>NC_087254.1:19024935-19344657 GCF_037042905.1 Lytechinus pictus
CACTCATCGGATTAACAGCTTGGTGAACTTGAAAAGTACAGGAGGGGTCCCACCGACCCTCATCCCGGTGGTATCGGACACTGTTTTTCATTCTCTCGGGTAGCACATCGAACGACTCAAGTTGGCGGGTCGATATCTTGGGCTGTATAGGTTGTCTCCAATATGCCCCCTACTACCAATTAGATAAACTTGATTCTAAAATACTGAAAGAGGATTCTCACCACGGCACGAAGCTGATGCTGTGCCTCGTCACAGTATTTATGCTACCATGGTAACAGTTGTAGATAGGGGTACATTACTCCATCCAGCAGCTATGGAACCAATGTAAAAATCTTTCCCAAAGTGTTCCCATGTGTGTTTTTTTCTGAAGTATTTACCCGGGACATAGTGTCACTATATTTATCATAAATAAGGGTCCCTCACATTAACTCATTAGAAATGAGCACTACAGCCCTGCATGTAAATTTTAAGTCCAGAAAGAGGCCGATGATCTTTCAACTTCTGTTTCAATTTTCCCTTAATAATAGCTCTACATGTATTTTATAATACATCTTTTCTCCTGGAAAACCTTGTACGATTGTTAACTTGTACAAAACCAATTTGCTTAGTTGATAACCGTCTCCGCACTATTTTCTCCACAAAATAGGCAGAAATTTAATTCATTGAGGAGAATTGAACTTACCCCGGGCAATGAACGATGCTAGGGTGATAACAAAAAGGGGGTTCCTTTTAGAAACTAATAGTTGTGAGAAAAGGCGATTAGGTACGTATTGAAAATGTAACTGAATATACGGACAAAAAAAAAACCAAGGCAAAGCGGTGCTAACCTCTAAGCTACGGTAGCTGCGAATGTACAAAAAGGTGGTAAGCATGGGGGATCTGAATAGGATTGAATAACGAAAATGACATGAATATATTACATGATGGATACAATGATAGGAATAGTTAAATATAAGGAGAGATTCAGGCTTGTGCCAATTTGATTTAAACAGGGTTTATGAATGGGAGAAATTTATAATTTTCTTGCGAGTCGTTTTCTTTGTATAGTTAAAAGAAAATCTATATGCCTCACATTTCCAAAATCCTAAATTTTGAAGAGAGAAATGATATTGGATTTAATAATACAATTATTATTATTGAGAATTATTTTGTTCACTATTTGCAGAGTATAAAACTTGTTCATATCAATATTGGCATATTGCTTCACACCGTGATATATATATATATATATATATATATATATATATATATATATGTATATATATATATGTATACGCACAACCATACCCCCCCCACACACACACACACCCCATCACACAAGGGCGCGCACTTAAATTTCTTCATCCAACACTACAGTACCCATCTCTCGATGTATAAAATAACAACCTCAAAGCAATATTTAAATGGAGACCTGTAGTCGATCCCTGAGGCAGGAGGTCTTTTCTACTAATATTTAGGTTAAACCATTGCTAGAGGGGTGATCTTTAGCCCCTTTCTACCACCATGCTTCACACACCACTTATCACTAGGTATCACGGGATGGAGGGGGTGGGGTGATATTTAGCACCTTTGGCTTTCTACCACCATGATCCACACAACACTTATCGCTGGATGAAGGTTGATTGGGGGGGGGGGTATGCGAGATGGCATGTCCGAGAAGAAACGAAAGCGATCATGCAGATGGAGCACCGAATAACCTTCTGCAGCGTAATGGCACTAGTCATCGCTACAATGTACCATATAAAACACCAATTGTGCATTGCTTTTTATACACATTTTTTCCTATTTTAAGTACATGTCTTGGCACGCATAGCCTGAAGGTGAAGAGATTAAACACCTTTGGAATGTATTCATTTCTCGCCATCTACCTCCAATTCTTTTGTTGGTATTTAAGTATCAAACTTTGTCAACAAAATATCCCTTTGCTTATAAATGTTATAAATGGTCGCCATCTATTCTAGCTAGCTTTCTACCCAGCCACACACGACTGACACGATATATTAGTGATACACTTTTTTCATGCACAATTAATACACCCTTATCGATTGTGGATGTATTAAAAAAAGAACGACCATCAAATGTTGTTAAATTGACGGTTATACAGCATTTCATCATGTTCATATAGAAACATACAGTATACATGTACATTTTCATCTCTCTGCCTCTTTCTCATGTTTTCCTCTGTCCCACCCCACCCCTCTTCTTCTTCTTCTTCTTCTTTTTGTCTTCTTCTTCTTATTTCTATTTTGGATGATATATATGTCATAATGTCATGACATATATGTCATAAATCATTCTCAAACAGCCATTACTTATTTGTGGATATCAACAAAATCATTACAGTTGCATTTTTATTAATTACATGATGCCTTCATATAGTTCTCATTTTAATCCATTACGTTTTGTATCTCATGTAAGTTGGATATTCAACTTTATTTTATTATCATGTTATAAAACCCAGTGTAATTATTCTTCACTGAGAACTGTAAAACGCCTATAATATAACTTCTGATGAACTATATGTCAAGCGCTTTAGATATAGTATAAGCAAGTGTGATTATTATTATTATTATTATTTGAAACAACTTAATAAGTATATTTTAAAACTCAAGCTATTAATTTTATGCTACAATGTGATCAAGAGAATATAGAATATCCTATCGTATACTAGTATCATTAAATGCTTTGCATATTTGTCAATAAGCTATCGCTACTACACTGTACTGTTTATTTAATATAATCATATTATATATCACTCACTAATTATTAATTATTTCACAATTTCACGCTATTCTTTAAGTTTATTATCCATGTATTGTTCGCACCGCTTTCAAAGAATGAAGGGATATAGTGTGTGAGTATATGCCACTGAATTCAATAAAAATAACTCGTGTTTAAAGGAAAGAAAAAAACGGATTTTTGTGAAGAAAAAAAAATGTGTTTGAAAAAATGATTAAAACATATTTTTATCTCGGCATTCGGCAGCTTTATCCCTTTAAATGACGAAATAAATGTAATTTCACGTGCTTCAAACGGCTTTCTTTCACGCTTAAAGCTCTCTCTGAAGCTCCTGACGACTTGACAACTTTTCCTGATTTACTCTCAGATGCTTCACAAGGTGACAATCTGCCCCCCTCCACCAAGAGATTAGTTCCCCTCTACCACCCCTTGACATGGAGTTTTGGTGTTCCCGTACCCCTTTTAGAGATTCACTCAAGTTGCCTTTTATGGTTACATTCAAATGTCGTCGTGGTGTTTTCTAGTCTGCACTTGTGTAAAATGTGTATATTGTAGGGTGTGTAATTGTATAAGAAAGTATACTTGGCATGTGATTTGTTGTACATATAATTTGCACATTTTCAGTGGCATGTTGATGTCTGTATGTTGTTTGAAATGTAAATCATATTGACGTTGATCTTTCCCATTTTTCATTTGATAACCCTTCCCATAACCTTACCATGACATGCCTTTTCTCCAACTTGTAAGAGATCAGTTAAACTTTGTGTATATCCTTATTTCTTGCAAGCATTTAGTTTGTTTGTGTATTTCAATTTTATCTTGTTTTCTTATTCACTTTGAATGACAGTTTAATATGCTTTTGCAAATACGGTTGGAGTTTTAATCTCTAATGCATCATTTCTTTTACTATGACAGGGTTGTGTTCGTCCAGTACGTTACATTTTAAAATAAAGTTTTGTGTATTTGAAGTCAAAACATACTGTATCATAATAATAATAATAACAATACATGTAGTACGTGAGTGGGACTTTTGAATATATGTCATTTGTAATCTTTTATCTAACATGTTGTTTGGTTACCTAATCAATTTTATGTACTCGTAGCATGATGTCTCAAGTCAGTCTGCATGTATTATTGAATACGCATGGGAAATAATTATGGTCTACATGATATCACTATGGTCCATTTCGGATACAATTTACACATTCATTTTAGTTACAGGTACCAGAATAAAATATTTATCTTTTAGTAATACACTCAATTTGATTCTTATCCTCTTACAGCATGTGATTGTCATCCCATTGGATCCCTTGGTAGTGTGTGTAACCAGACCACCGGTCAATGCCCCTGTAAAGATGGCGTAACGGGTCTGACGTGTAACAGGTGTTCATTGGGTTACCAGCAGAGTCGCTCCCCGGTCGCACCGTGTATAAGTGAGTACGGACGAGTGGCGCCTCCGTGGGGGAAATGGCGCCTCGTACGTGGCGCCACTTTCTTAACGTAGAGCCTATGTAGAACATAACAATGCAAAGAATAAGTGACTTGTTTAGGAGTAAGCAAGTCAAGTATCTTTAGATATCATCATGTCTGGTTCTCGAAAAGACACTTTCGTTGAAAAATAAAGGTTTTGACGATAACTGTGAAGTTTGTATTTCATTCGTGATTGACATATATACGTCAAATTGGAACACGTACCTTTTGTAGGAGTAAAATAGTATGGACTACTAAATTGTTTCTGTACACCTTACTAGAAGTGTCTGTTCGAGGAACCAAATATTCATCCCATACATTTATGCACAATTAGTAAGCTGCACTTGTTTTTTTTTTTGGAACAATTTTTCTATTCTTTGATACGATTAATTAATACATTTTAATATAAAATTTACAAAATAATGCAAAAGAGTTCGAACACTATTTTGGCAGCTGTGTGGGGCAATAATTAATAAAAGAATTTCTAACATTTAACATACCATTTTTTTAATTCATTCTGGTAATGGTTTATCTCTTTATTTCGGTGCTATGGAATATTTCTTTAACCAAACTCAATTACAATCTCAACCACCTCCCACCCCCATAAAAAGGATAAATAGTATGCAAGTCATTCATATTGTTATTGATTGATAACATGTCGTTCACGTAAATGGTACAGTTAGTTGGGCTAATATATTAAACATTGTGATATGAAAATAAATCGTATACCCATGATACTAGTAATTTTATTGTAGTTTTCTAATTAAATTCCTAGATAATGTTCAATGTTCATACACCAATGTATTAATATATATATATATGTATAGCTATCCAAACTTTGGTAAATTTACACGTGATCTAATGATTTAGAGAATCAAAAATAGGTCTGGGAGGAGGTATGAAGATAGACAACTAAAATAATTAATTCAATTTTTTTAACCACCGTATACATGGTATATATTTATTTTGAAAAGCACAACATTGCACCTAATTTCACCTCACTGCACTTTTAATTTCATGACATTTCCATGACATTTCATTACTTTTTTAATTGATATTGTAGGTAGGATTCATTTAAATTGATTCCCTCAAAACCTCATTCATATTTTGGGGCAATTGCAAGAGCCACTAATTTTAGTAGTGTATATTCACAACTTTATTTATTATTGTTATTTATTGATTTATTGGATTATTTGACCGATGGTTGTTTTATCTTCTTTCATCCCCCATGCATTTGATCATCCTCCTCCTCATCATCATCTTCATTCCTATCATCTTCACTCATGGTTTCCGGTTGGTGTGTATAGGAATCAAAGGTAACTATCATTATATTGCACTTGCACTTATCGAAGGGTTCATCTAAAGCTTTAGTCACATCGACCAAACAGAGTCCAATCCGATCGATTGTATGTAATTGATAATAACGTTATACTCTAGATCTGATCGGTCTGTGCTCATTAACACAAAGGTTAGTGATTGATCGCCAAATTAAATTGCCTATCAAGATCATCGTTGCATGCGCATTTTGCTCAGGAGACTGACTAGGAACCAATCAGGATTGTTCTTTCAAATTAACGATTAACAGTTAACCGATGTGTTCCGGGGCACTGGAGTTGGTTTCGTTGGTGTGACTGCACCCCATTACGTCATTCATGAAGAATCAGCAATTATACCTTGGTCACATTCACTCTACGGCGGCCGTACGGCGAGTCGGAAACAGCCGTTTCAAAAAATGTTGTACCAGCTATACATGGATGGTTTGAATAAAAATGAATAAAACGGCTGTTTTCGACTCGCCGTACGGCCGCCGTAGATCAAATGTGACCGTGGTATAAAGGTTGTGAGAAATTGTTAAACATGCAGACATGAACCGGCTTTGAACGAAGGTTAGCTGGACGATACCACGGTATTCGTAACTGATTCACTGATTCACAACTCGTCCATTCTCTTGTTTGTTAAGTCTTGTCAGTAGGTTTTGCTATGTCCCATTGCCTTTTAGTTTGCAGTATTCCATTTGCACACTACGATGACAACCATAAAGACATTTAGAAAGATAGTTCTTTCAGTTCAGGCCTGATTAAAGGTGTCACTGTCTCTTTTGCAAGTGACAGTGGCGTCTTTATTTCATGTGTGGTCATATCAGTATTTGCACTTATCGTCTTCATTTAATTTCATACATGCATTTATTGCGTGAGCCGCCAAAACCCAATTATCATTGCCTCACATAAACGATGGCAAATCAATGGTG
Organism: Lytechinus pictus; assembly: GCF_037042905.1. Lineage (NCBI taxonomy): Eukaryota > Metazoa > Echinodermata > Echinoidea > Temnopleuroida > Toxopneustidae > Lytechinus > Lytechinus pictus. The sequence continues at coordinate 19,031,393 of NC_087254.1, forward strand.
ATTGGAATGATACTTTAAATATTGAGTAAATAATGTCTTCTTTTATCATGAACATAATCATGATATTGGAGGTAAAAGAGAAACCTCCATGTATCTGGGTATTAAATTTTCTTGTCTGAGCATGGTCTGAGAGAATAAGAGAATGTAGTCGATCTAGATGTATCATTGGCAGTAAGTTTCAGTTGTCAAATGTCTAAAAATTTACTGTTATAAATTTTTATCTTAACTGCGTAGCTTTGGGAATATTAAATTAATGGCAAGCAGGAAAGTTGCATTGCGAAGACCCCAAGGTGTTGCCCTCCTATCATGCACTTCAGGATAGGGTTTTTCTGTCGGCGCGACACAGATAGTATAACGCGACGATGCAACATTTCAAAACAAGATTCTAAACTGTAAAAGGTATAGTAGAACATTTAGAATGTCAACGTATCAACATGACCAAGGTGTGCTCATGTACACTGTTAGACATCATTGAGTTTCATATTCAGTCTGAACCGGCAATGGTCGGTGTTCCAATTTTCTATCCGTCCTTCCTCACCCGGTCCCAGTGCTCCTGATGCTAATCTCTCCGTTCCCGTACTGAAAGATTCCACACCTTCAAGTATTAAATGGCAAGATAGAAGTAAGAAGGAATATAAAGGATGTAAATGAGAAAAGGTACTAGCCTTTTGGGGGTGGTTGTAGCGGCGTTCTTTTTAAGTAACGTGAACCTTAGGCAGGTGTTGAATGAGACGGGTTTAACAACGAGAGGAGACAGCCAAAATGTGTGGTATTTATTCAAGCATTAGCATGCCTTTTTTCCTCTCTTACCTCCCCATTCTTCCTGAACCGATACGGAAATAAAAAATAGAAAAGGGGTGGATCGACAAGAGATGAAATGAAAAGGAGGATCAAGGGACAGATTAGAAATCCGAGAGACTTAAGAATTTCTTTAAAAGAACAGTAAATGCACCCATTTGACCAGTAGCTATCCCTAAATGTTTGTGCCGTTTAATGCTATTATAAGTTCCCAAAATGGATCTGAATAGGAACTCGTTTAACAGTAATATTGACAGATATTTAGACAGTTCGTTTTTTTTTATCAACCTCAACAAGCTTGTGCAAAAAAAAGTAGGATACACATTGTTTCATATTAACGCCAGTAGATTCAAAGTGTTTCAAATGTTTTAACATGTTTTAAGGGTGACACCGTCTCGTCCTTCATCAAATCGCCGATATTCCTCGTCATTACTTCTGCTGGAAAAAGAAATACACAAATACAAAATTTAATTGTTAACTTTCCGTTGACCTTATTTTTATATTGACAATAAGAAAAAATGTATCACAAACATGAATGTTTTCTTCACCTTTTAACACGTTTAATGGTGATTGTGTAGGAAGGATGTTAACGATAACTTGAAATGGAAATATGAATTATAAAATCCTTTTCTCGCAAGCTTCTGAAAGGTTTTGCATACCCTGCATGTATAAAGTCTATTAAACCGCTGAATGATCCACTCCATGTCTTAAAAGGTTGAATTACAGAAAGGGTATGGCAAATATAGTCCGCGCTAATGTATTATGGTATTATAATAATGTGCTCACACACATACACCCACTCCCACACGCATGCGCGCGCGCATTCAGAGACATTTCTTCCTTTTTTCCTTTATGTACCATACAATATTCAATTTTGCATATTCGGCTTCAAAATTTTTAATTCACCATAAAAATAGATGATTTTGTTTAATTGAAATTGCATTAATAAAAGCTTTCAAATAATGCTATATACTGAATGCAAAATTATCTAAATACACCAAATGTTGCCTAGACTATAAACCTACAATGCATGCAGATAGTGTAAGATTGCAAACGCTTAGCAGAGACTCTCAACCACCCCGCTTCTCTCTTTTTAAAAATACTTTTTCACAATGGTAATTCTAATTCAAATTGTAACGCATGCAGGTAAATGCAAAAGGGCTTTCTCATTTTATTCGTTGGCTTATTTTCTCCAGTATAAAACGTCATCCAGGGAGAAAACAGATCATTCTATTGTCAGATACAAAGAAATAAGCATCGCCCCAAGGTTCTAACCGGGAAGGCTTCTTAAAATATTGGAAAAGGTGTCCCCAGATTCGGCGCATATGTCAGAAGCTATTTTCATTCGAGAAGGTCGTAGAAAGATATAGAAATGTGGAGACAGACGGAGAGAGAGGGGGTATGATAGTGGGGTCGAGAGGGTGGTCAGAAATTATATCATGTATTATCATGTAGGGCCTATTATAGTGATGGGTGGCAAGGGGATAGATTGACTGGAAAGATGTGGAAAGATGAATATGATGAATACAGAAAAGATGCAATCTGAGAGGGGGACATAATGAAACAAGACGGTATGTTTGAAATGTTTGAAAGATGATATTAAAAGAGGAAAAATCTCTACTACAGAGCTATATCGAAAAATAAATATGACAACCCCTACACTTCACTCACATGCTAACATAAACGCGATAAACACGACATTTCTCCTGCCATCAGAAGGGTGACGAAACAATATGGCTATCAGTTGATATCCAATGACCCCCCCCCCCCCCCATTATAGCTGTATGATCATCTCCTCCTACTTTCTTACCCCCGTTGTTGAGCCGTTGGAAATTTTCTTGAGAAGGACCCGATAAAACGGAAAGCTCAAATGGAAGAGAGGACTTAAAAAGGTGAGGTGACGAGAAAAGAATAAGGAATGAAAGGGAAGGGAGAAAAAACTCTTTCATAGCCGAAAGGTCACAATTATCTTTCAAAAGGTAACATTCCAATGTTGCAACAAAAAAAATGTAATAGAGTTTTTGCAGGGTCTCCCGACACTCGGGTATTTGGTCCATTGGAGAACGATTGTGGTTGGTGAAAGGATTTCTGATAAACATCTTAATTGCGTTTTGATTGAAAATGTAGAAGAACATCAAATATCGCAGTGATGTTTATCGATGGTGGTAGTTTGTCACCGGGTGTTGGTCTTTATATAATTGCCAAGGAAAAATCAGACAAAATATTCAGTGTTCGCAAGTTTGGTCTCTGGATGCCCTTGTACAGGTCTGGACTAGTTTACTGTAGATTGGATTATTAAGGTGTGTGGTCATCAAGTGGTTGTTGTGGCGTTATAAGAAAAATCATTTTACCTTCTACACTACTTTAGCTCCGAAAGCTTGTTACAGATTCTCTCAGATGATCCTTCAGAATTACAAAATAAATTGCAGAAAAACGCGATACATTTTTTAAAAGGCGCTGCGCGAGCATGGCAAACCTGGCAAAATAGTATATACAGTACGAATAAAAAAATACACTTTGAAATATACTCATAAAATGTGTAAATAAACAAACCATCATTATAATAAAATACATTATAAGTGGCGGGAGAATACCATTTCCTCCAACTCAAAAATTATAATGTTTTTAAATGAATAAGGGTTTTTATAATAATATCGTTCATGATATAATATATGTAAATAGTACATGAATAAAAACAAAGACTGTATACCCTATCCATGATGAGTTTTGGGACCTGATTGACCGAATTTGTTAAGGTCTATTCATGATTTAACGTATCACATTAGGTCCTACCATAATGATCTTCATTGCCTAGGTCTACTTAAGAATTGACCTCTCTCAAAAATTGATCTCAATTGCCCAGTGACCGTGCACGCTAATACGGCAATATAAGGTTGGCTACTACGGTTATTAAAACACTTACCCCGAGCTAAATACCTCAAACCATATATTTACACACTAAGAAGTTGAAGAATATATAGAGGAAAAGGTGCCCTTAGGTTTTCCGGGCACCCTTTTCTTTAAATCGGCGCCAAAGTTTAATATATACCTTAAGGTTGATAATAATGCTACGAGCACTGCTCCTTGTTGTTGGATGCCGCCAGTTGCCGAAGGGGGGGGGGGCGTTTCGCCATTGTTGTTGTTGTTGTTGCTGATGCTGCTAGCTGCTTTTCCCATTGACTGTTGTTTTTAAACGTGTTACTGATGATGGCTCCACCAATGTACGTGTAGTGAAAAGCTCTTGATGAAATACAAAATCAACTCTTATGAAAGTTTTCTCCCTGATTTGTTGTTTGTAATGTTGAATTGGCTTAACCATGATAGACATCCATTTCAATCTTAAGTCAAGTTTTATTCGTCATCTTCGTGTTCGTGTTAATACACTCTTAAAATGTTGGGCAACATACTGTCCACACAAGAATTGGTTTCAATTTTTTTTTATCTAACTCTGGGTGGTTTTCAACCAATACTGTGTAGTTTTCACCCATAGCACACATTATAGGTTTAAAACTACACTGTTAAGAATAAAACTGTAAAAAAAAACCAGTAATTACTGGCAGCTGGGACTCACAAACGGTATGAACTGTTAAATTACGATGGGCTGTAAAAATGCAAATAAACAGTTAAAAAAAAACAGCATTTCAACTTTCATTTAACATGAAAATCGCCGTTAATTTACAAATACAAACACTATTTAGACGATAGATGCACTGCAATCAACGCAAAAACACGATTGTTTGTTGGTATTTTTTTACAAAGATTATTACATTTTACTTTGTTTTACGTTTAACTTGTAATTCTACGTCACATATCACTACATAAAAGCGCTTGGTTTGTTAAATCGTTGTGTCGTCTGTTATCAAAAGGTTAACATCCTGTAAATTTACGATTTTTCTTTGTAAAATTACTAGTATTAAAAAGCGTACCCAGAATTTGATAAAGTTTTAACCAAGTGTTGTGTGGACAGTAAGTTGCCCAACGTTTTTAATATAAAATAATATAGGATTTGTATAGCGAACGTATCCACTTTGCTAGGTGCTCAAGGCGCTCCTATATTACCCCGGCTATGCTAGTCTACCGATTCCGGTGCGCACAGCTTTTTGAGGAATTATTTCCTGCCGGTACCCATTTACCTCACCTGGGTTGAGTGCAGCACAATGTTGGTAAATTTCTTGCTGAAGGAAAACACGCCATGGCTGGGAATCAAACCCACGTCCCTCAGATTGAAAGATGAGAGTCATAACCACTAGACCAAGACGCCCCCACATTTTTAAGAGTGTACATGTATGTTAACAAGACGTCTCCGGTATCATAGGAATGACTTCTTCTTTTTTCACCAACAGAACACCCTCGAATAACAAGCCAGCCTCAAGAACAGCGAGATGAAGCTGCAACTTCACAAACAACAGGTAGGCAACCTCCCTTTCAGAGATATTGAAAATACCCCATATTCAGTGAAACAGTGCTTGTCAACATAAAGCTTATACAAATTCAGAGGGCGAATGCATTTTATTATAGAATTTCAAAATTTCGTTGTCGTCGTACATGTAGGTGTTATACATTTTGATGCTGATAGAGATGCTGCCATCGCCTCCCTCCTTAACCTCCTTTAAATATGCCAAAACATAAAGTAGCTACTCCACACTTTTAATTGATGTCTTACTCTGACTCCACGCATGACTAAATTAATTACATGTAATCTGGAAGACGACATTTTCCCAAGTTTTGTAATATGGAATATCTGCACACATCAAATATGAAGGTCTCTCATTATGGTCATTTTCCACTCGAAATAGAAATAAGAGGAAGTTTGGGCCATTAACGATATTTAGCGGGAAGGTACGTGTCATCAATATTTACTAGCAAAAACCAGGAAAACGTGATTTTGGGTCGAAACTAGAGATAACAAAACTTCATGACTAACAAATGAGAGGAACTTCTTTGCGGTGTGTTAGTGTTTCGCGAAAGGAACAAGTTTGTTTCGCGAATCGGCCCATTTCCTCGCTGTCCTGTAACTTTCGTGAAGAAACTTTGAAGATGATTTCAGTGGTGTATGTTTTCTTGTGATAAACAAATAAAGAACCCACAAACGTGATCTTGTAAGGTGAGAACGCTTCCTGGTTTGGGGCAGATCCTATTCTGGAGGAAATTAACCAGTTACCTACTAAACCATGCAATCCTTGTGCAACGTACGTTGGAAGAATTTTGACGTCAAGGGATAATTTACTCACGGTTAGGTGATAAATACGCCGGAATATCGCAAGACTAAACACCTTGCAAGCTCCTGGACTACAACGTTAATAACTTTGAAATCTTCTTTTGCACATCAATCATTTTCCATCTCATTTGAATATTCCGAGAGATGGGTCTGACTGAACATTACTGCGAGTGCAACTCATGAAATGAAATGAGACCTATTTCCCCCTAAAAAAAACTCCACCACTTTAGATGTACGTCTATTTCAGGCCCCAACATAATTTAGTTTTGAGTGCAACGTCTCCCTTTCTCGTTCGAGATGTGTTTTTACATTTTAGGAGACTACTTCCAAAACAAATCTACACCAAAGAAATATTTGTATTCTAGGTCCCATTATCATCTGTAAGGTCTAGGAAGGGAGAGATATTTATTTTCTCAATCTGAAAATAAAAATTATGTTAATCCAGTCAGACTGACATCGCTACATTGAGTATCAATAGACAAAACACCAAGCCAAGGGAACTCTTCGACATCAGCTTATTTGAAAATCGAGGGGGACAACCAACTTGCGTTTAAGGAGGGCAGAAATTGATTTATTGACCATCTAGGTTTTTAGCTTGACTATGATGCGACAAACTGCACAGCCACAGTCGAACAAAATTGGACTACGGGGAAGATTTTCGTTATAAAATGTCCAACATGATTATGAATGCGAGGGACCTGAACTTGGCTGGATGAGGGATGCGTCAGATAGTCGCCAGTCGAACCAATTTACAACGACCTCTTGGTTGACCCCCTTGACACAAATAGTGTCAGAAATGAGATATGGCGCGTCTATAAAGAAACAAAAATCTGGGGTCCGTTCTGAATTCAGGGAAGAAAGAAATCACAAAACCTAGCAGACTGAATGGCATGCAAACATTCTTTCAAAGCAGTTTTAACTGATAAAAGAAGACAAAATGTGGAAAACGAGCAGTCTGTCACTTTTCTATATCCGTAATCTCAGATGCATCCTTCTCTGATTGTTCTTCCTATTTTTTTCTTAATTACTAATATTATTTGGGGGTTGGGGCGTAATCAAAGATCATAATATATAATGTGTCGGACTATCATACCGTTGAACTGAATGCATCGTTCAAATCACGGACAATATTATTTTCATTTATCATTTTTCATTCGGATGTCTCTATTAAATCATATTTTTCTACTTCAAACATGTATTGTGGTAATCAGTCGTTCCTCTATAGAATCAGACCATTATACGGAGGAAAGGGAGTAAGGTTAAAAATGTTTAAGGAGTTCGTGTTTTTCATAGAAATTCTAAAACTTTTGATTAAAATATCGACATGTTTTGATTTCTTCCCGTCGAGTAAAGAATCCCAGCGAATTCAATGGGACAGTGCACGTATGCGTTTCACCAAGATGCAACTATCGATTGGCCCCCGTCCACATACACAACATGTACTATACTTTTTGGCGGAAATATGTGATTATCATTTGTCGGCATGACCACAATTTTTGAAGGTTAATTAAATATTTTATTCGGAAATCAACCAATTTGTACGATTTCACAACGTCATTCTTCATCTATTTCCCCCCCCCCCCATATCTATTTCATCTATTATATCTGTATTTTCACGTAGACGTGTGATCTTGATAGATTACTTTGTGTTCTTCTCGCCTATACCTGTTATACTTTTTCGATAATTAGGCCTATTGCAATTATATCCACTCTATTCACTGCTAATTCCTGTGGATTTTTACATCCTGTCAAACACTGTAACCTAAAAAAATCACCTCACCCTAGATCTTTCTCTCTTTCGCTTTGATCTGCAGATAATCTGTTGCATTCCTAAAAATATATATTTTTTTGTCTGAAACAGAAATATCGTCATCCATTATTTGTATTTGCAAGTTCAGTTTGCGATGCGCAGTCATGGCCACAGACTTTATCTATATGACATTCCCTCCTGTACCATTCATCTCAAGTGCTTACTGATCAAATCGCCCTTAGACAAATGTTTGAATATTTCATTCATCGAAAAGTGTCCCTCGGATTCTTGGCCTGGGAGTTTACGGCAGTGGCACGTACGGCGTGCCTAATTTTCACAATCCGTCGCGATTGTTGTAGGATTTGAAACGAAGAGTCCAGCGGCGGATTTTAGGGAGCATTTGCCCCCCCCCCCCGCAGCGACTGTATTTTTTTTTTCAATCGCCATCCGTCTAGAGCGAAAATTGCATTTTACATTTTACCTCCACTAGTGAAAATTGCACCCCCCCCCTCGCTTGAAGTGACAAACTTTTGTGTCGCTGTTTGTCTGAATCTGCGATATAAAAAGCCAACCATTTTAAATTTGTGTGGGTAGGGTTCAATATTTAAAAAAAACAGAAGATTTTACAGAAAAAAGCAAAATATTTATAATTTTCATTATCATGTAAATTGTTATAGCAGTAAATTTTCTGCAATTTAACAGAACACGTCTGTTTAGATAGTAAAAAAGACTTGTTAAAGCTACTTTGTAAGGTCCCATACACCAAATACCAATTTTCTGCAATTTTACACGATGTATGACACAGAATTCGGCTTAAGAATATACTGTGCCTATCCATAATAAAAGCTATGCTTTAGATATGTACTTTAGTGTATCAAGAATTATCAATAAGTTTTATCTGATGTATGTCTTTTATTTCTTTTCGCAGATGATGACTGTCCAAGAAATTGTGCGGGATCAACAAGAAAAATTAGTCAAAATAAATACTGCAAAAAAGATTACGGTGAGTCTAATAATACATCATTAAATACATGTTTCGAGAAATGAAGCAACACGAACATTGTCAATTCATTACTTTTATTCAAATTTCATTATCGAGTTTGGGGGTTTCCTTCACTTCAAAACCATGAGTGTGTTGTTTTTCAGCATGTCCAAAGAGTCCCGCAATATTGAAAATAATATTCATCAATATTTTAAGTTTACTGGAAAATGCATTCCCTCAGTATTTTTGATGGAAGGATGAATAATATGGTTTCTCTTAGAACTGATTTTAGTTTGTTCCAGGTTTTTTTTTTTTTTCAGGGTACACTGTAAAAAACGGTGGTGTTAAAACTGACACCAATTGGTGTTAATAGAGGACCACACCCTGAGGTGTTAAAATAACACCCTAATATAGAGATTGAACATAACACCAAATAGTGTAAATGTAACAACCATAGGTGTTGTAATAACACCTATAGGTGTAAACCTAACACCACCAATTTAACACCGGTGTAAAATAACTGGTGTGGTCCTCTATGTACACCGGTTAACACCACAGTTTTTGCTGTGTAGGTTTTAATAAGTTGATCCTACTTTAATCATCCGCTTCAACCAAACTTGTGCTATACAGTACATTGACATGACGGCCAAATTTTAGAATATGCATAATCATTGACTTCGAAACAGTTAAAATATAATTTTCAAGCTTGGTTTTCCAAAGGAAATCTCCAAATTACCTTTATTGGGTATAGTTTGAAAGATGTCAGATATTGAGATGGGTTATTCGAGGTAATACTCAGTCGATCGAAGGCTGTTGTTTATGGTTGCCCAGAGATCAATTTGGTACAAGATGATTTTGCCCTGCGGAAAACTCTCATAATTTGCATCCGACTCGGGGTGATATGACACACTCAAAGGATGTCACAAGTTACCATGGTAACGACAAACGTGAACTAGGCGATGATGCCATAATCGAGCAATCAACCATGCAGGGATAATACTGGAGTTAATATTCAATACTTTATATTGATGTAGGTAAATGACAAAAAGTCCTAAGTGATCTTACAATTCCGATTAATGAAAAGGGTTGTATTTCGGTCATCAAAATGATTTCATCTTAAAAATCGAAATACTCACCCCTGATTTTTCAAAAGTACTTTATACGTCCATTTACAGTTGATTACAGTAAACGATTTTCATAATGAAAGCTGCTATTAAAGCCACATTCAAGACAAGCATTTATCCGGGCTCTGTAGTGATAGTTTGTTTGTAAAATTAATGTGAGATTTTCCCATTACTCAATTAAAAAAGGAAACTCAATAAAATCATTTCATTCGAACTTCACCGATTCACGAGAGCGTTGTTAAGAGAGTTATAAATGCGATATATTTAGAAAGTTTTACCCATTGCCCGTCTGTATTAAGAGGAGCATGGGAGTCTTCAGATTTTGGAAAGGAATATGGGGAGTGACAGATGAATAGGTACGGTATCAAATATTTCCCGTCTGTTGTGATAGCCTGGGCATAACCCCCGAGAATATCAAGTAACAATTCTCAATTCAGACAGCTTTCTTTTTCAGAAACTTTTATTTTTGTGTGGATTGGTAGGGTTTTTATATCTTTCCCCTAATATTCCGCGACCCAACTCCCCATGCACCCTCCCTGACTGCAACTGTAAAAAAAAAGTAGGCCTAGATTTTAATGAAACCGGACCATTCTCCTGTCCCTCTTCAAATCCACTTCTTCAATGTTACTTTCTTTTCAAGCAGTGCTTTATTTTCCATGGTGTATCCTATTCATCTTGTTAAAAAATATTTCTTTGAAGGAATTCCTTTATCCTGTGAAACCGTGGAAACTATCCACATCAACACTCCTTTTAATTACCCTTCTTGTCGAGAGTGTGTTCCCCTTCCATGATTTTGTTATTTTCATAATTCATTATCAATATTATTTCGATCTTTTTTTTTTCATTCTGTAAGTACACTCTAGGCCTATTGTAATGTAACAATAAGTTTAGCTTTGCTCAACCCCTTTCCAATATAAACATGCCTTTCAATTGCATTGACGCAATGTTAATTTTAAAGAAATCAAATAAATATAAAAAGGGGGTAATGGTTACAACATAGTTCCTACTTTCCAAAAATGCACTCTGATAACTTGAAACGCAGGTTTAGAAACCCGCCAGTTGAAGACTATTCGCCCAATATCAGTAAGGGATAAACGACAATACCATTTCCCTGCCCACACAAAAGATAATAATTCCCACCACATAATTTGGGGTTATTTTCTCTGTGAATCGGTGTGGTTTCGATTAAATTCAAATTCGAATTTACCTATTCATCCAGGCTTATAATTTGTATTCCATAAATATCGCCTCTGGCGATGGATAATATCATCTTCTTCTCGTCTCTAAACGTTGTTTTTCTTTGGTTTTCTGGTTGGCTGTGTCCATGGTATAGTTTCCAATTTGAGGATTTCAAGAGGGGAATATTTGAAAATGGTTTCGCATTCTTAGAAACTTGACCTACAAGGATTTGGAATAAGTAGAGCGTAGAATCGGGTCTTGATTGAGAACACTGCCATTTTAACTTCAAACAAGATGTATTGATGTATAAATTATGAAGTGGGGTGTTTGTGTTCCGCGTGTTTAATCGTCAAGTTCAAGTTTATTTTCACACATAAAATACATAAAGTTATATTTTGTGATAAACTGTAAATTGAATGAATAAAAAGTTTGACACAAAAGAAAACATATTACTTAAATGAAGTTGAATTGCAACTTAAATTAAGTAAATCGCAAGACGATACATTTAAATTGATTATAAGAGAGAGTAGAGAACGTAGAAAAATAGAAGCTTGTCGATGCTAGCTCCTTTAATTGAATAATTAAGAGAATACAATGAATAAACACAATAAATTTGTTTCTTCTCCTCAGTGCTCCATGCGCACGTATTATCGCGAGAGATGGAGGACGAGTGGGTCAAATTCACAGTCAACATCGTCACCGTCTACAAGCGAGGCGAGCAACGAATCCGACGAGGAAACACCTTCATTTACGTGCGACAACGTGACCTGACCTGTAAATGCCCCAAGATACGACTCCGACATCGTTACCTGATACTCGGCGACGAGGACGAGTCATCGTCGAAACGGGACGGCATCGTCGTCGACAACAAGAGCATCGTCCTAAAATGGAGGGACGAGTGGGACATGAGGATGCGGAAATTCCAGCGAGAACAGAGACGAAATCAGTGCTAGGTCAGGCATGGTAGTGTACTCTTGTTAACGAGGAGAAAGGAATGAGAGACTCAACTTATTTTTAATGTTGTCTATAATTCAATCCACGAAAAGAACATGGAACGAAAGGCGTCATGTAAACGGTACTCGATATTATAAGCCGTGCAGATGGGGAAAATGGAATCCCGAATGGAGCCGTGATAGCTTGGAGCTCAGTCAGCAGATGATCAGAGACGAATCAGTGAGAGATCAACTACTGATACGGTCGAATAATTGCTTAGCTGCGATCAGGAGAAGTAATCGCAGCTATACCTGACCCTTGAAGACAACATGAAACTGAACTTACGGCCTACCTTGAGAGCTAAAGGTTTAAGAAGTTGGACTGTTTAAAATGGCGTAGATAACAAGAGACTGGGATATGTCTAAGCCAAAGTGTATTCAAATAAGTTACCTATTGATCAACGCTTTATTGGTATTTGAATTTTGCAGATGTTCCATAGTGATTATTGAATCTACGCTCTTGTCCTATTGGTGTCGATGTGTGAGGGCATTACTTATTTGCTAAACAAAAGCTTCCACGGGCGTTTTAATTAAACACGAAACGGAATATGTTTGGTCTATTATTATTGAAGGTTTTTATTTATTGAATTTTCTCAATTTTACGAGAAAATGATGAACAGGTACAATTCATTTTGACGCCACTCCATATGAAAGGCACGTGTTTCAATGAATGGCAAAGTTGCAGACATCATCTCAATGGGCGTGACTTGATAGAAGTTGTCAAAACTGATTCTAGGAATTGAAAGTAATAATTTATGGTAATTATTACAAGGAAAAGACTGCAATTATGGCGACCGACAGCTTAATCATTATAATTTTTTATAACAGTATAATGGCTATTGCTTGATCAACATACAAAGTACACATCCCAATCTATAAGATGCCGTACAGTTGTCATGCCAATGGCGAAATGGCGCCACGTTGACGAAGAGTGGTGAATGGAGCACTCGCGCATGCGTAGGAAATGCTAAGAGCAAGCTCATGAAAAGGGATATAGAGCCAGGATCTCATGGGTTCGGCGCGTCAAGTCCCAAAAAGATATACATTTGATTTAAAGGCTGAATATTTCGTGCCATATTAATTGTGTATTATCCGTCTTCAGTTTGTTATTTATATTTCACATTGTACATAAACATTAAGATAGATACCATTTTCGTGGATGCAAACAGCATATTTGTAAACAGAATTGTACGTGGATGTTATCATATTAAAATATTATTATTCACTATGCGATTATTAATTGTTTCGTATTAAGCACTGAAAAATATTTTCTCATTCAAATACATGTATTCCTCAAACAGTTTTTACTCCTTTGTAGGAAATTGAAAAATAGAGGATTGGTGTTCACCGCATCATCTATTTATCCCATAATAATTATATTTTTCACACAGTTTCAATAATTCTTTGGTAAAATGATGCGTATATTGATGTATATTTCTTTCTAATATTCGAAATTTTATTGAATGTTAGTCGTTTTAATCCTGCGAGTCATTTAATCTCCTACCTTCAAACGTTCAAATCTTATGAATATCTTATTTGTCTTATTTTGTTTTTAGGGTATTGATACTACCTAAATCGTTTGTGTTTCGGTTCATGTCTCTATTGTAATGTATTCCTATTGCTCAACAAAAGTGATGTATTATCTATGGTATATGTAAATATTTTATTTAATGATATGATATTAGATTAAATGATGAACTGTATAAAGTGCTTGTACTCTCATTGATGCTATTTTATTGACGATAATTAATCAAAACAAAATGGCGACACCTGTTTAGCGTATAATGTGCACGAAATGTGTATGTGTTTAAGAAATAAAGGCTATCAGTGAGATGCGAAATATATCGAATATTTCCATTTTCAAAACTACAATACAAAAGGAAAAACGAATCAGCCCCATGAACATTATTAAGAAAAAAAATATCAAAATTTTGGAAAGCTCAATTTATGGCATGGTTGTTTTACTAAGATATTAAAGACATTAAGTTCAACCGTTCAGGACCAACACTTGCCCATAAAAGAAACACGGTGTACTGCATGTAAAACCTACTGCACTACTCTTCTTTTGCCATGGAAACCTTCAGAAGTTACTACGTTTGTGTTTACACGGTAATTATTTCAAAACTTTCTGTGGAACAAATTTTGGATATCAATGTATAGTCATGCATTATCCTTAAATTAAGACATGTACTTTCATAAGTATGATCATTGAAGAGAAAACACGGGTAAGCAAACATTACAGTATATGGCCACCTCCCACAGGTAAAATAGACATACAACATTTATTTTTAACAGTTTAACATAATATTGGTTCGTAATATTTGATTTGACCGTACAATATTGACGTTGGTATTCTAAGCTTCTTTGGGCGGTACCACACAATGTTAGTCTGCATTGAAAAGAGGATAGTCCTGCAAATAATTATTTCCTAAAATGGATATATGCATATATGAAAATGCCGCATTTAGGGGGTGTCTAAATCGAATTATTGATTACGTCACAGAGGTATCATTTTTATATGCTGTCGCCAATGATTTGAGTAAGCTGGAGTTCATTGTCATGTGAAACCGAAAGCATCAATGTATTCGTGAAAATTGAAGAAAAAAATAAATGTGGCCAAATCTACACTAAATTTGTGATGACTATCAATGTATTGTGTAATATATATTAAAAATTGACATCTTTTGTATAAAAAAACCGGAACTTATTTGTTTGTGTATTTCATTTGCATTTATTTTTGTATGAAATACCTTTGTTAGACAGTTTCAGTGGTTTGAATTTAATTTTCAACTTACAAAACATTTGTAGGATATACAAAAAATGGAGAAAATCATTCTGTTCAAGCAATATACCGCGTGAGTAAACAAAAAAAAGCTTGACAAATCACAAATCCCAAATTGGAGGAAGAAATATGTCATGAATACATAATCATTATATATGGCCTGAAGGAGTATCTGCCCTAAATAATTTGATAACATATTTATTTGGTATATGTTAACGCTTGGATATTTAGGAGGTATCATGTACTGCCACGTAAAGTTCGATTTGCGCCAAAGTAAGGCATGCCTGCAATGAATTAATGCAGATCCCAATGTCATAATCCTACATGAGTTAGTATATAAACATACTGGTAAAAATTGCAATACATTTTGCCATTACTTTTCAACACGTTAAACCACTCCGCCGAACAATACATCAATTCATGAACGAAATTCTTTATCTCATTTCAAATATTGTATTTTCGTAGTTCCATAAGAGAGATTTCCTCCCTCTTCTGTTTAACTGCATGTCAGTCATAACCTCATTACAAAAAATAAGTTAGCAAAAAAAGAGGGATATCAATGATAAGATAACTCGATGATGGTTGTGAGTAAACGACATGCGTAAATTATATGTTTCCTGTAGACTTCTGATAAGCAAGAATTGCCTCAACGATTACAATGTTAAATACAACACAGATAATTAATTTACCCAATTTAATGATAATCCTAGAAATATACGATATTCTTAATCTACCGCCTACAATTTGTATTCAATTTATTGAATTTATTTTCCGTCTTTAAAGGGTGATATGGGTCGTATTGACACGTCCACCCCCCCCCCCCAGCCCCGGGGGGCAGCCGGTGTAGTTGGGCAGGATTAGGTTCGAAGGTAAAGGAACATAAAATACAATAATCTTTGTTATCTTTGCCTTGTTAATTAAACATTTAATCACTTATTATCTTGAGTGATTATGTACCTCCTTGATTTTCCTTTTTCGATGACCCCTATACGCCATTCGTGTGGGGGATTTATTAGGATGATGACAATTCAGCGAATTATTCAATTATCCTACACAACCCGTCACTGACATGAATGTATGGGCGGGTTTAATGCGAGTTTACTGGAAAATTAGCTCCTTCTTGTGATGGTTTTAAAAACCCGTTGGTTAAACATTACTCCGTGAATCTGTTGTCATGTATCAGCTTGGTCCCAGGAAATAGGATGAAACAGCCTTGTGCCCAGATTGCTGGCCGAGATCGCGATGTGTTGAACACTCATTCCCCTGGAGACGAGGTTAACTCCGTGTCATCTTGACGACAAGAAAGTACAATCTTAGTTCGTCATCTCTTAGCTCTCCTTAATTTTTTCCTGTTTTTCTAAGTTTATTCACCTTTTTGACAAATAAATCTTAACAATTTTCCTTATTTTCCTCATTCAGTCCACTATCTGGATACCATTTTAGGCAAAACAGGTAACAACATTATTTTTCTAATGTTCTTTTTAGCATTATTATTGATACACCTTGGGGGTAATTCCAGAAAGCTATTCGTAAATTATGCACTACCCTACGAACAACAAAATGATCAGCATAATAAGCATTTAGGTGCTTCTTAACATCACTAATTTCTTCTGCAAAGTTTACCAATTTTGACGGGAATGAAAATGAACATGAAGAAACATAATCTGATTTAGAATTAAACGCCAGTTACATAGGATCGAAAGAAGTACCATTATTTCATAATATGAGTAGAACATCAATGTCTCTTTCATGTAATTGCATTCAGAAGCTCGATCAGGAGAAAGCAGGTATAATCTTCCCATTAATCATGCATCGAGACTAACAAAAATACTGTCGAGCTTAAACGAATGACGAGAGATAGAAACAAAATCATTTAGCTAAATAGATTTATATACTGAGATCTCCTGTCTTAACTCGTTCACAAAAATAATATGATGTAAGCATATAGTTCTGCGTTCACTGGGGAATAGATGTAAAACTGTCAGAATCACAACTCATGTAACAAAAACCAGATGAGGGAATTCCAACACGACATGAGTATTAACAAGCGATATGAAAATAATATCCATATCTCCTTCCAGATTGCAGAGAAAGTGAAGAGAGGGGTGAGATCAGGTGGGGGAACAGACTAGGGTTCGGGCGTTAGTCATGATGTTTTATGTTACAGTCACACCAATGAAACAGACCAAGACCGATCAAAGTTATTACGTTATTTCAAATGTCTTACTATCGGTCGGTTTGGAGTTTGTTTCGTTGGTGTGACTTAATACTCCGTTCCCACTGTCGCGATTCACACTATGATTAAAACTGTGGTCTCAATCAATCGTGGAGTAATAATCGTAGTGATAACGTCGGGTCATATCAGATCGCATCAAATCATATTAGATCAGTCATGGCAATTCTATTGATCGTAGAAATTTTTGAATGGTCAAAAAAAAATTGCGATCAGTTACGAAAGGCCAATAGTGGCTTTCTTAAAGGCCAAGTCCACCCCAGGAAAATGCTGACTTGAATAAATAGAGAAAAATCAAACTAGCATAGTGCTGAAAATGTTATCAAAATCGGATGTAAAATAAGAAAGTTATGACATTTTAAAGTTTCGCTTATTTTTCACAAAACAGTGATATGCACAACTAGGTGACTCAGTCGATGATGTCCATCACTCACTATTTCTTATGTTTTTTATTGTTTGAATTAAACAATATTTCATTTTTATAGATTTGACAAAAAGGACCAACTTGACTGAACCATATAGTATCAAACAATGCTAATTTCACATGTTCAGGGAGGAATTAATCAGTGTATTACTTGACAATGAGGAGAAAATCAGAATATTTCATATTTCATATAATAAAATACGAAAGAAATAGTGAGTGGATGACGTCATAGTCTCCTCATTTGCATACCAGCCAGGATGTGCATATAACTGTTTTGTGAAATTAAGCGAAACTTTAAAATGTCATAACTTTCTTATTTTATATCCGATTTTGATGAAATTTTCAGTGTTGTGCTTGTTGGATTTTTCTCTTTTTATTCAAATCAACTTTTTGTTGGGGTGGACTTGTCCTTTAAAGGATCGCATGTCAGTGGGAGCGAGGTATAATGCCACAGCGCACCGTACGACTGGTCCACGATCCGATTCTGGAACAAATCGCATTTTGCTCATTTTCTTGAAATTTAAATGAAAAGTATCTTTTTTCATCTGAGGTCCTCGTTAACTGAAAGAATACTAATATAACATTTTTGGATAATTGCAAGCCTTTATTTCGAATTGAAGACCAAATTAGTTTTAAATCGTAGCCAATCGTAGGATTGCTATGACGTTATTCTTATAAGGATAAGAGCATAGCCACAGAGTTGAACACAGGCATTCGTAAGATGATTTAAATCATTACACAGTAATATATTCCATTCTCAATATTAGCATCAAAATCTATTACGTTTTATTCCAAAATCTGGTCGCAGACCAATCGTAAGGTGCATGTGCGGTGGTCTTTAGCGTAAATGTTTTCTTACAGTTGATGGAGGGAAGGGGGCAAGAGAGAGAGGGGAGGAGACTGATGAGAAACAGAAGAAAAAAAAACAGAGATGAAGAGAAAGAATTGTAAGAAGGGGAATGAGAATAGAAGATAATCTTGACGCGTTTTAACCTTCCCAAACATATATATTATGTCTTATTTCCGGACAGTTTTTCTGAATAATCGTACGAAACTCGCCACACGAACGGATATGTTTAAAGGGCAACTTTCTTTACCCAGCAAAACTGTCAAGAAATAAGACACCGAAAGAGAGGTTTTACCTGGAAAATGAAGAGTAATCAAAATCCATCCATCTGTCATTTTGATGAGAGTTCATTTCAAGACGACGTCTTTCCATTACAATAATCACAAGCTTTAGGTATAATGGCTTGCGGGATATTCTTTAAGATCTTAGAAAGCTTTTACCTTTTTCCATGAATATATTTAAACCAAGAGATGACAGTATATTCCAAGGGGAATCACACAACGAAAATATGCATGTACAATGAGAACAGTGTTTCTAAATAGCTATAGACCATACATAAACCACTATTTCGAAGGCCTATTAAATAACTTAATAACGATTTTTTTTTTCGCACGTTGGTATTTCCAGATGACAAGACCATAAATGCATTTTTTACTCTTTTTACAGTAATGAATCATATTTTCAATTATTTTATATATAAAAATCCAAAATCATTGAAATGGCCAAAATATTGCATGATATAAAGGTTGAGGGGGAATGAGAATTTACATCCTGATATGTCACATTTTATATAGGCCTATCCTCTCCAATTGACCCAGATGTGTGTGTCCGCAATACAAAAATGCTTTAAATGGTGAAGCTTTTTTTTATCAAATCAACGCATCAAGCCTGCCGCCTACTCCTGCCCTCCCCCCTTAGAAGAAAAAAAATTAGCGACAAAAAAATAATTCCAATCATTACAACAACTACACTTTGCAGCCAACTCGAGAAGCAATGAAAAATACAACTCTACAGTGCGTATCAAAAAAAAGTTTACACAAAAAATCCTGTAAAATTATACATTTGTTATATCCCAAAGATTTTTCCACATTTTAACATTAGTACAGATCCATCTAAGCAAATGACGATATAACTGTCGAAAAATATTTCCGCTTGATTGCGCACCACTGATTTTTGGAAAGTTAGTGAAAAATGATTTGTGCAGAACTTTGAAATAGTTATGCAAATAAAAGTAGACCTTAATCATGAAGAACACGTGGAATTTAGCTAGTAAAATTGATTTGAAGATATCTTTTACCTTTTTTACTTGTTTCCTTGCCCAAACCACTTCGAAGAGTGCATTGCGCCCACTAGCGTACCTACGGGGGGGGGGGCAGGGGGGGCACTCTGCCCCCCTGACGAGTCACAACCCATGCAAAAACGTATCTTTGCCCCCCCCTGACGGGCTTGAGAAACCTTTTTTGCCCCCCCCCCTGACGAGCTTTAAGACCTTTAATGCCCCCCTGACGAGCTTGAAGACCTTTTTTTTTTTTTTTTTTTTTTTTTTTTTTTTTTTGCTTGTCAATTTTTTTCTGGTACGAAAATACTTTATCGAAGACCTTTTTTTTTTTTTTTTTTTTTCTTTTTTGCTTGTCAATTTTTTTCTGGTACGAAATCCTTTATTTGCGATCGAAGACCTTTTTTTTTTTTTGCTTGTCAAATTTTTTGGTGGACGGTTTTGCCCCCCCCTGTGGAAAATCCTAGGTACGCCACTGATTGCGCCCCACCCCACTCCCCCACACACCGAGGCCATCGTGACGATATTTACTTTACACTGACCTGTGATTTACATGAAATGGCTTAGGCTTGATTTTCATTTTGTTGATCATTGTCAAGCTTGGGAAAAATGTGGAGAAACAAGTATTAAACGAAAAATGAAATGTTAACCAACTTTAAATGATAAAAACATAGTGAAAAAATACTGGAGATGTCTGATATAAACGTTTGTTCAGATTCAGTTATGTCCTCAGATCCAGCTGGCACAAAAAGGGTAAAGGTTGTGCTTACTAAGTGTTGAAATTTCAATTTGGGTAGCAAAACTGTTACAAAATGCTTGAATGTATCCGTTTTATTTCAATTGACTAAAAGTGCAAGGAAAATGCATGAGAAATGTTTCGCAGGGTAAGTTTGATTTCGCCCTTTCCCCTTTTCTGCGCAAACAGATTTCTACGAGCTTCACAAAAATGGACAGTGCTCACTCAAGTGTAACATTCTGTCAAAACTTTTACTTTCATTGGATAGATGAGACCCAAACCCAAAATTATATGTGAAAAAATTACCCACATGTTGTATATTTGTTAATTCCCATGGCTTTTTCAAAGTGTAAACTTTTTTTTGATACGCACTGTATAAAGAAAGTATTGGTAAAATAGGGGTAAAATAACCATTGTGGTGGTGAAGAAGATTCCCATCAATGAAAAAACGGTCAAAGTCATTTAGCTTTTTACTTAGAATATACACGCACGGACAGCAGTACACCGGAACCTGATGGGGCCTCCTCCCCCCTATACTGTCTTTAAAAAGACAACTTTCGGCGACCAGGAATTTTGGCATTTTTTTCATTAGGACATTATTGTTTGCACATAGCTTGCAATTGATTATACCCAGGCTCAAAAAAGGGACGGATATTATATATAATACAGGTCTTGAATACAATTACGATCGCCCATATAATCTTACCAATTAACATAGAAATAGAAAACGAAACACTTTGGTCGGCATGAGTCTTTGTTGCTTTGAAAACAATAAAAGTTATAATGATTATTCTCCAATCAAGTCTTATCTTATGTCCCCTCCTGAAACCACTGCAATGTTTCCGTTTCATTTCGTTTTGCATGGGATTGTTTAACAATGCACATTAGCTCCATGGCTTTACGAACTTCCTTCCGTCGACCCTTAAAGAAAAGGGTCCTGGGTTAAGTATAGCTCCAAAATGTGGACAAAAATGTGTTTGGCTCAAACGGAAGCTCGGTATTACCCTATCGGTCGAACAGAATCCCTCCCCAGCCTGGAAGATTTCAAATTTCTCATATCTATCAATATCATTCCATCTCTGTCTGGTTTGAAGGAAGCTTCTCAACTCTCAACTTTATCCTCTTTAATAGCCCAATTTGTGTATACAAAAATCGTCGTTGTTCTTATCAAAAGGATGAGAGAAATGATAGTGCTGTTTATGTAATATAAGCATATCCCATGTATACATGCATGACAAGATATTCATAAGCTGTTACCATGGTTACTAAATGTGAATAGATTATGTCCAAAGTCGGGTTTAACTTAGACTAGGGGCTGATTCAGCCCCCCCCCCCTCGACATTTTTCGTGATAAATCCGCCGCGCAAATTTTTTTTACCGCGTCGCTCGGTGACTTTTTTACTCTTAAGTCTCGCGCAACTTTTTGCGACCCCCATTTGATCAGAATCCTATAAAGAGTTTTGTGAACCAAAACTTAGCATTTTAGGGGCATCATTTATTTAATTAGAGCAAACTCTTGATTTTACGCATGAATTAACGTAATTAATCAGCAATGAGATCTTTCGCAGATCTTATGTTTGATCTTACCATTTTGTAGATTATGCCATGGGTAACGCGCGTGCCAATTTTCTTCGCGATCGCGTGATCGACGGCCGAGATCATAAGGGGGGGGGGGGCGGAGAAAAAAATTAGCCCCCCCCCCCCCGTCTTCTTAGGCGTCGAAATAGCCCAGTCTATTTAGGGTAAAACGACGCGGCCAACGCCAGCCTTTTTCCGTCTATTGTCTTCCATCCTTTTCGTATTTCAACGCAAACAACAAAAACTAAAAATGAAAAAAAATCTTGGTGAGATATTGTTGAAAAATGTTCAACTTCATTTTAAAAAAATGGATGATGAGATCATGAGAGCAGGTTCTATTTCATAGCGAACCGGAAGGTGTTTGTACTCATACCCTTAACTATTTTTAGTATATAGATTTATCAGGAATTTCAGTTTATTCCAAAGATCAAAGGCGGTCCAACTACTTTTGCCCCTGAATAACATCACCCATATTGAGGAAGTCTTACTAAATTTGACGTTGAGAAGTACGAATCACTGGACTCCAAAGAGATTGACCTTCAAATCTTCATATATCATTTATGTCGCCACTGATTCTTATTCGTTTCATCCAATATCTACTTCTTCTCCTTATTTCCTTATTCCCTTCCTTTTCATCCTTCTTTCTCCTTCATTTCATCTCGTATTTCCCCCTTCTCTTTCTTCTCTTACAACTCTTTATTCTATCCTCCATCCACCCCTTCCTTATTTATCATGGATTTATTTCCTCCATCCCTGCATCATCTGCTATGAAATAACAAAGATATGAGAATACAGGGGAAAGTATATAGGCAACATAACATTGATCTCAGCACCATATTTTAAAACAAATTTTGGGTGAAGAAAACAAAACCTATTATTTATTGGGGCGTTACCTAAAATCAGATCAGTCCTTAAATATTTTAGGTGCATGTTATAAACGTGTTATATTTAGACCTCGATTATGGGGAAACATTTTTTAATTTGAAATTAATGCAGTTGAAAAAAAAAAACTGATGTGCGCGCTTCGCTGAACATCGATTAGTGATTGTTTTGTTGTTCTTGCATTTTGGTGATAGCAGAGATTTCATAAACATGGACAAGGCCAATTTCAATGAATACGGATGATCATCTCACTTATACCTCTCTTTTTAAAAGTTTGTTAAAAATTCATCCAGCACACTTGATGAAGTACAGCAAAGTGCAACTAAAATATCAAAATTAATCATCAATTCCTTGACATGTATGTAAATGCAAAGTGTTTTCATTCATTCAACCATAATTCGATTTTGAAGCGATTTGTCACAATTTCACCATTAGACACGTCAGCCTGGGCGTCAGAAGGGATTTGGCGGGTAAACTTTTTTAGCAGAAATTAAACCAGTGTCGTCTGGTCAATACGGATATTACGCATAATGAACATGGACCGGCGGGGGAGAATCACATGAAACCATTTGTCAGAAAATTTCTTTAAGCTGTAGTAAGCTATACTGAAATTCTTGCATCTGATTGGTGTACAGAATATTTACTGGTGATGATCACTGCAGAAACATCTCATGAAACACGACTGCAATCTACTCGTCCATTCCGCAACGCAAATAATCACAAACTGCAACAAATTAATATCATCACTGGTGTGTGTCTGTCTCATTCGAGTTCAAGGTCTCGAATAGCAAAGGGAGGACCAGGATAAGGGAAGAAGTGATTAGATGAAAAGATAGGTCAAATTATTATTGCTACTGTATGTCTGAAGGTTTTACATGTGTTTTGTTTTCCTAACACATCTGTGATTGCTAAATGTTTGCATTTATTTGAATTTTCGTATTTCCTATTTGAACTTGTCTGTATGGTTTATCTTTTGAGTGGATGTGGTTAGTTTTTCTTCTTCATCATTGTACATCTCATTCTCCCCCCCCCCAAAAAAAAAAAATAATAATAATATAATAATAATAACCCTAGCAAATAAAAGAATAAACAAACACTCTCACCCAAAATCCGGCGTTGGAAAATGTTATGAAATGCATAATAATACATATTCTTCCCAAAGTCTTGACTTTATACATAAATGAAAAGCAGCATTAACTTCCAAACTTTTTAAGTATTATCCCCCGTTTAAATTTACTTTTGCAAAAAAAAAGGAATAATAACATCACAATAGTGAAATCAGTGCATCATATACTCACAAGTAATTACAATTCTGGATTTACAGTTTGGCCCTGTTATAGGGAAGGTATATCTCACACAATGGCCAAACTGGCGGGAATATTGCCATTCTTGCTTATATAAGGGTCATCTTTATACAGAGAATCCAATATGGATATTGGCATATTTGGAAGGACCTCTTGAAGTTTCTTTGTAAACACAAAGTATTACCTCTTAAATTTTCTGTGTAAACACAAAAGTATTATTTATTTCCATGTTGGCTAATTCAGAATGTCCCTATATAAACACGCTCAAAGAGACATATTTTACATTCTTAAGCCAAGTTCTTGATCCACATAGATATACATTGACACAGATATTTACTATAAATGCATATTACTCATTTATTCAAATAAATCCAGATATACATGTGATATAAATGTGCAAAAATGAAGGTATTACTTTGTTATTTTTACAGTTGTATATGTCATAGCAAATAAAAGGCAATGTGAGCAAAAAAATTAATGTTGACTTCACCTGAGCAAAAATATAGCCCTTTCTGAACAATCACCATAACTTAATTTTACACCTCATAAAACATCCCTTATTAGCTTAGCAATACAATACATATATTGATTTATTTAAGTATCATACGTCTTGTAAACATGGACCGATCAGTCAAGATTGCACTGTGGAAAAAATATAACACATATTATATACAAAGAGATGTTGACCCATAGAATGAAAACATTAGGAACGTTAATTAAACAAAATATCAAGAACCATAAGTATATAACTACATGGCCATACACAGCGGGAGGCAGAGGGCAGTTTCCCCCCTGAAAATTTACATCTTTTAATGAAAATTTTCACAAAATTCACCAAAAGTATGCACAAAATCCTTCAATTTCACTTTTTACAAAATACAAAAGCGCCCAAATGACAAGCTTGGTCGCTTCACTCCCTTGCTTTTGAAAAATTTTGCACATCCTGCCTCCCCCCCTGCATAAAATGTCTGCATACGGCCATTTGTGACTTCTAAGATATCTAAATAATGAGATTTCAGGGAATAATTATAATAACCATATTTTACAGCTTGAATACAAAGAAAGAAAACGGTATCAAAATGCATGTTTCTTTACAAGTTTGTCACAAGGGATTTTCAAGTGGTGGAAATTAGTCACCCGACACCTTACCACGGGGCAAAGGGGTGACCAGAACTAGTCGGTTTTTCAGGGATAAAAAAAATCATTTTTATTTCACTTGTCAGTGGGGAAACTAGGGGCATTCAGGCAGGTGTGATATTGTGTAGAGAAGTAACAAATGTGACAACCCATTTCCAAACCAAGAATGTAGATCAATCAGATTTTAAATTCATACATCTTTGTACTGCACAAGAATGATCAATAAAATAGGATGCAAATTGCTCTTCTGTTTTTAACTCAATTTTTAGCTGAGTTTTCAATGCACTCACTGGTAAAGCAGTTACAAAAACTTTCTTTCAGTTGGTACAGGATCAAGCATCAACATTGCATGGTACGCCATTTCATACTAACACCCATAATTTATGTACAATTAAGACAAACCGGTGATTATATCTAAGACATCATAAAACTGGCCCCTTGAAACCTAATGGAAATCAAAATACACGTACAGCAAACTCCAATAACCATGCGTTTTGACTTTTGAGACATATTCCAGTATCCATTAACAGCATGTGTAGGGTTAATAAGTCGTACCTGGCTATCTGATATCTGCTTCAAAGAATTGGAGCAACAAACTTTTCATCCATATAAACTTGAAAATATCAGAAATACAAGGTATTAATATGAGGACAGGGATTTTGTCCAGTGTCCAGGTTAATTTCCAATATATATTCATGAAGATTAGTCTTCATCTTGGAAATAAATGAGAACAGAGTCTAAATTCCCACCTGTCTTAGGTTCTTATGGGTTCACCTGGGGGAAAGAGCGATTAAATGACCTTTTGAAGTTGTTGTTTTTTTTGCTCCGCTTCTTGACCAAGATAAAAAGTAGTGTTTTTCTGCATATTTGAGTGTAACTTGCCAAAAAAAAACCTTCAAAACAACAAAATGTAAATACTGTGAACTTTGTAAGGACTTCATATGACTGGAATATGTATAGTACAGGCTCAACTCTTAGAGAAGTGTGTTTCAGAAAAGATTTCGACGAACAATTTCAAATTTTAATTGCAATCTGCTATTGAAAGTTCAATATGAACAAGAGCAAATCAATGCTGAACTGTCTGGTGCAAAAGAGAAGTTAAGCATTAACCCTAACTAGGCCGGGCTTTTTTGGCTGTTCTGTGGCCGGGGGGGGGGGGGGGGGGGGGGGTTGATTCAACCCCCCCCTGAGATCTCGGCCGCCGATCGCGCGAGTGCCGCAAAAATTTGCACGCTGGTAGTGTGCGGTGTAATCTACAAGGCTGTATGGTAAAATTTTCCAAAATAATGAGATTTTATTTTATATGAATTAATTATGCTAATTTATACATAAATCATACTTTTTGCTCTAATTCACTAAATAAAGCTCCTAGAATGCTTATTTTTGGGAAAAATATTCTTTGTAGCATTTTTAACAATGGCAATTGAAAAAAACATCGGTTTGGAAATCAATTTCTTATGTATTTTATTGTTTTATGAATTTCTTATGTATTTCTTTGTTTTTCAACCTTTTGTTTTTCTTTGTTTTTTTCACCAGATTTATTGCACAATCTTTTTGAAGCATAATTATGCTAAAATCAATTGCTTTTAGCTGTTTAAAGAAACAATAATCATATCTTTATGAATAAGATGAGAAAACTCAATTTGCATTGACTTTGTACACAAAATCACGTTTTGGAACAATTTTTGGTCTGACATGCACTTACAAAATGTTGCGTAATTTCAAAACCGCATACACGGGTGCTGTAAATTTGGTCTCAAAAGATGCGCGAGACTTAAAAGTATAAACTCTGCGAGTGGCGCGGTCAAAAAATTTCGCGCGACGGAATGATCGCAGAAAATGTTGAGGGGGGGTTGATTCAACCCCCCCCCCCCCGGCCATTTTAGGGTTAAAATGCAAGTTTGCAATTTCTTGCAAGATTTATCATTGCTTTTGGAACTAAAGTTACATGTAATAAGCTATCAACTGCTAGTTTCTTCCTATATCCTTGCCCCTGCTATGACGATAGTGTCCTTTGGTTTAACTTGCCACACTCAACCCAGGTGAGGCAACTAGTTACCTGGCAGAAATCAATATTCCTTGCTGAGATAAATTGCCACAATCGCAGCTCGGTAAACATTTTCTAAAATAGTTGTAATAACTGGTTTCCCTTCATCACAAGATTAGATTGCTTGCAATGATACCATTAATTTAATCTTAATGTAAGAATACACACTTTGAGGGTGTTTCTCAAAGATTTAAGTATGACTTAAATCCCAAGAGCATCTGGTATATGATGCACAACTGCATTGGTCAGGATCCTGTTTCACAAAGACTTTTGTTATAATAACAAATGCACCATTTTTATACCAAGTTGACTATCAGCCAGTCAATCTGATGGATTTCAGTAGTTTTAAACGGTTAATGCAAGTTTGTAATATCATAATAAGTTTTATGAAATGGGACTCAGATCAAGCACAAGGAGACATGCTGTACTGCGTATTAATTCCGCACATTAGAACTTAAGCTTGACTTTAAGTCACACTGAACTCTTTGTGAAACACCACCCCTGGTAGTAATCTAACACCCTGAAGATTGATTGTAACACCAAATAGTGTCAACATCACAACCACATGAATTATAATAACACCAATTGATGTCAAACTTACACTATATATTTAACATTGGTGTAAGAACAAAAGGTGTAACAATAACACCATTATTTTTTGCAGTGTGCCATTGTGGTGTGATTTGCAGCAGACATCCAAATAAATAATCCATAATACATGTGGATTCCATGTTGCCAATGTCCTTTCTCACAAAGAAGATCAAAATACTGTTCACTTTTTAAGAATTTTCTCCATGATTTAAATAGATACATCAACTCTCACAGCTCTTCAATTTTTCTTGTATGGTATGCATGCGATGATGACAATGGCTAGTAGTAGGACGACAATGATGATAAAGAAAGCTGAAAAAGAAGAAATAAATCATAGTTACATCATTAATGACATGTAAATGTAAGTGATAATACTGAAATGACATCTCAAGGTGACAGCCAATGTTTTAAAAATCAAACAATACTAACCGCCAAATAATTAATTTATGACCAATCCCTTAACCGAACTTAGCTTCTTTGTAATTGAGCCATTCATTAAACATGCCCATGAAGGGCATGTGCAATAAACTGGGAAGTTTATCTAATCCCATCTCATTTTCATTGGTCTTTCTTTTGCCATTTTGTGATTTTGGATTTTGCAATCAATTGATGTGAAGGGCTATAGCCTCTCTGTCATTGACCCAAAATGTCAAAATTTCCCGAAATCTCCTCAATTTTGGGAAGAGTGGAAACACTGACTCAGTCAAAATAATCTTGAAGCTTCCCTGTGTAAAAAATATTGTTCATATTGACTGAATCAGTGTTTCCACTCTTCCCAAAATTCGGGAGATTTCGACTTTTTCCAGGAAAGGTTAAGGAAATGAAAAAAGTCCAGGAAATTCTGGGAAATCCATAAAATATAATTAAACAACAATTAAACGTAGCAACTTTTAATATTCATGTTATATCTGAAGAATTTTTCGCTCGCGCCCCGTGCTCGCATTTCATAATTTTGTTCCTATTTTTAAAGAGGATGTGAACAAAAAAAAAGGTGAATTCCTTGATTTCGGTCACATAGACCAAATTTAGGCTCGCTATATTCTTGCCCGATTTTCATTAAAAATCAAGCTTGGAAATTCCTGGAAATCTCTATGAATTTCGGGAAATTTGGGATTCAGTTTCGGGAAATTTGTTTTGGATCTGTGGAAACACTAGACTGAGTGGAATTTGAGGAGTGGCCTTGTAAAGTTTGATAAGTTTCTTTTGGAACCCAATTCATTAAGTTCCATGAAATTACTTACAACAGTCTTTAGCCTTTTCTCCAATTTTCCGTACATGTTTGGTCTCTCGTATTAGTCTCTGGTCAGTCTTACCCACGTGTGTATTGATGTCTTCAATGATTTCTGCATACAGAGAAAAGAGAAATATGGAACTTGTTTTCAGTTTTCATTGGAAAGTGGAATAAATCTTTAAAAAATATTACGAGGACAATAAAAATATGGGCAAAGATCCATTAGATACAACACAAGTATAAATATTTTGGTTAGACTGAAGTAAGGGACGTGGTGACATTTGTACATGTACATAACCAATTCAAATAAAACAAATGACTTCATGTAAAAATGCATGTAGAAAAAAGTACTATATTCATCTGTCTTCCATTTAATACCAAGATGAAATTGCTTCAACATTCCAAGGAAGAAATAGAGTTTAGAGAAAAATTGCAAAACTTAATCAACAATCTGTCTAGTGCTTGATAAGATTTCATTTTCTAGTCCACTAAAAAGCAGTACTCAATTGCACATCACAATGTAGCGTTAACAGCAACATTGACACAATGTTGCTTTAGAAAGGCCACTGCAGATTGGATTCCTCTGCTCAGAGCTAGAAAGGTATATACTCCAGATATTCACAACTAGTCGTGTGGTCCAGTGGTTAGAGCATTGGACTCACAATCGCAAGGTTGTGAGTTCGAATCCCAACTCTGCCATTGTCTCCACTTTGATAAAAAGGCCCAAGAGTGATATCTGTCGTCTATTACGTCAGCCACTATGACTGATTAACCTAGACGTAAAATGTTTCCAAGGTAATTGGTTATATACCAGCTTGGCGTTTACCAGCAAAAAATGCTGTCCTGCCGAGTTCCTACGGGAGTTACCACAAACAGAAACAGAAACAGAAACTACTTCTACTCCC
Organism: Lytechinus pictus; assembly: GCF_037042905.1. Lineage (NCBI taxonomy): Eukaryota > Metazoa > Echinodermata > Echinoidea > Temnopleuroida > Toxopneustidae > Lytechinus > Lytechinus pictus. The sequence goes on from NC_087254.1 coordinate 19,061,409, forward strand.
TTATTCCACCAAACAGAAGAAATTATGAATTTTCTGTTCTGGAATTCAGGGATGTATACAAAGATTAGCCCCAAATGGCCACATGTCACAACTGACTTTGAAAGTGGAATTCTGACAATACGCTGAGAATTAGACTGAGTGACAAAAGGGTAAATATTTTGACCAGAATGTCCGCAAGACGAAGATTATTTCTGGTCGAGTCCGATTCTGACATGCCATTTGAAATACTCTGCATACTCCGTTAGTTTCATGTGGCCGTTACAACTGGCTTCACATTTGTGTTATACAGGCAACGACTGATCAATGTTTCTTGTTACCTCACAATTCTATTGCTCTCTGGTCAGACTATACGGCAAAGTAGGTCTCAAAAGTTAGGGGTGAAACCCGTGAATTCGATAAAGACTCTTTTCTCGCCTATACTTCATTCTAGATCTCTCCTTTCTTTCTCTGTATTCTCTCTCTCACTGTCTTTTCCATCTCTCTCTCTCTCTTTACTTCTCTGTCCAAGCATTTAGTTTCTTATCAAAACATATTCCCTTGGCCTAAATCTTAGCGTTTTCTTCATCTCATTCTTAATCCTTTTCTTTCTCTTTATAAGCTACTTTTGCAAACAATATTAGGAACAACACTTCAGAGATTATTATTATTTCTTTTGCTCCAGAATACCCTTCAAATCTCATTGATTTGAGAGAACAAAAGACTCGGTTTGGGCATTAGAAGCTAATTAGTTTTTGTAATTTGATACAGGTCTGGGGATCATTTGCAATAATTTGGTTCACCTTTCTCTCCGAGCGGACCAATATCCGGTCTTAAAGCGTTTTGATTGGTGTTCCTTGCCGGAAACCTGATCTAATCCCTGGGAATATAGGGTTCAGAAAAAGACAGGAATCCAAGAAAATACACAAGATTTCGCTTCGGGTTTATCTCCACCACAACATTTAAGAGATATCTGATGAGGTCATTTCACACTTGGATTTTTCAGGCAAAGTTTCTGGTTTTCATCTAGTTATTTGAAATTCATGAGAAGAGCTTCAGATTTTAATGCAAGACATCTGCCCCTTCCTCTATAACCATTTCATTAATCTACCATCAATGGTAATATTTCCATCAATGTTACCATGGGAACCTAGATTTTGATTAGTTGCTTCCATCTTTCCATGCTAGTTGCAAACTGATGGCGGTAATCATGAAAATCATGTCATGGACTCCCAAGCCTTGTTTAACGTTCATCCTCGTTAACTATCAAACTTGGAGATAATGTATAAAAAAAGTGCATTACATACATGAACTATCATACACTCTGCACAACTGTAGACCTGACTATAGAAATACATGTGTATCTCTAAATTAATTTCTTGTAATATTTGAAATTGTGCAACATGTGAACACCACCATATAGAAGAGAAGAGACATGTTTCCCAGAAGAGGATGAGGGAATAACAAGACGGTGGTATGAAAAATGAGACGACTTTCTTAACCAACATAACAAGATGATCCAACCTTTCAAAAGAAATGCACAACATTTTATTTGAAAATAACCTAACCATTAAAATTGATCAGCTTGATGATGATAATGATAATGATAATGATGATGATGATGATGATGATGGTGATGGTGATGATGATGATTATCATGATGATCATGATGGTGGTGGTAGTAGTGGTGATGATGATGATAATGATGATGATGATGGTGATGTTGATGATGATGTTGATGATGATGATGATGATGGTGGTGGTAGTGGTGATGATGATGGTGATGAAAATGATGATGAGAACCGCTATTGTATAAAGCTTTTTCAAATTTGTCAAAATTATTCTTTTTTACTTTTGATCATAAAACAAAAGATTGTTTTAAATGATTACTAGCATGTGGAATACTTCATAATTTCACATGCAAGTGTTTTCATACATTCATCTAATCAATTATCAAAGTTCAACTAATATGGCAGATTCTAATTGTAGTTTTGCCATTTTCAAATCATATTTATAAAAGGTATTTATTTTATATTTTGGTACCATAGGACTCTCTTTGAAAATAAGAAGATGTAGATTCAATAATCTAGATTTGAAAATCCATATATCTTTCGATAATCCTCTAGGTCAAAATGCAAGTTAATTTTTCTCTAGGACAACTTGTTTAGAATTTAAATGGATATTTTATCATAATCGCTGTATATGTCAGTTGAAAGGGAATGCTTTCTGTTGTCCTATATCCAATATTTTGATAGAATTATTAATTCAAATTAAAGCTAATAAAATATCAACCCAGCAAATGGTTTATTTTTGCTTTTAAAATTTTGTTCCAGAATATACATGGCTGTGCACATTACTCAAGCTGAACCACGGGTTTCTAAAACAAACACTTAAGACAATTAATTGGTTAAAAAAGATACTTTTTTCATTATTTTCAAGTGGTTTCCTCCTCAGTTTTTGTCTTAATACTGATACTAGACATAGATTATCTGAAAGAGTCTCTTCCAAAAGAAAATCTACACCTATCTAAATTTTAACACAATTACAACTAATACCTTCATGCTCTTGTCATAAGACACCTGAACAGACCTACTTAGATTTAACAATATTATTGTAGCAATAAACAACATTATGAAATACAATACTGCTCTACATTTCTCTCTTATATGATAATAATATTCAATTCAATTTAATTTTATTGTCCACATGGAAATTCGTTACCACTGTTAATAATAGATATTTTAAAGTCTAAAATTACATCTAGTGGTCATCGCTAGAGGGAGAGAGATGATGAGAAATGTCCATGTTTTCACCATCTTCAGAACTTTGCTGTTTTTTTCAGAATCGGCCAAGCTCAAATTTCACTAGCTACCTTTGCTATGCTTCTTGTTAATTTCATCAGAGCTGAAGCATTTTGTTATGAGAGTAAGGATTTGCGGATTGAAGCCCACTAATTTTATTGGTCAAAAATGATCACTCATGTATGTATGATGCATATACATCACAATGAACAGAAATTATTTATCTATACATGTAGGCCTAGCATTTCTCCTAGCATATTCAACTGTATTGACCAATTCCCTTTTGAAATTTGAGGATGCTCCAAGTCAAATAAAATTAAATCAATAAATTATAACCAATAATTTGATTATTAACCAAACGACTGTCTACTGCCCTCAAACCAAGGACCCGGTGTGGCACCTATTTTAGCACATTCAACTAGACCCCATTCACACTGAGACAGTGTGCAGCGCGCAACACTGGCACTGGTCCGACGATCCCAGTGCTGTCGGGCCGGTAACTTTTCAGAAATAGCCAGATTTACGGTCCAACATGACCAGTAAACTATATCTAACTAATAGTAATACAAATTACATTTTCTTCTTTTTTGTAAGTTATAAAAATGGCTCTGGCATCTAAATGAAATGGCTCTCTAATATTGAGAAATTGCTCTCATGAATCATATTATGTGTGTGTGTGTACTGTTTTTTTTTTGTTGGGGGGGGGGTAATAATAAGCAATAAAAGAGAGCAAATAAACTCAAGTCTTTTTTAAATTTTTCTTTATTCTTGGGACCAGTAAATTTTATGTTCGGACCAGTAAAAAATTGAAAAATAAGGTCAGACCTGATCATGTCGGACCAGTTGAAAAAAGAGTTAGTGTGGAGTCCTTCAGTAAGTATATAGAAAATGATTTAAATATGGTTCACTGCATTGAATAATGCAACAGTGAAATAAAAATGAATAAAGTGTTTGGTACCGCAAAATCGCAAAATAGCCTTAAAAACGGACATACTTAAGCTTTTAGACACGCACTCATCGGGGTGAGTCTATCATCGAGTTCCCTTTTGAAGTCTGAGGTTGCTTCATGTCAAGTAATTTCAATCAATAAAGTAAAGTGACAAGTACATGTCTAAAAGCTTAAGTATGTCAGTTTTTAATGCTATTTTATGAAATCAAATTGTTTTACAATTTTTATCAGTTTTGTTGCATTTGACAATATGTGTTATTTGGTGGTATTGTTCTTCAGATAATATAAATGTAATACAAGATTCCTGTTGAATATTTGTTACAAATAACATAATATCCTAAATAAATTTTCAAATTTATTCATTACCTTTTTTTTTCACTGGAGACTATCATAAATATCAAGTTTTTCACGTATAATTATGGATCCCGGTCTCGAGATTCTTTTGAAAATCATAATTCATTTCAATTAAAATTGCATTTTCATTGTTTCCCATCACGCTTCAGAACGTACCAATCAAACAGTTTATGTTATGTAGGCATACATGTATGTTGTTTTTTATGTGATGCTTTAATTTGCTTTTATCATATTGCATCTTTGAATACAAAAATGAAATTGGAATAAAAAAAATTAAAAAGATCCATGATATCAATGATAATAGCAGAGTAGCAGTGTGTATAGTGTAATCAGATTGGTATGGCATGTTGAAGAATGGCATATGTAGAAGGCTAATTTGTAAACATGTTATTGTTGTTGGATGATAAATCAATCACTCAATCAAAACGTCCACCCATTCACATTGAAAGAACATGACAGCTCTTTAATACAATATCCCAAAGCATATGATACTTCTAAATTGTTACATACAACTACAAGATTGATGTCATGAATGTGGAAAATGAAGCACTTTCTCTATGATACCAAAAGAAAATATGATGTTTCCTCTATCATAAACATGATCCAACTTCCCATGAAGAATAAATATTTGATGATACCCTGCACCTTTCAAGTTTTTAGCCCCAACATACATTATGTACTAACAGACGAACAGTATTACCAATGACAACCATCGGTCAGTTTGGAGTTTGTTTCGTCTAGTCTGATTGAAGCATATAGCTTAAACCAGGGAATTGTTCCTGGCTTAAACATTGTGCAAATTTTGTCAGAAAGAATGACGACCTGGATGGCTGCTCTTGAGGCTGTATGTAGATGCAGGTTTCTATAGGAGTATGGTAGGAGGAGGATGAGAAACCAGAGAGGGAAGTTGACTACCTGAGATAAATTCCTCTCCAAGTAACAGGATGGCATCAGGTGGCGATGGACCAAATGCAATATAAACTGTCCGATCAACTAGTCTTGTCTCGATACTTCACTACAACCATGGCAGCACTATTAGCATATTGTGTGTTTGATTTTCAATGACAGATCTACATGTACTCTTAGCCAATCAGATGCAAGGGTGTCAGTAGCTTTTAACAGTAATCAGTGAAAGTCACTGACAAATTCCTTCATGGAAAGCTTCTACGGGGCCGTTTCATAAAGCTGTTCGTACATTAAGAGCAACTTTAAGAACGACTGGTGATCCTGTCTTGTGGTAAATGGTATATTCATTGGCGATGGATACGCGGGTAAGAAAGGTTCACCAGTCGTTCTTAAAGACGCTCTTAACTTACGAACAGCTTTATGAAACACCCATCTGGACCATCCAGAAACTACCAATTGCTATTAATGGCTTTAATATCAAACCAAATTAATGTCATAGGGAGGGGGAGGGGGTTCAAAATGTCCCCAATTCATGAATGCATTTCAAGTCTCTTCAACAGGACTAAAGAAGAAGGAAATTGAGGGATGGGGAAACACATGTTTAGGGTCAAAGACATCAAATATCAACTAGGTGAAATTCAGATGTGATAACCCGTCAAATCCCAGTCTTATAGGGATAAGTCAGCCTATCAGCAATAAACAAATTGAGGAAGCCTCAGTGCTATCCATATATACAACAAATAATTCAAAATGATTGTCAAAAATACATTATTTCGTATTTGTGGTGATATAGTAGACAAAGTGACCTCAACACGGTGCAGTTTTGAAGGGATATAACTCTAATTCTGTATAATTAATAACAGAGAAGAACACACAAAGGTGTGCATGCTTCAAAACCAATTGATGTAGTGGGGACCCACTCTAAAATGTTTCCCCTAAAACAATAATTACATGTAAGTTTGTTGTTAAAAAAATAATAATTACATGTAAGTTTTTGTTTTAACTTACATGTAATTATTGTAACTGCATTGTTAAACAAGTTAAACTAAGAAGTGTATATTTTCATACACAAATAATAATGAATGCTTTAATGCCAAACTTCCTGATAATCAAGGGACTTGCTAATCTATGGTACTTGGTAGGCAAGTAGGCCTATACTATGTATATGTACAGAAATGTCTATTTCTACCAGTAACAGTCAACCTACTCCCATCCCCATATTCCTTGTGATTTTTTACATACATTTCAATACATTGGGGGCAAGACAACAATTGGATCAAGCATTAACTCTGTCATCCAAACAAAAACATAATTGACAGAACAGGAACCATCAGACAATTTCAGGAAACCAGCGTTGGTGTTGCCAAAGTGGTTACAGTTACCATGGCAACAGCAGAGAGCAATGAGTCTATCCTGACAGGCCTGAAGTTCATCCGAAGGGGCTCACTAGGATAGCAGAATACTATGGGTGTGTTCAATGTCAATTTTCAAATTTAAACTGCAACATGAATCATGATTGAAAACGTGTTACAAAACACGCAACACAAATATGATGAGGGGTGCATCGTTCAGTGTCGAAAATGTGAAGCCGTTTATATGTCAGTCGTCTTTAAATTTCTCGCTTTTGTGCGCAGTTGTACCCATCACAAGAAAGGTAAATTCTTGGCTGCGAAAGCAAATTTAAAGACGTTTCAAAACTCAATAGTGTTCAATGTCGCATTTGCGATGCTGAAGGTCCTAATATCTGAGCTGATTGCATTGCTGAAGGTCCTAAAATCTGAGCTGATTGCGTTTCCAAACATATCTGTTTCTAAATTTTCTTCCAAAATTTCTTCGTGATTTGAAAGATGTTTACATTGAACACACCCTTTGTTTTTCATTATATCCATATTTTGTAACAGCATTTTTAATCATGATTCAAGTTGCTGTTTAAATTTGAAAACCAACATTGAACACATGCACCCTTCATGTACCATTACACATACGTAGATTTCCAGAGAAACAAAAGCACATGTGCTAAAGCAATTAGAATTATAGTTATTATATTAGTTCATAGGTGTGAGGCACTATTGTGATAAGGGTTCATTTTTGTTTACAGGGAAACAGAATGGTGTATTTGGTGAGATCTGCTGTCAAAAAATATTATGAAAGTGAAAGGGAATTATTCTGCTATACAGTGCTCCTAGTTCTTTTTATTGTCTATTTCCATACACTATATGAAATAGCTCAGCCAATTAACATTTTTAAGTGTTGGAAATTAGTTATTTTTTTCCTTTTTAATGAATATAGTATTACAAATGTTGCATTATGAATAAAGTGTTCAAGAACTTAATTTGTGTGAGAACAGGTGCATTGGCTCAAATTATATTCATTATGATTCCTCAATATAAATACAGTTATCACCTGAAAATGATATGCAAATACATGTGAAATATGATACTTGTCAGTATTCATTAATACCAGTGGTTATGAATAAGAAAATCATGGTTAGCTTCAACTTTGTTTTTATTTTTCTGAATTGCCTTGTAAATATTTTAATTATGCTTCAAATTTATAACAAAAATGGTTTAAATGCTTCACATGCCATACTACTACAGATGTTGTATTTTTAAATAACAAATAATATAGACATAAATCACTTTCATATTTTCCCTTAATCAAAATTTACCTGAATTCTTTCAAATTATTAGAAGTTGGAAGGGGTAATTTCAGTGACAATAGGCAATGTCAGCCACTCGGAAAAGTTAACTTGTCTAGCTCAACCTCAATCCTTGAAAACATCTCATCTCACAAGAGAGCACCTGAAATAGTCATCTCTCATCATCAAGAAAAATATCCCGTCAGTCAGGCGTCTGGTCATCATAACTTAGGTTTACATGAGATTTTAAAATTTACCCAAAGCCATGTTTTAAACTGTATCATCTCTAATATTTTTTAATCCTTTAAAGTTTAAATAGTAGTTCGGTTATTAATGACTCTATAATTTTTCCATGAATCTCGGAAATTGATGGGCAAGGAATAATGATTGAATGTGATGATGGAGATTTAAATTTACTGAAATAATTCATGAAAAAGGTTTGCAGCTTAACATGGCCTATAAAGAGTTTAAACTGCTACAACCATGAACAGGTGCAAACTCCTGGTGAACACAATCATAGCTAGCCAGTCAGGGGGACTAATTTCATGTGCTTTTCATTGCATTTCACAACCACCATACGCCATCTTATCACTTGAGCAATTAACATGAATATCTAGATGGTTTAGGAATATGTTATACTTTAATGACAATAGGATTGCCTACTGGTCACTAGATGGACACCTTAAACTTCTTTTGTTTCAGCTCAATTGAATTTATCACAGACGTTCAGGGAGGTTAAAATTTCACACATTTAACTTTTTAAATGATAGGTTGCAATATGAACATATCTACCCACCATAGGGATTGACCACACATCACTCTATCTTCATTTGAAGAAGGATTCCCGATCGATTTAAAGGGTACTAATCCCCCAGATATCAAACCAGATTAAAAATGAAGATTACAATCATTTGAAAGGTCATGAACAGTTGTAAAAATGAGAGACACAACATAATAAATAATTAAAAATGAATCAGTTTTGAAGATTCTAGTTACACAGGGACTTTCCCTGTCTGAGAGACACAGGATGATTTGAAATGGAAATAGACAATAAAAAGGTTTGACAAAGGTTGAGAATAGAATGATAACAATGATAACAATAATAACAGTAGCAGCAGTAGTAGTAGTAGTAGTAGTAGTAGTAGCAGTAGTAGTAGCAGCAGTAGCAGCAGCAGTAGTTGCAGTAGTACTTAGTAGTAGTAGTAGTAGTAGTAGTAGAAGTAGTAGCACCAGCAGCAGAAGCAGCAGTAACAGTAGTAGTAGTAGTAGTAGTAGTAGTAGTAGTAGTAGTAGTAGTAGTAGTAGTAGTAGTAGTAGTAGTAGTAGTAGTAGTAGTAGTAGAAGTAGTAGCACCAGCAGCAGAAGCAGCAGTAACAGTAGTAGTAGTAGTAGTAGTAGTAGTAGTAGTAGTAGTAGTAGTAGTAGTAGTAGTAATAATTATAATAATAACACAGTTCTTGTATAGCGCATATCACATTATGTCATAACGTTCCTATGCGCTTCCAAAGGACTTGGATATCATTCCCCTGGCTTTAGCCCCGCAGCCTTTTACAGCGCGGTGGCATTTCAAGGAATAAATTCCTGCAAGGTACCCATTCACTTCACCTGGGTTGAGTGCAGCACAATGTGGATGAATTTCTTGGTGAAGGAAATTACGCCATGGCTGGGATTCGAACCCACGACCCTCTGTTCCAAAGTCAGAAGACTAATCCACTGGGCCACAACGCTCCACAGTAGTAGTAGTAGTAGTAGTAGTAGCAGCAGCAGTAACATTAGGAGTAGTGGTAGTAGTAGTAGTAGTAGTAGTAGTAGTAGTAGTAGTAGTAGTAGTAGCAGCAGCAGCATCAACAACAACAACAACAACAACAACAACAACAACAACAACAGCAGCAGCAGCAGCAGCAGCAGCAGCAGTAGTAGTAGTAAATAATGAACCTATTTCTAACTAAGTGCTGTACACTCCATGATGCCGGCTAAGCAAAGCTACCTTGATGAAGTGATACAGCATTCAAACTATTCCTTCCTACTGGGTATCCATTTACTACACCTGGGTGGAGAGAAGCAAATGTAGGATGTGCTGTGGTAGGATTCAAACCCTGAACCGCATGATTCAAAGTCTAGAGACTTATCCACTGAGCCACAACGCATCTACAATTTAAAAGTCAATACCACTATTTACTTCCTTTTTTCAAACAAATAGATCTTTTTATTCGATCTGTAAAATCTGTTTAAAAAAATCAGATAAAATTTCAAATTCGAAGTATCCCTTAAGGACTTCACTTTCTCAAGTAATCAATAATAACATTTGCAAAAACATAATGAAATATATATGTGTGAAAGTGAACTGTAAGAGGGAGCCACAATTGTGGCATACCATGCACATGGCTACTCCTTCTCAAGCTTTCAATCAGACATTCAAAGAGGAAAAAAAATTAAATTCCAGAAATAAATTCAAATGAGACATCACAATTAAATTTGGGTGTGTGCATATATTGATAATTTCCCATATCCGTCACATGCCGAGATCAATCCTTCCCAACACGCGGGGGGACAAAGCCATGGATGAATTCAGTCAAAATGGTCGCACAGGGAATCACCAAACCTAGAGGTAACATGCAAAGTTCTTTTCCTCCTCAACCACAGGAGCAGAATAGGTTTATATCCTGTACAGACTACAAAAGCCAATTTCATGAATAAAGTCACTTTAGGAAAAAGTTGTGCTCCAAGAATACTGGCAAAGTTGCATTTTTTTGCATAAGACTACATCTGCATGTCTGTCATCATGGAATAATGCACAACAAAAGCATTTTTAAACACTTTTCAGTATTTACACTAAACATCCATGTATATGTACATGTACACGTATACTTGTAGTCAAGGGACCAAATTATGGGTCAAAATTATGTTTTCTGTGAAAGAATGTTCTTGCTCAAACAGGAAGCAAATGTGCTCCTACCTGAAACCAAATTTGAGTCACATTCATGTAACCCTATTCCCCCATGTTGTCAAAATATTTGACTTAAAGATATGTGAAATGACAAACAGCACAAGTGCATTAAAGTAACATGAATGTGAAGATACCGGTCATATTGTATATTTGTATTCAGAAAGAAAGCGAGTATGGAAATACAGAAAAATATGGTTCTGCAAAAAACTCATGAAAGGCAACATAATGTAGGATGGCAAAAATATTCATATTCAATTTGAGTCTACAGGTCTGGATGTGCAGTGACTGCAGGATAGTGCCAATTGAAAGGGTATATAAACAAATGCAGAATGAAACTTCCAACTGGGTTTTCTCACCCTTCTTGTCTGAAATACATTTTAGTTTTTCAAAATAAGCCAATTAATACTCAAATATATGGTTCAACCTACTGTATTGATTTCTGCCCATAATTTGGAGCTTGAAAAGTCAAAATTGATTTGCTAAAAATTAATCTTAAGCTTTGGGACATGGCCAACATAAAATGCATATCAAGCTGGGAATCTCCATACAGCATCCAGACTTCAAACATGTTAGAGTTGCAGGGATTAATTTCAGATACAGATCTGAATGCTATGATTGGAGATTTCTATGATAAGGATGTCACATGTGAAATGTCTAATTCAAATCGTACTTAGAGTCATATATCGACATTACTGCCTGATCTTTGTATCATGGTTTTGAACAAGATGTCAAAGGATGCCTGTGAAACTAGGAGAGATAATCTATTCCTCCAATGAGAGAGTGCTAAGAAAAGGTCAGTTTGGGTCAATGTATGCTTGTCTGTACTTACATGTACAACATTCAGATTTATATATTTAAAAGTTTAACCAATGATAAAATGTACATGTAACTCCTTCCCTCTCATTCCTTCTTAATCTGAAGCATCTTTACCTCCGTCTTTTAAAAAAGATTAATGAAGCAAAGCACTAATGACTCAAAGAAAATCAGAAGTTTCACAACCAAATGGCCATCATGCATGGAAAAGTAATTTCATATAGAAGGGCCAGTATTAATTACTTATTACATATAATTCCCGGTATCAGACATCCAAAGTTATAAACATTCCTTAAACTAGAGCCTACAATAAACTGAAATATTGTAGACCTTACATTTGTTGGCAATGAAAGACACAATTCAATTCAATTCAAGTCACTTAATTCCTTTACAAGATTTATGTGCATATTCAAAGGGATATAAAATAAGAATCGGGAAAGTATTATCACGATGATCACGATCTTTCTCATTACCAACACATAAAAATGGCAAAATAATTCCCCAAAGTACTTGTGGATCTTTTTAGATGCTGAAACGCAGAAATCTGAAGATCACATGATCAGGAAAGATCATAGGTGCATAGACAACCAAAATCTGAAAAAAAGTTATAACGGGAACATCTTTGAACCAGACAGAAATGGGAAAGCAAGGTCTTCTCAGACAGACTAGCTTGGCATGACCAAGGTAGATGTAGATGGGGATAGACCCTGATGAGTAATAAGAGGAAACGGGTTTGAACACTCAGACCTACTCACACCAAGCCCTGGAACCAGAGAAATGTCTCCAGCATGACAGCTCCCATTTCCAGCTCAAATCTCTCACCAAGAAATACGCCTGGGATACTGTTTTCATAAAACTGCGATAAGTATGAGTTCACAGACAACATATACAGTAAAACCTGTCTAAGTGGACACCTCTCTATAACAGCCACCTCCCAATAGTGACTGCTATATCCCTTTACTGAAAATTTGTGCTATCTGATTGGTCGAGAGCCCTTCACGTGACTAATCATAATTTCACCAGAAAAAACAAAATTCATCGGATGTCAAAAAAGTTCATGACATCAGAGTAGAATAGTTTTTTTTCCTATTTTGCATCCGACTGAAAACCACGCAATCTCTCGGGCACAGCGCACGACAGGGTGCCTCCACCGGGCAAGTCTAGTGATGCGATGGCGCAGGCGATTTATTCGCTTCTGAGCTGAGCGCAGCGCAGTCAGCACAGGTAACTATGCAATGCTAGCTAGCTGAATCACCAACTTTTCAATAAAACTAAATTTCAATGTGAAATCGCGTCTTGCTTGTTTATAATGAGTCTGTATGGGTGAAAATAAAATTAATGATGGCCACCATTCCATCATCAAAAGATTTGGGCTGCTTGATTTTAGTTCAGCAGGGTTAGTTCACAACCTTCACAACCAGTCCCACCGGTAAGTAGAATATGAGAAGATCGATCTCAGTACAGGAGACGCACAACACCAAACCACCCTGATTGTAGCCTCTTGTCGAGGCCCTGGCGGCTGCTTCCCGAGTGAAGCGAGGGATTTCCTAATTCGCGAAGCGAAATAGGCTTGGCGCGAGCCAGGGCCTCTTGACATCTGGGCTGAATTATATATTCATGAGGAACGTCTTCCTAATGAATATACATGAGTTGTAATATCGCCGGTCACCTAGTAAACCAATGAAATGTCGAAGCTGTTTCGTCCAGGGTTCGGAATACTATAGTAGTCCACTATTCTGCAGGGGATTCAATAAAATGCGGGACACTAAAGGGGATATAACCAGCAAAATGCTACAAGCAGTGGTACTACTACTACTACTGGCCGTAAAAGACCCATCACCGCCCCGAAACTTCCCGGGAGATACTGGTCAGCCGCTGGTCAGACTCGAGTCAAGGGGAAACAACTCTACTCCAGCATTCCCTCACTGCACCGCGGAGAACGATACTCAACACATAGTGGAATCGCATGAAAGATAACATTTTTTCCATATCCTGTGGGTAGATTTACAAAATCATCTCGTCCTTTCAGTGCAGATTTAATTTTATCGACTTGCAAATCCTTTAATCGGTCAATATATAGCATTTTAGAGGCATATTCAATGCTCTTTGATATTTCGTCGTCACTCTTCGCCAAGAATCCCGGGTCGCCATTCAAAGATGAGCTCATGAATATTCAATATGACGTCATAGCAGCCCGCGCTCACATTGGATGATTTGGTCGGTATATTGGTAAAAACAGTAATTTAACAAAAGAAAGTCGGTGCAATTCGGCCCAGATGTCAAGAGGCCCTGTCTCGCGGCGCTCTGCTTCGCTCTCTCCCTTGCTTCGCTGTGTTCGCTCGGAAAGCAGCCGACAGGGCCTCGACAAGAGATTACCCTGAGTGATGCTTGGGAGCCAGCAGTAGCGAAGCGCAGTCTATTCAGGAACCGGCTAGCTTAGATGATAGCCAATTTTGCACTAATTAATTAGAGCTATGCCGATCAAGATTTTGCCCAGATCATGGAGATGGGTCAATTAGGACTAGATGACCAATATTTTTCATTCAAACTTTAATATGGAAGGGATACAAAACAAATATACCGGGCGTTTCTTTCGAAAGTATAGTGGAAGTATACCGTTGGTCTGGCAATGTTACTATTTTCTATTAGTAATTGCCAAACCAACCTCGGATAAAATATTCCCACCATACTTACTCAAACAGGGTATATTTGTATACTGGAACCACATACATAGAACCTGACTATAGCAGTCAGACAGTCACCTGTTTCTAAAGGACACATGATATGTTTTCCTTGGGTAACCAAGTTTCATGGTATACTCTTAAACACACACTTCAAAGAAATGATGGTGAAGTTTTTTCATGGCAATTTTGATGGTTTTGTGAATGGAAAATGGTCTCTTGGTTCATTCTCTAGTGAATGTTTTGTTATTTTATTCTCCATCCTTCACCTAGACATATGCCAGGGCATCGTTTCATGAAATTGAAAAAAATTTAATGTAAAAAATATGCACATTCATCATCTACACAAATAAATAAGTTTGAAACAGCATCCTGTAATTATGAGAACTTTCAATGTCATTTCTATATTTTTGATCTTGCGAATTTGATGTAAAATCACACATCCCCAAGAAAACAAGATACAGAAGAAACAGAATCTCCTGTGTGGGTTGTTGAGACGGTGAAGGGAGGATTGCGCTTGACTTTGTAAGTGATACTTAACCTATTCCCACTTCCGCAAGGGGCAAATCTCTACCATCAATCGTAGCTAAATGATAACCGATGGTCCACTGTGCATTGGGGGAGGATTATTGGAAAAAACAACTCAGCTTGGCTTGCTGCTCACACACCGGAAGTAGAAGAGGCAAAGATTAGATACCCACCGATAGCATGACATTAGACTGATGATTACATCATTAAGTGACTCTGAAAGGAGGGGGAAGACATACCTTAAAGGTTCCTCTTTTATTTCTATGTGTATCTCTATAGAGGGATGGAATAGATCCTCCTCCTTTTTGTGTATTTACATACCAAAGGTAGGAAGAGAGTTTCTATAATATGACTTTATTACTTCTAGGCTATAACAGGATTTCATTGAATAATAGGGAGAAAATCAGGAAATACAACTTATAATCGAAGAATTCTTGCAAAGACTGAAATAGTAATCCAAGAGATTTCACTTTATAGCATTACCACAGGCATGCACTTTATGAATAGGCAAGCAAACAAGTTTAGGACAACTCTCTAAAAATTGTCTGTAACATATTGAAAGTTTTTGAAATAATGAAATTTGATTGTTTGAGCTATTGCCAGTGTGTTTCATAAATCATAGCTCTCATAGTAAGTTGAGTATTGTTTGAAAGGGGAAACAGTTTACCTCTAACTATATTTTTCATTATTTGCCATTATTAGTGTTTAAGGAAAAGGGAGTATCAGTCTACAACAAGATGGATTATCGCTTACTTCCTGAAAGGCAAATAAGTTTTATTGCTCTTACATGGTCGTTATGGCCTTTTTGCAGTAGCTGAAATATCAACTTGAATAATACATGCCCCTCTGTCACGTAGATAACACAGTAGCAAGCTAGGAGGGATAGATCTAAAGTAATAAACAAATATCATCCTTCCTGTTGATTATCTTCGTATTCCGCTATATATCTTAAAGCGGATCTATTCTGACAGTGGCTCTGTAGTTCAATGATACAGGATCAGGAAACAGATCTTTATCACTGGACTATGTAACGCATGACGTTCAGGATAGGTCTGGATCATATGATGTCACTAAACACAAAGCCTATATAAATAACAATCTACACAATACAAATTATCATAAGTACCAGTTCAAGAATCTAAACAGTACATTAGAAGGTCATTCCCTAGTCATTATTAGGCAAGGATCATTCACAAACTTGACGATCAAGATGGCATCCACTCAAAACAATACAACGGATCTTCTGGAGAAGCTAAAGCAAGAGCTGAGAGCAGGCGATTCTTGGGCAACTCCCAAAGTTGCTCTGATCTGTGAGGAGATAGATAAAGCATTTTGGAAATGTCAAGACAAGGCAGAATTTACACAGTTTTTCTGTGATTGTGGTGGACCAGGTAATAGATTTTTACTTTTATACTTTTAAAATGCCTTGTGATACACCAAGATATTGGACTTGCAACTTGTATAAAAATAATGCTGAACAATCTTGCTGTACTCTGAACAACGCTTTAGTAATACATTAGAAATACATACGCTACATCGTGAATCTCATCTTTTCATAGCATATACATGTAGAAGGAGAAAAAATACTACCCCCCTGGTCAATCTTGCTCTCATTCCCTTCCCTCTGAGAAATTTCTCAATGTCTTTGTTTACCTACATGTAATCCTTGTTCTTCAGTCTATTAACCATTTGATATAACTGCCATTTAACCCATTTAGCACTTTGTCTAATTTCTAATTTGGCTATACCTATTTTTTTTTATATCCACTTGGTCTAACACCATTTAATCAAAAATTTATATGGTTAGATGAAATGTCTAAAATGTTTAAGAACAACATTTTCATTTGACAATTATTAGTAGATGGAGCAGAAATTGGACGATCTGGTCATTAGAATAAATAAGGTTTCTGCTATGTGGGTATAAGAAGAAGTGTAGTGTACATAGACCAAATGGCAATAAGACCTAACTGCTAATAGACCAAATGGGGTTAGCCCAAGTGAAATCAGACTGCCTGAGAAATAGACTAACTGCTGGTATACCAACTGAATATAAACCTTCCCTCTTCCCAATATCCCATTCTTCTCCATCCAGAGCTCCTTGTTTCTATTCTCAAGAAGTTTGATGAGGATGGGCTCTTCAGTGCCTGGGAGACTGCTTCCATTATCTACAACTGTCTATGCAACATGAGTGAGGCCAGCCTACCACTGTCTGTTCAGCTTGGACTGCAGGGCATGGTGAAGCTATGTGCCAACAATATTGTGAAATATGCAGAGAAGATGCACCTGAAGGTAATCAAAGGAGTGGTTTTCTCAGAAACATACATGTCTGCAAATGATAATATTGGCAAAGTTGTAAAAAAAAATTACAACTTTTAAAAAGTTTTACTTGCCAAACTTTGTACAACTTAAACTACATACATGTGCCAGCATCCACAGTAAGCCCTCAAAAAGGCAAGCCATGTTTTTGGAAAACTACCCTAGAACCACTGTTGGTAATTGAAGGGCAGAAAGGCAGCTGAGGTGTGCACCTAAAGTAACCACCTCCATCGCCTTTCTCTGGCAAAAGTCTTGGCATTTGCAAGTTTCAATATTTATCCATTATGCTTTACCTATAAAAGGAGGTGGAAGATTTTTAGAACTACCAGTAGATAATTCTTCTCTTTTTTTCCTCATTTGTTCAGGATGTACAGGATCTGGTTCGGATTTCACTGAGCATCCTCTGTAACCTGTCGACCGCACCCAACAACCGAGTGATCTTCAGGCAAGAGGGGGTGGCGGAGAAGATGCAGCCGTACCTAGCTGGGGACCCTTTTCTCAAATCCATCTGCATGATTACACTTTCATGCATCGCAGAAGAGGGGCAGGAAGCCACCTTGGCTCAACAAGGAACAGGTGAGTTTGGGTACTGTTTCATAAAACTGGCCATCAATTGCATGATAGAAGCTTCTAGAATGAGCTACTGAAATGGTACAATTGATATTAAAGCCATCTATGCTCTCATGGTGTATCTTGTGAAGGTATTTGACAATGCCTACCTTATTTTGTAGTTGCCTCATGCCTGACAAATAAAACCAATCCATCAATATTCCAATTGGAATTTACATACATGTAAGGACTGGTTTGACCCGGGGGGGGGGGGGGGGACACTCAGTGTATAATGCATGGTGGGTACGTGCCGCGGAGAGACCCCCCATTTTTACACTCAAATTTCGTTCCAAGGCATAGCATTTTTATTTTTAGAAAAAGAACAAAGACATCTGCTCCAAAGCATAGCATTTTCTTCTTATTGAGAAAAAAATAATAAAGAAATCCAGTCCAAAGCTTCGCATATTTTTTCGTTACGTTGTTCCGGCCACATTGATCCGCTACAATGAGCTGCATTTTGGGTGAAAAGCGGCCCGCAAAGGGCTGTCCGACCATCGCATCTGCACGAGCGCACCCAGCGCCCGTGCCACCGGGCTAGCTGCATGCACGTATGCTCGTTCCATAGGGATGCATAGGCACTCACACACAGGCAACCCGTTCCAAGGACCCCCGTTTTCACAAACATTTGTTGTACCAAAGCCTGTTCCTGAAGACCCTCCTTTTTACAATAACCCCGCTCACTACAAGTCAAGTGAAAACACAGATTTCAGTGAATTTCAAGAGTAGATTTCAAGCAAACTCGACATCTACATGCAGTCTCAGACACGGTCATTCTAAGACTAAAATCTGATCTATCATGTCATGGTTTCTCAACAGACACAACAGAATACCTGGTAAGGATACTCAAGGATGCCATCAGGAGTCCGGACAGGAGATACAGAGGTCTGTGTGATAGAGAGATAGCTCTAGCCCTTGGACGGCTGGCTGTACACGATGGCAACAAATTCAAGGTACACTGGACAGGACTGCTGTCTTATGCCACTCACACCAGCCAAACCAACCCCAGAATAACAAAAATATTAAGTTATTACCAAATGACAAATCATTGAGCGATTTGGACTTCGGGAGAGTTGTGTTGGCGTGACTGTAGCATTAATGTACATGTACAGCATTCTATTCTTGAGATAATATGCATTCCTTGATATCATTACTTCTAAATAATAAAAAGTCAAACAGTTTAAAGTTGGCAATGTAGCATAAACAGGAAGAAAATATTTGTACTGCAGTAGAGCTTGATCTCAAACTGTGAGATTCGTTATCCAATGATATCAGTACTTTGGTCTCTGCACACCATACAAGATGTTTATTTATGAGGTTGACGAAATAGTTTCCTGTTGTGCATGAGTTATTCAAACTTGTATTCATACAGTCAAACCTGCTTTGATGACCACCTGTTCACAGAGACCACAATCTGCTTATATTTCACTGTATTTTGATCAAAATCACTTGATTATTTTTCAGATCATTGAAGGAGGAGGACTCCCCCTTCTGGTGGAGATGCTCAAGTTCGACAACGCACACTCTCAACAGGCTGCAGCCGATACCATCAAGGCACTAGCTTTGTCTGCTGGCCTGCGTCAAAGGTTACAGGAAGACGTAGACTGTATGAGGGCACTAGAATCACTTAGTCAGTCTACAGACACTAGCATATCAGACGCTGCGAAAGGGGCATTATGGGTAATCAGGCATGGATGAACTTCTGAGGATTGGAAAATGGGGAGTGGGAGGGGAAGAGTGTGTGAAAGCATAGGAACTAAGATTACAAGAGTGGCATAAAACATACCAAAAAATACATTGAATATATGTAATAGTATGTTTTGTGTTTGTTCTAAATTACTGATTGATATGGTTTGTTGTTTCCTATTGTTTACTATGTTTAAATTCCAAATGTAACTAGGGGATCACAATACATTTATGTTACCAGATTTAGCTGTAGTAAGACAACATATTTGACTTATTAAATAATCTGTGAAATCACCTTTCCGAGGGGGGAATCATCTCTTATCCTGAGAACAAATGTAGGTCCCTGACAGTGTACCAGTGCTGTTCAGTCACTAACTTGAACTTGGCCATCTTTAAAGGGCAAAACAGTTCAAAACATATTTCACCTCTCAAAACCTGTTCTATAATTGGCTCCATTCCTGGCGGAAGAACTCTCTCGGAAGACACCATAAAATGACCATATCCAACCCTTTTCCTTTCTCTAAATTCCCCTCAGTTTTCCTGACTTCTGTGGTTAAAATGTTACTCCATGTACATGGTACACCATATGGTGGAGTTTAATTTAATGCTTCCCATCGCCCCTCTCCATCTAAACCATCTTTGTACTGATGCATAGAGCCATGCTTACCGTTCATCAGTTTCATGTGTAGTGGTCAGGAAAATCCCTTCTTGATGATAACCAGAGATGGTGATGACTAAACAATTTCTTTGCATGCAATGGTCATTTTATTCAACTTCGATGTCACATACATGCAGATGGCCAGTAAACTAATAAGTATCTTTCAATGCCTATGGGTCCAAATGGTCATTCTAAGATTCATCAAACTGGGAATATAAATAATCATCAAAAAGGGAAATATATATGATCAAATCAGCTATTTCTGATCATTCATCTTCCTGACACAACAAAAAATGCCATAATTTCTTATTGTCCATTGTCACGCGATACCTTGTACTTCTATTAAGTGATATCGTGGGATTAACTACTGTTAAACTTTGGTTTAGGATATGAAGATGATACATCTAGTTTTGAACTTGAGTTTTAACAACTCTACTAGTTATTATAAAGACTACTTAAATGACTCTTCATGATGACGGCAGCACTTGGCATATGTGACTTTGTGTTAGTTATTTAGTTTTAATCAATCCTCTTAAAAGTCTACTGCTAAAATTTGTTTGCGTTTCTCCAGATTTCATAGATCTGTTTATGTATTCCTCAGATATTACACTGGTAGCCAATGATATCGAACCTATATGTACAATTAATGTACATGAGTCCTTAATTAAAAAACTTTTGAGTGACATAGAATTTATACCATTCTGTTATGAATGTGGAGAGTGTTATTAACTTGCTCAAGTTCAGACTTGTGTATGCGTAATAGCAATACGATTTCATTCAGTCATATCCAAAATATTTATCTCAAATAGTGACCCATGGTTTATTGCATCAAGGTGAAAGAATTTTCCTACTTTACACCAGTTTCTTAAAAAAATTAAGATAGAGGAAAGATTACTCATGTGGTCAGTGTTTTGGGCTTGTTGATATTTCCTCTCAATTCACAGTGAGTAATTCACAGGGTCACAGAGACTAATCATAAACACTTCTCTATTCTTTTATTACTTTTGCTGTTATTGACTAAAATTCCCTTTGAAATCAGAGAAAATGCATGCTGATATTGTGTTCATTCATTGTCGATGCAAGTAGAAAAAATGTCTATCAAGTCAGGTCCAATTACCACACAGAAGCAATTTTCCTATTAAAGAAGAAAATAATTAACAAGGATGTTATTGTTTTAGTAAATTTCCTTTTTCAATTATCCCTTGTCCTCTTTATGGCTTTATAAATTGATGAAGCCTTTTTTATTTTCATAGTCAAAAAAGAGTAAAAATCATTTAAATTTGTACACTCTCTGTTTTTCATCTCTTCTCTCTTTACCTTTTCAATTTGTGTCAGACTTATGTTTGATGAAATTCTCATGGTGCAAAACTTGACAGGGTAGGAGAGCCATAAAGAATAGTTAGCTATCTCCTTCCACGACAGCCGTGCTTTCTGAGAATTGCTTTGCACGTTTTGAGAATTGCTTTTTGATTCATGTCTAATTGTTATATCTCACAACATCATTTCATCAATGTTTTTACTGTGAAATTGCCAAATAAATGATGATAATAATTGAGTCTTGCATCCATAGTTTGAAATAAATTATTTTTGAGTATGTCAAATCCTGAGATAGCCTTTGCTAAAATGGTTCCATGATAATTTCCACAAGGGAGGGTTGGCAACTTTTCTGGGGGATGTGGGAGTTTTCCGGGGGGGGGGGGCATTCTCTTCATATTAAGCTGTTCTCTGGAGGTCCATCTGCACAAGCCCAAGTTTTCAAATGATTTCTGATCCACCAAATAATCCCGATCTAAACAATCTCGAGATTATTTGTAATGGAGACACAATCATCGGGATAGTTCGCTGGATTAATCTCGAAACTGCAATCCCAAGTCAACTTAGGATAATTTGCAAAATAGCGCGCTATTTACGAATTATCCCGCTAATTCGCAGGTGCAGATGCACTCGGGATTATTTATTCACAGCATCACATCATAATGCATCAATGCCTCGCTCGAGCACGAATTGCTCTTCTTGCGCTGGTGGAGATGGGGTTTCATGAATCTTCAGATTAATCGCGAAGAGGGCCGATCGCGCTAAAATCTCAAGATTGAGCAAACTCGGGCTGGTGCAGGACCGCCTTGGGAGAAGTTATCCTTATGGGAGTTGTCCTCCGGAAACCTATCCTCTGGGGCAATGAGTTGTCCTGATATACACTTGTTGAAAAAAAAATTGTAAACAAATGCTGTGTCAATTACAGTGCCTACAAGAAGATATAGACTGTGAAGTATACTTACTTGAATCAAAGGATTCCTTGTAAAACAAAAATAAACACTCATCAATTCTTACATCTATTTTTAAAAAGGCTCGGGTTTGAGACAAGGCTGGCTATTAAAGTCACAAGATCTAATGTAGTGTGAAATACACATACATGTATGAATTAAAGAAAATAGTACAAGTATAAAATAAAGTGTAAAAACACACATTCTGACCACATGATATGACTAATACTTCCACTTAGATACATGTGATGGTATTTCCTATATCAGAAAATCCATTCTTCTCAAAATAATAATATTTTTCAAATCTGGTCTCAGAGTCATATTGTTTTTAATGTAATAGATGTTCTAAAAGATGTGAGAAAACACATTCAAGGGGGGTAAATAGGGCTGGGAAATAACCAGAAGATTGGGATTCAAAATGTAAGATGATGCTCTCACCTTTTCAAATGAACCCTAAAAATATAAGGATTCATCCATAAGAGGGCGTCTACCCCAAAAAATGCAAGTCTATACTTGTGAAGGTGAAATAGGAATACAGATCTTTAATGAGTCCTCTCTTTGTACAAAGAATATTATACATACTGTCAGCAACATTTTGATTTTAATAACAAGTTATTATTCAAGTTTTTTATTCAATAGCCAGTATCTTTAACAAGATCTCACCAGGCACAAATTAGACCATTATCTACAAGTACTATTCATTCTCATGGTGTGGATTGAAAACCATCAATTTCATCTGACCTACATGCATGGACTTTGTGAATAGGAATTTAAGAAATATCTTCAAAGTGTACGAGTAGTACGGTAACTAGAAGCACAAAAGGCAAATAGATTCACAAATATGTTGCCCAATTTATGACTCAATATATTTTATCTGCATTAGAAAGAATCATTTTACCAAAAGAACTGAACAAACCAAAGAAATTGATCTTTCTTTTCACACTTCTCTTCATATCCACGCATCTACCTTAAAAATGAGCAAAAATTTGAGAAGGTACCATGTACATAGATAGCGAGTTTAGTGAAAGGTAGGAAATTGGAAAAAGTCTGAAATTGGATAATGCAGATGGGCCAAACAGAGGTTAAACCTCAAATCCGACTCCCTACACATCTGCTCCAGTGAAAGACAGGGAAGAAATTTGCTGCCAAAATTTTTTAGGGGTAATTTCCTATTTTCATGGGTCTACAAAGTGGCGATCATCACCCATTTACCAACCATCTGCCACTCAAATTAAAGAGCAATTATTGCAAGAAGATTGGATTGCATGATAAACTGATGAGGTCAATCAAGAAGGAATAACAACAGAATTGAGAGGGGTAATAGAAAGAGGAGGGGTAACTGAAAGGAGAGGGGTAAACTGTCAAGAGGGAGGGGGTGTCTTTCATATCCATAAACCCTTTGAGCAGTTACTCCGTGCACTGTTATAAATCTTCTATCTCTAAGTTCTATCTCTCTTTTCATTGATTGAGTTGACTGGACATTTTTTAAACAGATAATTTCAATAAATCCCACTATGGAAAGCCAAAAATGACAAAATTTTTTAAGTAGTAGATGTATTGTCTACTTGGTGTCAATTTAATAAATTTTCTCTCAAGAACAGATACATCAAGACATAAAGATACATGTTATATCATTCCACACGCAAAGTACAGAGAAATAGATATGCTACCACATTAAGACCCATGATCCTATAATCTACGTTGTTCCACTAAACACTCTCATATCCGGTCTTATCACTAAATACGAATGGACACCAGTCCAAAGGTGGGTTGGATGAACAAAGTTGCAGTATTGATATACATAGATAGGAAAAAGTGGGCATACAGAAAAGAAAAAAATTAGGTTTGAAAGATACAGTGGCAAGTAGCAATTAAAGAAAACTGTTACTTAGAAAATTGTTTGTTCACAATAGGGTATTTCATTTTTTTTTTAATATGCATGGTTCAGTGAATGAGGTATATTAGTTCCGAAGACAACCTGCCTGTATCAATTCACAATTCTCTTTCCCACATTCTCCAATACAGCCATCAAAACAAGCAAACAAGCCTCATTCCTTAAACAATTAGAGTTTGACAGAGCTAGGAAGTCCCAGAAGACAAGCCTGAATTTAGGGAAAAAGAAAGAAAAACCTTGATAAGAGAAACACCTCTCACAACTCAACAAAATGTGTTCACTTTAGTAATGCTAGTCACATCGGAAAATCTTACTCAAAACCATCCAAAGGTATGTCATTGGAAATAGCTTTGATCAGTTTGAGTTGAACTCACAGATGTGGCTGGGGCATGATAGTCTACTAGCAAGAAGAGCTATTTTCTGAACATATACTTCGTGTGAACAATATAGGCCTTGAGAATTCAAAATTTTGAAGTATTAAAAAAAAGTAAAGCTAGTCACTCGATTTCTACTATCTAAGTGGAGGATTAAAAACAATTAAAAGTACTTCAAAACCAAAAATTGTCACACACTTTGGGGACTTGGGGTTTTTGTTAATGCATTGCCTTACATTGTATACTAAGTGACAAAATGTAAATTAAGACGCAGATGAACAATGTGAGTATAACTCAGCAATATAGGACAATATAGGCCTACTATACCTCCAAAGGTAGCTATTACCTGATGATTTCCCCTTACTCACAATGTGAACAGTGCTCGAAAACAATCATCATAGCTTCATTTCCCTAGATAGTTGTAACAATCAGAGTAAATTCAATCTACTTTCCTGCCCCCCTTCTCGTGGGGCACATTTGTTACTTCTCCTCACAAAAAAAATACTCAAGGAATGAAAAACTTTGCTGGTTCTCAACCAATAATGGAATTTGTTGTGAAATTTGGTGGTAATATGATCTCCATTTTGTGGCCTGAAAAGAAATAAATTTTCTTGTTTCATATTTAGGAAGGGGGATATGCAGTGCTATGCACAGTTCCAAATCATGAATTTCTATTTTTCATTGACATAACAAACCAGTTTACATACATGTACGCCTACATGTCTTAAGACAGAGCTTAAAAAAGAGCCAGTAAATGTAATTTTCTCACCTGAGAAACAAGCATTTTGAACCTACAAAATAGCAAGTCTATACGTATGTATGCTGTTTATTACTCGATCTCTTTTTTTTCTTCTATTTTTTTAATTGATTTATTTTTTTGCTTACTGATCAACAGTCTGTAACCCTTGACTATTGCAGTGATTCAAAATTTAGGGGCTACATTTCCAAACGGTGATGGGTAAACTTTCAAAACAGCATTAATATACAACTATTTCCATTGGTTAATCTAGAAGTTGGGCAATCTAACTACAGGTAAGGTCTCACTAGACTATTACTTTCCATAAATTCAATCCAAATCCAGCAACAAAAAATAACCTTCGTTTCAATTTAGTACTTGTACCTTTGCACACATAGGCATGGTTCAATATGTTCCCTCATCAATTTGCCATTTTCCCTGCCATAACACAAGGCCATTCCGACAAGCTATGAATGAAAATATCCCCAATGGAAAGCTGGTTTTTATGATTCCAATTTCTACTAATTTCAAATCCATTATATCCGACTATATAAAGTAAACTAGAAATGATTTATGCTTTACATGATTCAGGAAGTGGTCAAACATGGTTTTAAAATTTCTTGGAATTTAATAAATTATCATTTTGGTGCTTTATTATTTGATTCTGTAGGCCTGTCTCCACTAGTCTAAGTTTTCAAAATTATCACAGAGTTTTCTGATCCTTCACGTTTTACACACATCCACAGGAGTTACAAGACAAATGCAGATCACGTTTCAAGGTTCATGAGCCTTAACTATATTGTATTATCCACTTACCACCTAGACTGATAATTCTAAACTTCATGGCCCGTATTCTGAAGTCAGTTTTAACTTAAACTCAGGTTTTAAGTTGTGGTTTAAGTATAGGAAGCCAAAAGTATCAAATTTTGTTATTAAGTTGAACGTTTCTTATGTTTATTGTGCTCTTTCCCGATTCATTGATGGTGAAGACAATAATCTATTCATACTTCCTAGCAATTATGAATGATTTGAGAGCCGAATTAGCTGATATATGATATCTCTACCGTTAGTGATTTATGTAACAATTGGCTATCCATACTTAAACCACAACTTTAAACCTGAGTTTAAGTTAAACGGTTTGCTATCAGAATACGGGCCCATATTTTTAGTCATTTTACTGTACTTTATATGTATTTGTATTCAGGAAAAGACTTCCTATTTTAAATAGATATTTTCTTATTTTATAAACAATAATAAAAAAATCCATCTCTATCAGTCTGAATTTTCAAATTATCCCTCTACTTTCTTTTTAGAAAGTAATCCTGATGAGATTTTGGTAAAAAGGGGTGTTAGTTGGCAAATTATCAAGCTAGTTTGCAAGAAAGTTGGATTCAAATTATTCATGAGAAATGATAAGTCCAAGATTGCTAATAACCTTGCACTAGACAATATCTGAAGAAGAGCCTACTCAAGTTAACCAACAACTGAGTGCTACTAGACAATGAACCTCACAAATCATCAAGTCCACTCCCACAATTGACAAGACCCCCTTCTCTTGAACTGTCCAGTCCTGACCCTAGCACGGACCAGCTCCCTCGGGCCAAGAACTCTACGGACCATACCTTGAGTGATGTGGAAATTAGATTCAGACAAAAGGGTTCGGGTTTCTGGTCCGAATGCCTCTGGGTGATGCGGGCTTACACCTAGACAATTTAGTTTCGCTGGACTTGAGAATGGGGGAGGGGGTGTCAATGAGGACAAAACAGAATGCAGAGTGACAATGATTAGACCCCGAGGGCAGTGTTGACATTGTATTTCACTCTCAATGATTGAAGAGCTGTTGTTGGTCCTATATGAAGCAGTGAACAGAAGCATAGAACAAGAGCTAATCAGGGGATGATTCAATGGTAATTAAATTTGTCTGGTTGGGGCTCTAGACCCACAGGGGAAAGGTAATAGTCTCTAGTTTACTCTCACTTTTGAAACTCAAGATTTTAAAAATCTATTGAAGTAACAGTAGCCTACATGTATATACACATTCATGTGAAGGATGAAATAATTTTTTTAGGCACAGCAAATAAGAAGGAATTACCGGTAGCACAAATTGATAATTGACACTCTAAAACTTTGCTCCCACGATGAAATGAACAATTTTCTGTTCCCATGGGCTGATGTTGTCATAAAATATTAAATTAATAACCGGTTTTTTGGATATTCATTTCTACATGTATGTGCTTGATTTCATGTTCCCTTTGGTGATGTTTCACTTGGTAATAAGAGCAAATAGAAGAGAGACCAAGTGACTAGAAGACAAAATGGTCATTAGACCTTCTGAAAATATTTTTCAAAATGAAACATGGACTGAAAGAGGTTTTACTTGGGCCCATGTTGCCCATCTGATAAAACCTAATAGTTTTAGGGTCTACCAAGAATGCATGAATTGCAGTCCATAACATCTCTACTAAGTCTAAGGGATAATATGTATGTTTACTCAGGGCTAAGTATTAAACTTGTTTAGGAAAAGTCAAAGGGTTAGGGGGAAGAAAAATCACAACTACATCTATGAATATGCATTTCTCAGGGGGCTACCCCTAATCTTGTTAGCACCAAGACCATTAAAACGTTGACCCGCTATTAAAAATTTGCTGATTCATTTCGCTTGGACCCAAACCCTCTCCTGTTGGATTAAGATCAAAAGAAAGATGATACTTGATCAATGATGACAATCACTACTCTACAGGATTTTTCTTTTTCTTGTGGCTTGAACGATGAAATAAAAAGAGACAGACCACAAATTTCAAGGGACATGCTGGACATATCATGTCATCAAATATGAGTATCCAAAATTTTGACCACTTCTTCCAAAGGATAACTTTGGGAATGGTGTTGACTCAATGTGGGTCATCTTGTAGGGGTTAACACAAGAATCCAACATTTTTATAGCTAATTCCTATAACACCTGTCATATGATTCATGCATTGTCTACAGACATATTTTATACTCACTTGGAGCATGGAGCTTACAGATTAGCTCCATGCTTTGAGCATGGAGCTGTTTAAGTCTGATACTATTTGAACACTCGTGCTAAAGTCACATCTGCAAAATTACATCCAGGCTGATCAAAGTTAATATGTTACTAAATAAAAATAATGTCATATACATCAAGGGTAGCAACCTCAGTTCTGAAAACTGTTCTACCAGCAGGCCTGCTTAAAGGACAAGTCCACCCCAACAAAAATATGATTTGAATAAAAAGAGAAAAATCTAACAAGCATAACACTGAAAATTTCATCAAAATCGCATGTAAAATAAGAAAGCTTTAGCTGGGCTGCCTATAGGTGCTCAAGCATTCAAGGAGTTTGTTCCTACTGGGTATCCATTTAGAACACCTGGGTGGACAGTGACAAGAACTGTTGCATCCTACATGTACATGTATAAAAGAATATAAAGTAGATTGGTGTCTAGTCAAGAGAAGGATGTTGGGTGCCTCTTAAGGATTGAAACCCAGACCCTGTGATTCACAGTCAGGAAACTTTAAAATCGTTAGACCATAACACCACTACACCTTTATTATAATCCATCCAGCTCCTATAAACCTCATTCTCTGAGATGATCTATCATGGGTTTGATGCTATGCCTTGTAAAGAGCAAACCTTCATGGTATTTCATGTGTTAGCTGTACATCATCATCAAAACTGATTTGATGTTGATGTCGCAGCCGCCGTCAGAAAAGCGGCGGCGAGACAAAAATGGTCATTGGAGACAGAATGCCTTTAAAAAGGGGTTCTATAACCCACATTCCATTCTAAAGGGAGACAATTTAGATGACCACTAAAGACAGGTTTTCACCATAGATAGATGGCTATTAAGACAGGTATTTCTTTTATTATTAGATCATCAGGCCCAGGAGATTAGAAAAGACAAGGCTGATACTAGGCCAGTAGGTTTTTGTAACTACATGTACATCATTTTTGGGGGAGCTATAAAACAAAAGAATTCACAACTGCAGCCCTGAGGTGACTATGCATGTCAAAAGGAACCAAGCTGATCTGTTGTGACTGATGACAAATTCACCCAGGAAAGACAGCTGATCTCCCACCAAAGGTGTTGAGATCACACCCCTCCCCTGCAGGCTCAACCCCAATCACCAATCAATGACCAAAGAAAAGACAGCTCAACTACTAGCAAAGGTGGAGAGAGCATGCTCCTCCCCTTCAGCACTCTACTCCAAAACACCAGTCAATGGCCAGACAGCACACCCCTCTCCTTCGGGCTCAACCGTCAAACACCAATCAATGACCACAGGGAAAGACAGGTGATCTTCTACCAAGGTGCTGAGAGCACACTCCACCCCTTTGGGCTCAAGTTCTATACACCAGATAATGACCACAGGAAAGAAGCTGATCTACCACCAAGGGTGCTGAAAGCATACCCCTCCCCTTCAGCACTCAACCCCCAAACACCAGCCAATGACCACAGGAAAGACAGCTGATCTACCACCAAGGGTGCTGAGAGCACACCCCTCCCCTTCAGCACTCAACCCCCAAACACCAGTCAATGACCACAGGAAAGACAGCTGATCTTCTAACAAGGGTGCTGAGAACACGCCCCTCCCCTTCAGCACTCAGCCCCCAAACACCAGTCAATAACCAAAGGAAAGACAGCTAAGCTACTACTTAAGGTGCTAAGAGCATGCCTCTCTCCTTCAGCATTCAACTCCCAAACACCATTCAATGACCACAGGGGAAGTCCCACTCAATAGGAGTCAGCAGCTTACTGTTCAGCTCAACATGATGCTACCGGAAGACATGACAGGGAACAAATAATTCACCATTAAAATGAATGAGAGTTTTGCATGAATGATATTCTTTTTAAAACACAAGGAAAACTGGGGACCAGACATTCACAAGTCTTAATCCAACCAAGTTATTTCTACAGTCCTTCATTGCTTTGCAACAGCCTTGTAAATCATTCCCGACATCACATCCATGGGAAATTCATCAGCATACCAACAGTCTAACACCATCGGTCACAATTCCAGGTCTTTGAAACCTATTTTGTATTTCTTCCCACAGTATTTCTTCATGTTCTTCCTACTAATTAGGTGGTCTGTCTATGACAGATCACCTATTATGTTTGTCCGAATTTTCTTTCTTTATTATTAGGTGGTCTGTCTATGACAGATCACCTCTTATGTTTGTCCGAATTTTCTTTCTTTCTTTATTTCTTATTTTTATTTCCTCCATTTCTTGTGGACAGCAAATCTCAGAAAGTTCATATTCAATAATCATCAAAATATCACCACATATCAACATCAATAAGACCGCAATTCTGCAAGAATCTTAATGTCATGACGTCATCATGACGTCATCTAGACGCCATTTTGTAAAATCACATTATCAATCATATCTCCATTATCAATTATCAAAAATAAATCAAATTTACATGACATAAACTTCAGATCAAGGGTCATCAGGTCATGTCATCAAAGGTCACCTGAAGGTCACGACGCGCGCGTACGCGCGCGTCAAAATTTTAAAATGCTAAAAATCACTTTTTGACCAAAACAGAGTACGTTTTAGGTCATTTTAAGCATTTCAAAAAATTGCGCGCGCAAACGTATGCGCGCGCGTTTCCGCGCGTAACGCCTTGAATGCAACTCAGAAACACCGTTTTTTTTATTTCATTGCATTGATCATATAATTTTGAGCAATTTGATACCTTGATCAACCTTCTACGACCATTAATAAGGAAATTAACACCCGTTAAAGTTTGCAGCACGTGTGCGCGCGAACTCTCACTATAGGCCATATATGGGCAAAAACATGCCTATAGAAAATCCGCTGTAGCTCTTCAGAACGCATGGGGACCCCCAATTTTTTTTTCATATTTTGATAGAGTATGAACTAGAGATATAATTTCATGTCTCATTTGACCCTCAAGTATATTATGACGTCATCAAAATGGCGTCGGAATTCAAAAAATCCATTTTGCCTATTATGACGTCATTATAATTATGCAAATCTTGCTCTAACTCCGTGAATATTGGTCAATTTTCACCCAATTTTTGATATGTTGTAGCTTAGTTCTTACTCTTTCTGAGCTATTGCCTTTATTTTTCATTTTGATAGACAAATCATCCTCAAAAATTGCAAATAATAATGGCATGTCATTTTTACTCATTTTGCGTGTAATCTCTATGGGACATGACTTTTTCTCAAAACTAGATTCTACATTCTTCTATTTCGTAAGCCATATCTCCAATTTTTGTTGCTAGTTATCCCTGAGCTTTTAGTATGTTGTAGCTGAGATTCTAAGCTTTCGGTTGCGATTCCTTCATTTTCCGATCAGATGTCGGGATCATGCCCGTAATTCACTTGCAAGATTGGATTTGAGATTCTGGTGTTTTGCTTACGTGTTAAGTCTATGGGAAATATTCTAGCTCAATCGGTTAGGCGTCAGACTTACTTCTCATTCCATCATGCAGGCAGGGGTTCGAGTCCGCGGGTGAACATGATTTTTTTTTTTTTTTTTTTTTTTTAGCTATCTTGCCCACGATCAATTATAAGAATTCTAACAAATAATAGCTAAAATATTGCAAAATAAAACAGATTATAATTACTTTTTTATATCATATCTATTTATCTGTCTGTCTATCTACCTACATGACATATCTATCTCTCTGTCTAATATATATCTTTCTGTTTGAATACGTCCCTCTCTCTCTATCTATCCATATGTCTGTCTGTCTATCTACCTACATTGTATATCTATCTGTCTGTTTATCTCTCTCTCTCTCTCTCTGTCTAATATATATGTATCTATCTGTTTAGATATGTCTATCTATCTATCCATCCATCTGCCTGTCTCTATCTATCTATCTATCTATATATCTATCTATCTATCTGTCTGTCTGTCTCTCTATCTATCTATCTATCTGTCTATCTATCTATCTATCTATCTATATGTCTGTCTCTCTATTCATCTATATGTCTGTCTCTCTATCTATCTCTGTCTCGATCTCTATCAATCTATATGTCTGTCTCTGTATCTATCTATATGTCTATCTATCTATCTATCTATCTATCTATCTATCTATATATCTATCTATATGTCTGTCTCTCTATCTATCTATATTTCTGTCTCTCTGTCTATCTATATGTTTGTCTATCTATATGTCTGTCTATCTATCCATGAAGCTATCACGAGAAGGAGAACCATCTTCCAATTTCTCTCTTAATCCTTTGTTATCGCTTCCTTCGGGCGAAGGAACGATATCTAACATCAATTGGCGAGCCGCCAGGCGAAAGTTAGAGCCCGCTTACATAACGCGATAGGACCACGCAGCATGAAGCTATTACGAGATAGCTCGTAATAGCTTCATGATATGTCTGTCTCTCTATCTATATATATGTCTGTCTATCTATCTGTCTATCTATCTATCTGTCTGTCTCTCTTTCTATCTATATGTTTATATATGTTTTATTAATATAACCACCAATCATCTCTCTATCTATCTATATATCTATATATCTATCAATCTATCTCTCTATCTATAAGTCTGTCTCTCTATCTATCTATATGTCTGTCTCTCTATCTATATGTCTGTCTCTCTATATCTATCTTTATATGTCTATGTTTTATTAATATAACCACCTATAATTTATCTCTCCATCCATCACTCCATCCATCTAATATAATTATCTTTCTTGTATGTATCTGTTTGATTATGTAAATCTGTTTGTCTATCTATTTTTCAATCTAATATCTGTTTAAATATTTTTTTCCTGTTTATCTATCTATACGACAGACCACCTAATTCGTCCGCATGACGAATTAAAATCTAGTTTATTATTAGGTGGTCTGTCTATGACAGATCACCTCTTATGTTTGTCCGAATTTTCTTTCTTTCTTTATTTCTTATTTTTATTTCCTCCATTTCTTGTGGACAGCAAATCTCAGAAAGTTCATATTCAATAATCATCAAAATATCACCACATATCAACATCAATAAGACCTCAATTCTGCAAGAATCTTAATGTCATGACGTCATCATGACGTCATCTAGACGCCATTTTGTAAAATCACATTATCAATCATATCTCCATTATCAATTATCAAAAATCGATCAAATTCACATGACATAAATTTCAGATCAAGGGTCATCAGGTCATGTCATCAAAGGTCACCTGAAGGTCACGACGCGCGCGTACGCGCGCGTCAAAATTTTAAAATGCTAAAAATCACTTTTTGACCAAAACAGAGTACGTTTTAGGTCATTTTAAGCATTTCAAAAAATTGCGCGCGCAAACGTATGCGCGCGCGTTTCCGCGCGTAACGCCTCAATGCAACTCAGAAACACCGTTTTTTTTTATTTCATTGCATTGATCATATAATTTTGAGCAATTTGATACCTTGATCAACCTTCTACGACCATTAATAAGGAAATTAACACCCGTTAAAGTTTGCAGCACGTGTGCGCGCGAGCTCTCACTATAGGCCATATATGGGCAAAAACATGCCTATAGAAAATCCGCTGTAGCTCTTCAGAACGCATGGGGACCCCCAATTTTTTTTTCATATTTTGATAGAGTATGAACTAGAGATATAATTTCATGTCTCATTTGACCCTCAAGTATATTATGACGTCATCAAAATGGCGTCGGAATTCAAAAAATCCATTTTGCCTATTATGACGTCATTATAATTATGCAAATCTTGCTCTAACTCCGTGAATATTGGTCAATTTTCACCCAATTTTTGATATGTTGTAGCTTAGTTCTTACTCTTTCTGAGTTATTGCCTTTATTTTTCATTTTGATAAACAGATCATCCTCAAAAATTGCAAATAATAATGGCATGTCATTTTTACTCATTTTGCGTGTAATCTCTATGGGACATGACTTTTTCTCAAAACTAGATTCTACATTCTTCTATTTCGTAAGCCATATCTCCAATTTTTGTTGCTAGTTATCCCTGAGCTTTTAGTATGTTGTAGCTGAGATTCTAAGCTTTCGGTTGCGTTTCCTTCATTTTCCGATCAGATGTCGGGATCATGCCCGTAATTCACTTGCAAGATTGGATTTGAGATTCTGGTGTTTTGCTTACGTGTTAAGTCTATGGGAAATATTCTAGCTCAATCGGTTAGGCGTCAGACTTACTTCTCATTCCATCATGCAGGCAGGGGTTCGAGTCCGCGGGTGAACATGATTTTTTTTTTTTTTTTTTTTTTTTTAGCTATCTTGCCCACGATCAATTATAAGAATTCTAACAAATAATAGCTAAAATATTGCAAAATAAAACAGATTATAATTACTTTTTTATATCATATCTATTTATCTGTCTGTCTATCTACCTACATGACATATCTATCTCTCTGTCTAATATATATCTTTCTGTTTGAATACGTCCCTCTCTCTCTATCTATCCATATGTCTGTCTGTCTATCTACCTACATTGTATATCTATCTGTCTGTTTATCTCTCTCTCTCTCTCTCTGTCTAATATATATGTATCTATCTGTTTAGATATGTCTATCTATCTATCCATCCATCTGCCTGTCTCTATCTATCTATCTATCTATATATCTATCTATCTATCTGTCTGTCTGTCTCTCTATCTATCTATCTATCTGTCTATCTATCTATCTATCTATCTATATGTCTGTCTCTCTATTCATCTATATGTCTGTCTCTCTATCTATCTCTGTCTCGATCTCTATCAATCTATATGTCTGTCTCTGTATCTATCTATATGTCTATCTATCTATCTATCTATCTATCTATCTATCTATATATCTATCTATATGTCTGTCTCTCTATCTATCTATATTTCTGTCTCTCTGTCTATCTATATGTTTGTCTATCTATATGTCTGTCTATCTATCCATGAAGCTATCACGAGAAGGAGAACCATCTTCCAATTTCTCTCTTAATCCTTTGTTATCGCTTCCTTCGGGCGAAGGAACGATATCTAACATCAATTGGCGAGCCGCCAGGCGAAAGTTAGAGCCCGCTTACATAACGCGATAGGACCACGCAGCATGAAGCTATTACGAGATAGCTCGTAATAGCTTCATGATATGTCTGTCTCTCTATCTATATATATGTCTGTCTATCTATCTGTCTATCTATCTATCTGTCTGTCTCTCTTTCTATCTATATGTTTATATATGTTTTATTAATATAACCACCAATCATCTCTCTATCTATCTATATATCTATATATCTATCAATCTATCTCTCTATCTATAAGTCTGTCTCTCTATCTATCTATATGTCTGTCTCTCTATCTATATGTCTGTCTCTCTATATCTATCTTTATATGTCTATGTTTTATTAATATAACCACCTATAATTTATCTCTCCATCCATCACTCCATCCATCTAATATAATTATCTTTCTTGTATGTATCTGTTTGATTATGTAAATCTGTTTGTCTATCTATTTTTCAATCTAATATCTGTTTAAATATTTTTTTCCTGTTTATCTATCTATACGACAGACCACCTAATTCGTCCGCATGACGAATTAAAATCTAGTTTATTATTTATTTCTTATTTTTATTTCCTCCATTTCTTGTGGACAGCAAATCTCAGAAAGTTCATATTCAATAATCATCAAAATATCAGCACATATCAACATCAATAAGACCTCAATTCTGCAAGAATCTTAATGTCATGACGTCATCATGACGTCATCTAGACGCCATTTTGTAAAATCACATTATCAATCATATCTGCATTATCAATTATCAAAAATAAATCAAATTCACATGACATAAACTTCAGATCAAGGGTCATCAGGTCATGTCATCAAAGGTCACCTGAAGGTCACGACGCGCGCGTACGCGCGCGTCAAAATTTTAAAATGCTAAAAATCACTTTTTGACCAAAACAGAGTACGTTTTAGGTCATTTTAAGCATTTCAAAAAATTGCGCGCGCAAACGTATGCGCGCGCGTTTCCGCGCGTAACGCCTCAATGCAACTCAGAAACACCGTTTTTTTTATATCATTGCATTGATAATATAATTTTGAGTAATTTGATGCCTTGATCAACCTTCTACGATCATTTATAAGGAAATTAACACCCGTTAAAGTTTGCAGCACGTGTGCGCGCGAGCTCTCACTATAGGCCATATATGGGCAAAAACATGCCTATAGAAAATCCGCTGTAGCTCTTCAGAACGCATGGGGACCCCCAATTTTTTTTTCATATTTTGATAGAGTATGAACTAGAGATATAATTTCATGTCTCATTTGACCCTCAATTATATTATGACGTCATCAAAATGGCGTCGGAATTCAAAAAATCCATTTTGCCTATTATGACGTCATTATAATTATGCAAATCTTGCTCTAACTCCGTGAATATTGGTCAATTTTCACCCAATTTTTGATATGTTGTAGCTTAGTTCTTACTCTTTCTGAGTTATTGCCTTTATTTTTCATTTTGATAGACAAATCATCCTCAAAAATTGCAAATAATAATGGCATGTCATTTTTACTCATTTTGCGTGTAATCTCTATGGGACATGACTTTTTCTCAAAACTAGATTCTACATTCTTCTATTTCGTAAGCCATATCTCCAATTTTTGTTGCTAGTTATCCCTGAGCTTTTAGTATGTTGTAGCTGAGATTCTAAGCTTTCGGTTGCGTTTCCTTCATTTTCCGATCAGATGTCGGGATCATGCCCGTAATTCACTTGCAAGATTGGATTTGAGATTCTGGTGTTTTGCTTACGTGTTAAGTCTATGGGAAATATTCTAGCTCAATCGGTTAGGCGTCAGACTTACTTCTCATTCCATCATGCAGGCAGGGGTTCGAGTCCGCGGGTGAACATGATTTTTTTTTTTTTTTTTTTTTTTTAGCTATCTTGCCCACGATCAATTATAAGAATTCTAACAAATAATAGCTAAAATATTGCAAAATAAAACAGATTATAATTACTTTTTTATATCATATCTATTTATCTGTCTGTCTATCTACCTACATGACATATCTATCTCTCTGTCTAATATATATCTTTCTGTTTGAATACGTCCCTCTCTCTCTATCTATCCATATGTCTGTCTGTCTATCTACCTACATTGTATATCTATCTGTCTGTTTATCTCTCTCTCTCTCTCTCTGTCTAATATATATGTATCTATCTGTTTAGATATGTCTATCTATCTATCCATCCATCTGCCTGTCTCTATCTATCTATCTATCTATCTATATATCTATCTATCTATCTGTCTGTCTGTCTCTCTATCTATCTATCTATCTGTCTATCTATCTATCTATCTATCTATCTATATGTCTGTCTCTCTATTCATCTATATGTCTGTCTCTCTATCTATCTCTGTCTCGATCTCTATCAATCTATATGTCTGTCTCTGTATCTATCTATATGTCTATCTATCTATCTATCTATCTATCTATCTATCTATCTATCTATCTATATATCTATCTATATGTCTGTCTCTCTATCTATCTATATTTCTGTCTCTCTGTCTATCTATATGTTTGTCTATCTATATGTCTGTCTATCTATCCATGAAGCTATCACGAGAAGGAGAACCATCTTCCAATTTCTCTCTTAATCCTTTGTTATCGCTTCCTTCGGGCGAAGGAACGATATCTAACATCAATTGGCGAGCCGCCAGGCGAAAGTTAGAGCCCGCTTACATAACGCGATAGAACCACGCAGCATGAAGCTATTACGAGATAGCTCGTAATAGCTTCATGATATGTCTGTCTCTCTATCTATATATATGTCTGTCTATCTATCTGTCTATCTATCTATCTGTCTGTCTCTCTTTCTATCTATATGTTTATATATGTTTTATTAATATAACCACCAATCATCTCTCTATCTATCTATATATCTATATATCTATCAATCTATCTCTCTATCTATAAGTCTGTCTCTCTATCTATCTATATGTCTGTCTCTCTATCTATATGTCTGTCTCTCTATATCTATCTATATATGTCTATGTTTTATTAATATAACCACCTATAATTTATCTCTCCATCCATCACTCCATCCATCTAATATAATTATCTTTCTTGTATGTATCTGTTTGATTATGTAAATCTGTTTGTCTATCTATTTTTCAATCTAATATCTGTTTAAATATTTTTTTCCTGTTTATCTATCTATACGACAGACCACCTAATTCGTCCGCATGACGAATTAAAATCTAGTTTCTTTACTTTTCTCTTAATGAAGTGTTGTATTACTGGATGAAAAGAAGGGGGAACTAGCCTGTTGGCTGGTCAGACCATGTCTATCAGTGGCAGATACCTGACTCATAACTCTAGCATACATGTACTGTATGTTTGCAGGTAAGGTTGGTAATCTCAAGATCTCTGATGTCTTATGGTTCCAAGGTGACAAAGATGTTGATTGACTAGTTGGATATGTATGAGAATGTAAGCTGGATTCAGAATAAGATACTGGAGTCAGAATTATATACTTGTAAAATTAATTGATACGTGTTAACTATTATCCTTCCGTCAGTCCCGGTAATATAAACTTGTACATCCTTTTCTTTGACTTTCCTCTTCTTTAAATTCACCCTCCATGAATTCTTGCCAAGACTAGAAACATTTTACATTGAGGGACATCATGTAATTTGGGAATAAAATGATAACTGTTTTACAGCAAGAGCACATACCTTTACCATTTTACTGCTAATGCTTCATTTTCTTGTCATGCTTCTTTTGCATGACAATTTGTCCACAAATCCTGGATCACACTGACATAGTGATAACCTGGGTCCTATTTCATTAAGACTTGTGAAACTCTCTTCCTGTAACTTTTCCATTATTGCAACTACCATGGAATCCTTGATTGTGATTGGACACTGAGCCCTGTTACCATGGTAGTTGCGATAAATGCAAAGTTGTAATTCTTTATGACACCCGCCCCTGATGGCTCCTCATGTCATGTCTGTCAACAAAAGCTTGACGACAGCTGAACCATTTACATTTTAACAATGCATCTATCTAGAATTGTATTGGGTACTGCCAACTCTAAAAGATACCCTCAAGGTTCATGTACCATCAGTATCTTGCAACACTTTGTACATATTAACCCACTGAATACTGAATACTTTTTAATACAGAAATTTGCACATTAATTAATTGAATTGGTCGTATTGTGCTCGATCAAAGATTATAAAATAAACATAAAGAAATATTTTTCTCACACTGGTCTAAGAACAAGTTGAATATGGAGAGATTCATGCAGCATAGTACACAAAATAAAATCAATTTTGAAACGAGAGTTCATTCATCCCTTTTTATATTTTATTCTTAATGCAAGTCTCTTCCTCTCATTTCATCACCACTTCTCGGAGTGCCCTTGTAATTCTGGATGACAAGAAGGAGGGGAAACCCTGATAGTTGGTCAAACCATGTCTGTCAATACAAGCAAGATGATCTGAGTCATTCTTTCTCATCATGTGATTGTACTCAATCGAAGATTAAAACTTGTCTCTTCTCAAGAAAAGTAGGCAATCTTTGAAGATAGCCAGCTTTTTAATAGAAAATTCAATTGTTCATTATTCTATCTCTTTCTCTCTCTTCTTTACCCCTCCCATGTTTCTCCTTTTTACCCTCCGATCAACTCTTCCAGCCTTCCCTACCCCTTCATTCTTTCCTTTTGCTCCCCTTTCTCTTTATCTCATCCATCCTTCCTCCATCCCATAATCTCAACCCTTCCCTTCTTTGATCTCCCCTACCCTCCCCTTCCCCTTCCAACCCTCTCCCTACCTTTATCTACTCTTTCCATCTCCTCCCTACCTTTATCTCCCCTCCCCCTCCTTCTTTCTCCCCCTGACTATCCCCCTGCTCCCCCTCTCTCCCCATCCCCTCTCCCTCCCCTCCCCACCCATTCCACTCCGTCTATCTCCCCTCCGCCTTCCCATCTCCCCTCCGCCTTCCCATCCCCCCTCTCTTCCCTTTCCCTCCCCCAATTTCAGACAGAAGGAAACAAGACGGAAAGTGTCATCAGCACCGATCCAGGAAATAGGAGGTGATTAATGTAACTCATGTTTGAAGAAGATTTGCTGCTTTATGGTCAATTAAAGCAGCTATTAGTGAGTGATATGGACAGAGAGTGTCCGCAATAACAGACTATAATTAAAATTATAAGGAATGACCTCATGGGTGTTGATGTCAATAAACCATGATTTATCACAAGGAAGGAGGGGGAAACGAAATCAGACATCGGTGGAGAACTGTAATTACAACGTGCAAAAATATACACCACGAAAATATTAAAGGATAATATGATAGCATGGAAATATTTACCATCAAATAGCATAAAATATACACCATAAAGTCATAAATGTCAATCAAAGAGACTTCATTTAACACGGATTCACAAACACGTTTAAATGGGTTCAATGTTTTCCACTCCCCCCTCCCCTTCTTCATTCTCTTTGTGTATGTCTATATCTACATGAATATTGTTAATACTCCATTCCATTTAGGTGATTTTCAATAACTATTCTTCTATCATACATATAATCATTCTATGCAATTTCTTTGAAATTAATTAATCAAGTTAACCAACACCATATCCATCTGTAATGCATTACTTCTACTGATCACACTTGTATATATGTAAATGTTTGAATTGAACTTCTTTACAAAGTTCCATCCTCTTATTTTTATTTATTTTGTCATGAAATAATGACAGATTTCAGACTCACTGACATTCCTTAAAATTATTTTCATTATTTTGTTCAAGAAAATCTCCAAGTGAACTAGATTGTACGAAAATTCTTATTTGTTTTCACTGTTAGAAATCCACCCCTCATGCCCTAGTAAGAATGTCCAACTGGTGATCGATTTAAAAATGGGCATTTCATGTTCCAAATATACTGTAGAGAAGAAACTAGGTCTATTCAAAACACATGAATGTCTCTCTTAAAATGTCACCAATCTGCTATTGAAAAGTTTATGTTGGCATCAATTCTAGACCACGTTTGTATAAAATACAATGAGCACGATGCACACAGGGAAAGCCACCACTTTCCTTCATTCTCCCCTCCAGCGTACCATCCCTTGTGTATGCCACATTTAAACAAACGTTTATTTTTGCTGCAGAGTTTTCGGCTGCTCAGCTGGGATTTGGATCGAGAGAGGGCTGGTCTCTGTTTCGGATTGTCAAAACAACCACCGGTCTCGGGTGTGATCATTGTATTGATGTCTACTTAGGGCTGTGAAATCTCTCATGGTTTTTTTAAATGGCAACAAAAGGTAGACTTTCTCAGATATTCATATAAGTGAGAGCTCAGCCTAGAACTGAAACTAATGTCTATTCTTTTCAGTTCTTTAATTTTTAGTTCTTTGGATGAAGAAGGACATTAAAGGAGAATGAAACCTTTGGAACAAGATAGCTTGTGTGAAAACAGAAAAATAAAAGAAACAGATCAACGAAAGTTTGAGAAAAATCTGACAAATAATGAGCATTTGAATATTGCGATCACTAATGCTTTGGAGATCCTCAATTGGCAATGCGACAAAGATGTGTGATGTCACTTGGGAACAACACTCCCCATTATTTTAGTATATATTTTACTTAAACTGCCTCTTTTATCACATCTATCTGTAGATCATGTGTTCTTTCTATAGGAGGGCATGTAATACAGATTTTTAAAGAATACATCATGGATAAAGGGTTTGTATCACTGGTTAAAAAAAAGCAAAAAGACATTTTGGGGGTATTTTATAGTCCATCAAAGGGAAATTTGTTCACATGTGACATCACACATCCTTGTTGCATTGCCAATAGGAGGATCTCCATGGCATTAGTGATTGCAATATTCAAATGCTCATAACTTTCTCATTATTTGTCTGATTTTTCTCAAACTGTCTTTGTTCTTATTCTTTGATTTTTCTGTTTCGACACAAGCCTACTTGTTCCAAAGGTTTCATTCCCCTTTAATTGAATAATTCTGCATGTATATATTTTTACAAACGGACACAAGAAACTAAATAGAAAGTTGAATGTTGGAAAAACTATGGTGGAATGGGTGAAAGGAAGAGGCTTACCATTGAAAGGGAAAGAATGGTATGCCTAGAAGAAAAATTAGCATATTAGGAATCCGATACTTCTAATACATGAATTAAATCTATGTCGACAGTATAACATCTAAATTATCCAGGTCAAATTTCATTTTACGTGTATAATTTCATTAATGGTCCAATTTCAACTAAAACATAATGACCATAAAGCTATTGAACACTGGCAAATGATCACCAGTAGAGGGCAGCATACAGTACAAATCCACTACCTCAAACTAATCCCACCATGTATACACATATGCTTCACTAAGACATGAATGTACAATTCAGCATGTATCTGTTATCTGGGCAGGAAATCTCATTATTGGCAGGCTACATTGTGTTTCATGCTCTCATTGGCATTTTATTTAATTTCCCTTTCAATTACTCCCTACTGTAGGCAAGGGAAAGAAATATGGCATTGATATATACACTAATGCTAGGGATTTGAAAGTATTAAGTGAAATAGATCAAAATGAAAATGTGGAATATTCATCTTTGTATTTAAGCAAAATGTTCCAAAGTCTTCATGTACATATAAAACAGGAAGGAAAAAAAATCAAGTTGCGGTGGATTTTTTAAATATTTGGCCGCACGTAACAAAGTTGATGGCTGGCCAACTGGATTTATTGGTTGTCCTGGCCAGCACCAGCATGCAGCAGAGCAGCCCCAGGAGTGCAGCTCATTTAAATTACAATTTATAAAGTGATTTAGCTAATCAAATTTAGATTAGAGTTACACTAGTGGTCCTGAAATTCAATCGATTGGGGATAGAGTTATATGTGATTATCGATGAGGTATATAAAACAAATATGGACTGCTCTGTTTTCAGATGACAGTGTAAATCATCCCTCTCTGTGCTTTTCATACCGGCCCTTCTATCACCCCATGGCCAAGGCCTCGTGGTGATAGTACGGCCGGTATGCAAAGCACCTCGGGAATGACAATCTACAGTCATCCTCATGCGCAGTCAATATTTGTATATTTGATCAGAGAATGATCAAATGGAATTTCAGCTTAGTGTAAATTCATTATTTTTAAATGTAATTAAAGAGGATTTCATGTGAAGTAGCGACTGTATCATACTACTTTTCATCAGGAAAAATATATTGCATGGGGGCTCGGGGTAATTTCGCCACTGAAATGCTCAAGAGAGCCCTGACAAATAAAAAAAGGCCTGGGAAATCCCCATTCCCTGCAATGTTAAAACTTATCAAATATTGCAATTCAATGCAGTAAGTTGTGAAAAGTAGCCCCCAAAATGAAAGAAAAAATACTTGCTTCTTATAGGTTCCATGAGCCTAATTACAACAGGAGGGCTAAAGATATTCGTTCGACCCAACCCATTCAAATTTTTTCAATTTGATATTGCTGAGTGACAAAAGTGTATGAATATAATTGACAATCTAACACTGATTCTAAAAATGGTAACTACTGAACTTCCTTTGCCCAAATTGGGAAGATATAAAATGACTTTGGAACTATTTTGGGGAATTAGGACTATTTTACTGTTTCAGTTGATAAACTTGATCCTATCATAGTTATCTTCATAAATGGCGATTTATTTTTAAAATGAGCTGGCTACGATACCCTTCTCTGGTCAGATATGGAATGTCAGATATATATCCTATCCAACATAGTAAACATTCGACCCTCTGATTTCACGTTTATTTTTTATGAATTTTTCAAAAGTGCCATTTTAACACACAAGTCTATGGGGAATGTTTTACGCGCGTGACGCCTATACAAATGTACACTCCTCTGACTCATGTCTGTGTCAGGAGTCAGCGAGGTGCATTCCGCACAAAACAAGTTCCACTCAAAATAATCTCAACTCATTCTCCTCAGGACGACACCCGTAGCACCAATAGAGGGCAGTACACCCTCTCGTTGTCATTTTGTCCATTTTTCAATGGAGAGAGAGAGAATTTTACAAGTGTTTTTCACACACAACAAGTGCACCCACAATGACTACATCTCATTCTATCCATGAGTGCAACTAACAGCCAATAGAGGGCAGCAGACCTTTCCATTCATTGCCTGTCCAAAGGTTTCAATTTAACAGTTTTGAGATATACTAATTTGTCACAGGGAGGTATAGAGGAGCCTTCTCATCACAAAAGAATGACATCTGAAATCACCAAATCGTAATCATGTTTTAAGACATAAAAACTTGAAAGCATAATGC
Organism: Lytechinus pictus; assembly: GCF_037042905.1. Classification (NCBI taxonomy): domain Eukaryota; kingdom Metazoa; phylum Echinodermata; class Echinoidea; order Temnopleuroida; family Toxopneustidae; genus Lytechinus; species Lytechinus pictus. The sequence goes on from NC_087254.1 coordinate 19,105,789, forward strand.
AAAAAACCTGAAATTTGGCTGTGATTTAAGAACCATATTAGACTTGCACATAGCTCTCAAGTCCAATAAGCATGATGCTCACGATGCTATAGTCTCAATTTCGGGGGGGGGGGCATTCTAGGGTCTACCAATGTAAGAGGGTCGAACATACCCCCCCTTCACCTGTGACAAAAAAAATTGCTGTTCTTGGTGTAAGCTTCTCATTTATCTTAAGACCATCAAACTTCCAAGAGAGTTAAATGCTCACAAGTACAACAGAAATACCACATCAATAAAAATGATTAGTCCTCTGCAGGCTACAGCAAGGGATAATGTTTTAGTTTTTTCTGGAAAATTCTAGGGCAGCAATAATTTGCAAGATATAAATATCATTTTTTAGATGGGTGAGTACAATTTTTACAAACAGGTGGTTGCACTTCTGCCACAATGAAATTGTGAATGTAGTGGGGTGTTTTTTTCACATTTTTTCCCCTTTGTTTTGTTCAAGTTTTTTTGACATTCTATCTCTCTTACCGATATGTTCGTCCACCTCATGTCCTATGACTTGTCCAAGTCTCTTCTGTTTATTGATGATTGCTGACAAGTCATCTAGACCTTGGTCTTGTTCTGAAAAAAAAATAAAGATAAAAATAATATCACACTCCCTCTCCTCCTAGGTGATTTACCAATGCCTTTCATTCCTACTCCTCTTCAATTCTAAATCTACTGCTGCTTGTCATCCTATTTGTATTGTCTAATATTCAATATAATGTGCCATCATGGGTGATTTGAAATTAATATAATGCCAACTACGTGTCTGTCAACCTCTATCATTATTGTAATCACCATCCTCTTGTCTCCCCCTCCCTCCTTCCTCCATTGTCCTCCTTCTTCCTCTTCATCCTACTCCTCCTCCTTTATCTTCCTCTCCCTCAATATCATCATCATCATCTTCACCATCACCATCATCACCATCCTCACCATCATCATCATCATCATCTTCATCCTCACCATCATCATCATCATCATAAACATCATCATCATCAACATCATCATCATCATCATCATCATCATGGCAATCTTGGTCCCCCTATCATCTCAACCAGCGTTACCATCATTTAACATTAATAACGATCTGGGGTATGCTTTTAATTCATGATTTACAAATCACCTCAATCTGTGAATTCCATTTAAAATCTTGTTTAATTTACCCTGTATTATTCTCTGTTGTTCTTGTTGTAATTCATTGACTGATAGATTCCTTGTTTCTTCACTTACTCCTCCCCAGCCATCCTGAGCAAAGCCCGATGTACTTGGCAATAGACTTGTTCTGACAAGAAAAAAAAAAGTTGTAATCCATAATGAAGTTTATATCAGATCATGAAGTCAAGTCAAGTGCAGATAAAATAGAATAAGACATTACGTGTTGGGATTGTAAACTGTGAATAGCATGGTCATTATATAAATGAATAAAATAATTAATATGAACCACTAGATTGAGTCAAGAAACACATATTGTTCAAGTGGATGGTCATGTATAAAGGATTTGTGGTTAATATTTGAATGAGAAACAACATCAAATAAAAAGAACATGCAGTCAGTATGACAAGTGTTCACAAAAAATATGTCGGCTATTAAAAGTTGGGTACCGTTCATGAAGCTCTTTGTCAAGAGCTCTTTGTCATTTGACTTACAAATGACAAATGGTTTTTAGCTGCAAAATTAGATTCTAATACCTCAGTCACATTTCCCCTATGGCAGCCATACCGCGAGTCAAAAACAGCCGTTTGAACATTTTCTTGTACCAGCTACATATAGATGGTTCGAATACAAACAAATAAAACAGCTGCTTTCGACTTGCCGCACGGCCATCGTAGGGAAAACGTGACTGAGGTTTAAATTCTTTTAATTCTCATCAGCTATATGATCTTTGTAAAATTGTACATTAATTGTTTTGCTTGTTGTGTAAGTAATCATTTCAATACGAATTCTATCATTAGCCCTGTATTAATTAGGGGTATTCAGTCCCACTTTGTTTTACTACAAAGATGAATTTGGGGATACCTCATTTAGTTTATATGCACGTTTCAGTCTTTCATAAAGTCGGATGTAATTTATGAATAGCTTTTGGAAACATTACAGTGAATGATTGGCGAGTTGAGTATGAAAAAAAATTGAGCTACCTTTCAGGTGCTGAATATGTGACATCTTGCTTGAAAGAGTTTTGTAACATTTTCTCTTTGGCCTTCAGGTTATCTACCAATGCTCTCCTTCTGTCTGCCTCCCTCTGTGTTCTAAACAAAGACAGGATCTTGGTCAAGGAAAAATGAAGATTCACATCACTTTATGTTTGCTTTAAGCGCACAATGATATCATCATTGATAAGGGTCAAATCCATAAAATAATCAAACTTTTTGTACGTCCAATCCCCATTTGTCTCATGTACCGGTATTACTTCACTCCATAAACTGACCAAGTCATGGTCCCTTGAGAACATTACAGACTGTCTAAAGAACAATAAATCAGAGACAGAAATTTTCATGAAGGCCCCAAATATAGGGGGTCTGATGTACATATTTTATGGAATTGCCCTAAGGTTAATGTGGTGATGAAATATAAGGTTTATGAGAAGAGTGATTTTTATGAAGTCACAACAACCATATGTCCATTAACACACAGCTTTGTGAACCCCATCTATGTGTCATGTAGAAAATAAGACATAAAGATATGAAATTTTACCCACTAGTGCTGGAGAGCAACTGGTTATGTCAGAGAATTTAGAGAGAAATTATCTACATGTAGATGTACATAATTATGAAGAATCATCTTGTAAATAAATCACGCTGAAAAGGTAATATACCTAATTAAAATAAATCCTTACAGCTCACTGTATGAGGTGATGCTGTACTTTAAAAGACGAGGGTAAATCAGTCATCTACATCTAGCAGTAAATTTCAAAATCAACATGAGATTACATGTACTTCCAATCCATTCCCTGCATCAAATTTGAAAGTAGTTTAGATCACACATTTACATGTATATGCATGAAAATTATGAAGACCTTGAATGAATTGACCTACATTTCAAGTTTTCAATAAGGTTGGTTGGTAAGGGTCTCTAGCTGGGAAAGGAATGATATTCATTGCTGAAATCAACCTTCCTGTAATGAACATCATTCAGCCTCTAAACCAACATTCAAAATTTACAATATTGTTAATTACATGAGCTACCTATCAATCAATATTGTGAATTTCACCAATTTGGAATCTTCTAAATCTGATATTCTAGTAGATAATCAATCAAATATCATTATCATCTATATAGAGTGTTTTAGCCATACATTAAAAACGTGTATTTTGGTCCACATCAATGAGCTACTTATCAATCAATATTGTGAATTTCACCAATTTGGAATCTTCTAAATCTGATATTCTAGTAGATAATCAATCAAATATCATCTATAGAGTGTTTTAGCCATACATTAAAAACATGTATTTTGGTCTGCATCAATTGCCTGTGCAGTATCAGAGTGTATCCCTAAATATGACAAAAATCCGATGAATATCCAATAGGCTCGTGTACAAAATTTACCGTTGAGTATAAGACCATATTCACCAGTCTAGTGCGCATGCGCGAATGCATGAAATATACAACGCGTACAACAATGAAAGCAATGCGATGTGCAGCATAGATCACAATTGCGCTCAATGACATCATAATGAACTACATGTAAGTCGCATGTCAATGACCAAAATTGATCCTAAATTGGTGATGTGATAAGTGATATGACTTGTTAAATCAAATTTTCCCTCTTTTTTTTTTTGGGGGGAAAGGATAATAATTATATTGGATGGCTTTATTTCATGAAATACCAGAAATATTCCACCTGTTAGGGTCAAAATTCCACTCATCTGCGATACGTGGAATATTTTCCCAAACGTTTGGAGTATTTCTGGTATTCCATTCTGAGCCAACCAATATAATATGATTATTTCATGGTGGATAAATTTGTGATTTTGATTTGATAAATTAAATTTTTTAGCAAGCCCAAAGCCAAGGCAGGCCAGTGTTTCCAGTTAGGAGGTTTGATCAGCCTTCTTCTCCCTTCTCTTTTCCTTTTCATCTCCTATTTTTTCTTGCTTTTGAAAATTTTAGGGGGGTTGATTGAACTCCGGAACCCCCTGACTACCGGCTTGTCTATCATGCCACTATGTGTAGGTGAATTCTTAAATCAAGCTAAAATAGAGTCAGAAAATTAATTTTGGAATGAAAACCCTTTGACAGAGGGCTTTCACTACTTTTCAAAACAATAATTGATAAATCTAGGCAAATTTCATTATGACTCTAAAAAGTGCCAAGCTCAAATCACAGCACAATAAAATTTTATCTTAAGTTGCGGGGTTATAAATTGTAAAGGATACAAGTGGAATGAACTTGATGCTTTCTTGAGATTTTGATCCAATAGTTGAACATCCTGCTGATACCTCCTGATACGAGACCGGATTTCTGCATTAATCTGGGGAAAAAAAAGAAAAGATATTGATGATGATCTGGTAACATTCATTTACTCTCAATCACCAATCCCACATTCTAGTTTCAAACAAGCAGACAATCAGTAATTCTGTCAGAAGGCATGTAACCATGAAGGAACATCAATTTGAATGTCAATTTTTTTTTCCTTTAAGTTAAAGTGATCATTCAACAAGTCTTTCATATGCTTTTCATTGTGTGATCATCTACTAAAGACACGTACTGTTTACTTCATCTACACAACTCACAAAATGTTGTTAACTTGATGTGAATTCACAAGTAGAAAGAGATTTTCAGTATTCAAGAAATATAGAAAACATTGATACTGTGCGAGTAATACACAGGGTCAAAGATGAGTATAGAAATTGGTGAAGGGGGGTAATCCATTTATATTGAATGAACAGGAAGTACCAGTTTGGAGTTTGAACAATAGAGTAGGACCTTGGTTATTGTTTCCAACCATAAAGGTTGCATTAGCTAGCATTATAACTAGTGTCTGTAGACACAAGTCTTTGAAATATGTCAATGAGGTATTGAAAAGAGTGTTTAATATCTTAATACATTCAGAGCACAACCAGGAAAACAAATACCTTTGAGTAGTTTGAGCCACTTCTCTGCAGACCATCTCTTTCATTCAGCATTTCCATGATAGTTTGACCCAGACGAACACAGGCATCATGGTCTGTCAGCCTGGAGATTAAAAATAAGAAAAAATAAATGAAATCTAGAGATCTGCACTCAAGTTGAAGATGTGTTCATCTTTAAATGCTACAAAGCTGTTAGGAGTGAGAAAGATATGACCATGGTATAATGAATAAATTAAAATATTCATAAGTTGGTTCTTGCCATGACTCTCCTGGAACCTGTTACTTTACTGAAGAGACATCTTGTTTAACTAAAAGATAAATTCCAGTTGTGGGAACGATCTCAAAATGACTTTTTACAAAATTTAATATAATGATCACCAAAGTGTTTGTTTGTATGAATAAAAAATATGTGCCAAAGGATTCTGGAAGAAATTGTGTAATTGCTGAGAAATAAGCAAAATAAGCGCGGATTCGGTCACTTCCGTCGGGTCTTTATTCCAGCAATAATAATACACTGTCCCACGTGTGCCTATCTGTGTTAGCGATCTTCAGTGTGATAGTTTTTTAGCTAGATATTATGATTTCACAAAGTTCAGTTTATGTTACTGTACCAGATCTAGATCCACGATGATATATCAATACTTTACCTTGGTTTTACAGACTTTCTCACGAAATCAGTGTTTTACTGCAACTACGTTCATTTAGCTTTAAATTAAGTCTATCCAGTTATTTTCTTTTCTTACATGTATATTTTCTTTTGAACAGTGGTATAAATTCATTAGCATTTGTCTTGGTCAGCTCTGTGAAGAATAATAGACCTATCAAGTTAAAGAGCAAACCTCAAAGGTTAAAGATAAAAGCCAGTTGTGGTAATGATTTCAAAATGAATTCGAACAGAATCTAATAAAATAAGTTTTAAAAAATATGTGCACAAAGGCTCTGGAAGAAAATTTGTGATTTCTGAGAAATTAGCAAAATAAGCAAGGCATTCCATCAAAATATCTGGTATTTGTCTTAGCAATATTAATAAACTGTCCCACATATGATTTTCTGTGTTGGTGATGTTCAGAGCTATTGATTTTAGCTAAGATTTCAGGATTTCACAAAGTTAAATCAATGTTTATGTGCCAGTTGGGCAATTCCGTAAAATAATCAACCTTTTTGTACATCCGACCCCCGTTTTTCTCAAGTTTTACTTCTCTTCATAAACTGAACAAGTCATGGTCATTTGACAGCATTACAGGCTGTCAAAAGAACCAAAAATCAGAGACAGAAAATTTCATGAAGGTCCCAAATATAGGGGGCCGGACGTACATATTTTATGGAATTGCCCAGTTATAAACATATCATAATATAACGACAATTAAACTTGATTTCAAAGACTTTCTCATGAAATAATTGTGTGCTACACATGTACATTGTACAAATACATTTTTTACTTTTAAGAATAAGATGTTGATAACACAATCAATTTTTTTTTCATTTTCTTATCAAAAACCTTCAAATTGATGTTTTAACAATGTTGTTTCGGAAAGATTTTATTTATGATAGTGTTAATTAGACCAATATTTAGAAGAAAAAAGACCCATGCACAAGGAACATTGCGTACATGTGAGACTCGTCCGTTAACAAATCTTGTATGACCCAACTACGGCTAGGAATCAGGAGAGGATTTTTGCTAATAATATTTGCTGATGACTCATTTAGTCTTGTGGGGGCTGGTGCCCTTAATATTTTGCTAGAGCTCCTGTGAGTAGTGTGCTGACCGGGCTTGCCCCTTAAACTGTCGGTAAACGGGGCAGCAAGCAGGAGGGCACCAGGCCCCACAGATGAAGCTAGGAATGACCTACGAATGATGCAAAAATATACTTTTTATATTTATAAGACGTCTCATAATTTATAGACATCACCATTTATTATATAATATTATGTATTGCTCTGCACTTTCCACCTTCATCTGGTGTTTACCAATGTGATATGATGTTGATTTTTTTTCAAGTTATACCATACCCCACGCACCCATTCAATGAACAAGGTTATGATATAATGTTCTCTGTTACTACTCTATGTGTGGTTATTATATTTTATTATTTGTTTGGCGTCACCTGTGCCTGGGAGGTGAAAAGCGAACTGAATCACTATGACCCGCAGGTCTCTTCTCCCGATAAAACTGATTGGGGGGAATGCAGGTGGACCACTACACCTTAAATAAGGTTGGCAATTCTCTTGTACTTGGGGACAAAAGCTTGATTTTTTGACATTGTCAGTTTTCATACAGCTACTCAATTATAACTTGGCCCTTGAGTAAATTGAATTCTTTTATTTTTTCTACATTAAAAATAGAGATTGAAAAATGAAAATTTTCTTGCAATTTTACTTTATACCAATAGAGGGCATACACAAAACTATGCCCAAAATTCAAGTTTTTGAGTGCTCTGGTGAATACAAAAATTATCCCCAAGTTACTTATGAAAATTAAAGTGCAACTGTATGGAAATTAGTATTTTTGGTCACATAAGTGATATTTTAATGAAATTCTTAAATGTGTGTTGTCTACTGCATTGGCATACCATAGTCCTACATGTAGATTCCCCACAGGCAGGGTGGTTGCCACTCATTCAATGAACAAGGTTATGATATAACCTTGTTCTCAGTTATATCTCCATGTGTGGCAAAATAAGGATGGCAATGTTTGGCTTATTTTCTCTTTTTCTTTGGGACAAATGCTTGATTTTTTTACACTGACAGTTTCCATTACACCTATTCGTCATACAACTTGGCCCTTTAGTAAATTTGATTCTTTAAATTATTTTTTTCTTAATTAAAAATAGAGATGAAAAATGAAAATTTTCTTGCCATATTATTTTCCACCAATAGAGGGCGTACACAAAAATATGCCCAAAATTCAAGTTTTTGAGCGCTCTAGTGAATACAAAAATTATTCCCAAGTTACAAATGAAAAATAGATTGCAACTGTATGGAAATTAGTAATTTTGGTCACAAAAGTGATATTTTAATCATTTTTTAAAGTGTGTGCTCTGTACAGCATTGGCATGCCATAGTCCAACCTGTAGATTCCCCACAGGCAGGATGGTTGCAGTGAACAAGTGGGTGGTTGCAGTGAGAAAGTGACCCCATGGTGTGTGTGTGTGTGTATTTTGAGTTTTGTCAGATGTGTATCAATCAGATATGATTATTTACGTCTGGGAACGACCTTTAACGTCACCATCCGAAAGACGTGACCAGGGCTTGAACCTCTGCTCTGCATCAATTAGTAACTTCCCCACATGGCTTGGATTACAGGCACATGCCACAACGCCCAGTTAAATATATATATTTTGCACTTGTATTTAAGTGCAACAAAGCTTGCGTGCGCTTGCAAAATCTTAAATTTAACGGCCTTATACTTCTCAAATCTTAATAAGGCCCTACTGAAAACAATACAATAAAAATCACTCACACGTATTGCGAGGTTAGTATTAGTATACTAACCTCGCACCACGAACCGCGTTTGGCAGTGGATTTCTAACTAGTGGGTCGCGCGTGCTGGGATCTCACTTCTTGGGTCCACAACACACGACTTCTATGGCTTGATTTTTCCGTGCGCGGCGGCATGTAATGAATTCTTGGGTGAATAAAAATATATTTTTTGACATAATACTTAATAGAATAGATTTGATTGGCGCATATATTCTTTTTTGAATAAAAGCACCGTTAAAATTAAAACCAAACAACAACAACATTTTCTGATATTGACGATTGACGTTTCATCAATTAAAATTAAATTATCATGAAAATGAAATAGTCAAATAGACTATGTCTATAGGCCTATACTATAGGCCCTAGGCCCTAATTATAAATATTCAATAAAAATATCATCACAAAATATCGTCTTGGCTAGGTATTTTTGTTCATATAGCCTTCTTTATTTTCTTACAAGCATATATACTTTCTTAGCGATAACATAATAAAAACCCACCAACCCTAACCACTAGTCCACTTGTCTTGAAATGACAGGTGTTCATCAACGAATGCACAAATATTTGTGTCACTAACTCGGATATCAACGAATGGGACTACATTGAGAGGAAAATGTAAACAAGTAATTTAGCCACAACTTACCACGCATCTCCACCGAATCCTGCCATCTTTCAACAAAATTATGTCACCCTATACCAATGCAAAATAACAAAGAACTATCTTTTCATGCACTTTTACAATAATCACGCTTTATACATGGTTATCTGCCAATTAAAAAGATGTGAAAGAGATTTAGTTCAAGCTTGACATCACAAGACCGAATGTTATGGTGTCGCTGAAACACCCAAATCGTGATTGAAAAAAAAACATAATGAAGCTGCATCCTAGATCGTTTTAAAGTTAAAATCGGAATTAAGGTACACTCTGAATAGTAGAGCGGATAAGCTCCAAAAATCACAACAATTTTTATTTTTCTGGGGAAAAACAAGCCGTTGCCATGGTAACGGACCAATTGGAACTATCTTGGTGATCTTGAATATTTCTAAATTTCATATGTATTCAATTGGGAGCCTGAAAATTATCATTTTGGTCATCTATATCATGTTTATTTACCATTTACATGGGAATGTGTGTTAATTTGGAGAAATTAATCCGTTGCCATGGCAACGGCCGAAAATGGCATTAATAAATTTACCTCCCATCTTTAAAATAAATCTTACGGCATATACTAATACTTGTGAAAGTTTCATGCTTTAGTCATAATTTGCACAATTGTTCGGCTCATCCGCTCTACTAGAACACTCTTTGTAATCCAGCAGGATGCGTATCTAGCCAAATCAATAATAAAATGAACTGTTACCTAAAAATGTGATATTTTACAAATTGCTTTGTATGGGCTCATTACATGGATGTGCTCCATAATTAATAATGCGACCGCAAAGCATGAGGTGATTGGTTGGATTTTTTCAGTCCTAAAAAGGACCATTTTAAACACTTGTAAAACGAACAAGATGCGTATACTGATGATAAACTGTAAAGGGGCATTTTAAAGACTGTTAGAATTCATAATGAGGATACATCTCAATAATCAAAATGCGAGCGGCAAGCGCACAGAGCAAGCTGATAAGTTTAGACAATCGGTCCTGAAAGGGGATTTTTTTTAATAGGAATTTTTGAAAGAATTCATTCACTACGGCCCTGAATAAAATCAATATAAGTCATATTTAAAAATTACAGTAAAAGCAGGGCCAAAAGGAAAACACATCAAGCATGTCAAGAATAAATCAAATGATAATAACACACCAGCCGTGTATCGATTAATATTACTATGTTTAACATAGATACGTCGTATAAAATAATACAAAAAATAAAGTATGCAATATGATGAAAGTCATGAAACTGATGATAGAACAATATCTTAACTCAAATAAGTGCTAATAATGGAATGCTTAAACTCAAACTTAAATTTGTTCAATGTAGGAGCACCACGTATTGTTAAAGCTATATCATTCCAGGTATCTGGACCAGTATGTCTTATTGACCTATGGGCTAAGGCAGTTAGCGGATTTGATAAATGTAAATTTGTTGAGGTTCTCGTAGGATAATTATGAATAAACGAATTCAAAAGGAACATATGATCAAATGTTAATGGTAATTGGCGACAGTGAAACTTAAACATAAACAAAGCAATTTGAAATTTATGTATATCATCAATTTTTAAAGTCTTGAAACGGTTAAAGAGGGGACCAGTATTTTCATAAAAACCAGCGTCGGCACACAAACGAATAGCTTTCTTTTGAAGTAAAAGGATATGGTGATTTTTTTATTTGAATGAGCCCCATACAATATTGCAATAAGTGATATGTGGAAGTAAAATAGAATTATAAATTGAGAGTAATGCTTGAGGAGGTAAATAGTGTTTAACTTTAAACATTATACCAGGGAAGTGTTATAACACTTCCCTGATTATACCTATACATCTTGATACAGACGTCAATATTTTAGATACATGGTCATCCCATGTTAAAAACTCATCTAGAATGACACCTAAAAATCTCACATTATATTTTTGTTCGATAGAAATCCCACTTATCTTTATTTCTTCTGTATAATGATCAGCTATTGTTTTGGAGTTCTTGAAATCAATATAATATGTTTTTTGCAAATTTAAAGACAATTTATTACTTTGGAACCATGTGGATATTTTGGGCAATTCATTATTCAACATTTCAAAAAGCATTCTTTTATTCGAGTTTGAAGAAATAACTGTTGTGTCATCAGCATAAAGAATATATTGTAATAAGGGTGAAGAATATACTATGTCATTTATATACAGAAGAAATAAAAGCGGGCCCAGAATTGAGCCTTGAGGCACACCACAATTAATATACTGTGAATTAGAACTTACTGAATTTATACATGTAAATTGTTGCCTATTTGAAATATAACTATTAAACCAATTAAGAGTAGTACCTCTAACACCAAAATATTTTAATTTGTAAAGCAATATAGTATGATCCAGGGTATCGAACGCTTTACTTAAGTCCATGAAAACACAAATTACATGTTCCTTTTTTGCTAAAAGAGAAGAAATTTTATCATAAAGATCAACAAGAGCTAGATCAGCAGAATGAAATTTGCGAAAACCATATTGGGATGGATTTAATAAATTATGTAATGACAAAAATGAAACTAATCTATTGTAAACAAGACGTTCAAGTATTTTTGAAAATGACGAAAGAATAGAGATAGGGCGATAATTCTCAATGAGTGTCCGATCGTCCTTTTTATAAATTGGAATGATTTTCGCAATTTTCATATGAAGTGGAAAAATTCCGGTTGACATTGAAATATTACATATGTGAACAAAAGGAGTTATAATGCTTAATATAATCTTTTTAAGGAGAAAATTACTAATCTCGTCATGTCCAAAAGAACGACTGTTTTTAAGATTGTTTACGATTTTCAATATTTCCTCAGAATTTGTTGGATTAAAAAACAATGTATGTTGACATGAATTGCGTAAATAATCTGCAAAATTAGTTGTGGTATGTGGTATTTTTAATGCTTGTTCCTGCCCAACATTAACAAAATAATCATTAAAACCGTTAACAATATCATCTAATGATTCATATACAAAATCACCATGTGAATATTTATGATTTAAATTAGCATCCTTTGCTTTCCCCAATAATTCGTTAATATTTTTCCAAGTAGCTGACATATCTCCTTTAGCATTTTCAAATTTTTGTGAATAATATGTTTTCTTTGCATTTTTGATGATACATGTTAAAAAATTTCTATATCTTTTATATTTACTAATATTTTCAGAGGAAGGATTCTTCAAACTAGTTTTATAAAGTTTGTTCCTTTTTCGAATTGACTTTACAATCCCAAAAGTAATCCATGGTTTTCTAGGAGTTTTTGATGACCTTTTTCGTCTAACTTTTGGAATTGTATGGTTTAAACAGCAATGCAGTTTATCAATAAATAATTTATATGCTATATCAACGTCATTACAGGATAAAACATCAACCCAAGATTCGGCTTCAAGTTCGGTTATAAAATTTTGCATATTCTCAGGAGACATCTTTCGAATATAAGTAATATTTGTAGCAGGCTTTTTACTTTGTCCAAGTGTAGTGATAATAAATATAGGAAGATGGTCAGAAACATCAGAATATAATATACCAGATGAAATATGTCGCTTGTCAGTGTTGGAAAAAATATTATCGATTAAAGTAGAACTTACAGCAGAAACACGTGTTGGTTTATCTATAAAAGGATATAATGCATACAAATTCAATACATTGAAAAATGTTTGGCTTTGTTTATTAATATTTAGAATATCAATATTGTAATCACCAGATAAATATATATCTTTATTTTCGGTTGTAAGTTTATGAAGAATAATATCTATATCAGAGAAGAAGGATTCAGTATTTAAGTGGGGTGGTCGATAAACAACACCTATAACAGAATTTTTGGAATTACAATTTTCAACTTCAACAAATAATGATTCAGCGCTATTACTCACAAATTGTAAGTCTTTCCTGATAAAAAAATTGATAAGATTCTTTTATATATATAGCAACACCACCACCTTTCATATTATTTCTATCAACATGAAGAAGTAAATAACCACTTATATTAAATAAATCTGGAGATTTGTCATTTAGCCATGTTTCAGTTACACATATAATACTATATTCATATTCAACAGAAGAAAGCAATTCTTGAAAAGTATCAAAATTCTTACATAGACTCCTTGAATTTACATGAAGAATACTGAAATGATTTTCTTGGTAAGTAATCTTATTTTTGAATTCATGGGGTAAATAATATTGGCAAGATGACGTTGCAATGACCTCATTTAGTTCCAAATCTATATTACTATCCATCATATAATAAACGTGTGAACAAAAAATACTTGTATATCATAATGATAGTAGGTTTTACGATAATAACGACTTTACTTGCATCTCTTGATAAATAAATATAGCGATGATATAATTTACAAATCGATACACGACTGGTACGAAGGTTTTGTGAACTTTCTTGCTGATTCACATTCATATTAATAAAGTAGAAATTATGGAAAATAGATTCAAGACTGACAATCAAATCAAGTGTAAAAAGAGCATGACATGCTAAAAATATGGCACAGCGATGTGCAAGAAGACAATTACCAAAATATAAGTACAATACAAAACAAATCGTTTTGGTTGAATATACTTTGATAGACTTGCTCGACCTCAGAAAAACGGAAGAGTAAATAAACACTCCATTTAAAAGTATTTGTTTTCAAAGTGTACATGTACTAGGAGAAGACGATCCTTTTATTCACAAAGTGGCAAATGCTATTGATAATTCTCTGCACACAGTTGGTGTATTCCTGGACCTTTCCAAGGCCTTTGACACGATTAATCATGATATTTTGCTTTACAAGTTATCACATTATGGTGTGCGTGGAAAGGCCTTGGAATGGTTCACGAGTTACCTAACTAACAGAAAACAATTTGTTTCAATAGAAGACCATAAATCTCAAATGAAAACTATTTCTTGCGGTGTACCGCAAGGATCACTCCTAGGCCCACTGCTTTTCTTGTTGTATATTAATGATTTTAATAATTCATCAAATGACCTATCATTTATTCTTTTCGCGGATGACTCGAACCTTTTTTTGTCACACCGTAACCCTAATTTACTACTTACCATTTTGAATAGGGAATTGCGGTCTGTTCAGACATGGATTCAAGCAAATAAGTTGTCACTCAATGTAAACAAAACAAATTTTATGCTTTTCAGTAACTCTGTGAATTCTTTGCCGGACCATGTAATTATAAACAATGTTAATTTGCAACAAGTTAATTCCACCAAATTTCTTGGTCTTTACATTGATCATGAATTATCATGGAAATGTCAAATTGATTATATATGTAAGTTATCTTCTCGTAACACTGGCATTTTGAATAAACTTAAATATTTTTTTCCTGATCACATTTTAAAAACATTATATTCTACACTTGTTTTATCCCATATGAATTATGGAATATTGGCCTGGGGTAATTGCAATACAACCTTAATTAATAAAATATTCACGATACAAAAACGAGCAATTAGGGTGGTCAATCAAGTTGGTTTTTATTCCCATACAAACCCATTATTTTTCCAAAATAAAGTACTCAAAATTTCTGATATATATGCATTTAAAGTTGGTATATTTATGTTTCAGCTTTCAAGAGGTGAATTGCCTGATACATTTGTTTCTATGTTTCAAAGGAACAATCTAATCCACACATATCCCACCCGGCTAAGTGACTCCTATCACCTTCCGCGTACTCGCACTCTCCTTGCTCAAAGAACTATCGCATTTGAAGGGCCCAGGTTTTGGAACGATCTTCCCGATGATATAGTACATAGTGCCTCACTTAATATATTCAAACGTAAATTGAAAGCGATGCTTATCAATTCTTATAATTTCCCTTTGTAAACTTTTATATTCATGCACTTTGTTAATACGCTCTGGCCGAGTAATGAGTAATAAATAATTGTCATAGAGTGGCGGACTCTTTTTTATTTATTTTATTTTATTTTTTTTTGTATTCTTTACACAATCGTCACATTTTTGGCATTACTTTGTTATAATCAATTTACTTACCTGTCCTCTCCTCATTAAGACCGATTTTTTTTCTGGATCCTGCAGACTTAACAAGCTTTGCTTTTTTATGCAGGTTCCCTCATATTTCACTCTTTTAAATTGTCTTTAATTCAAAATCGCTATTTTGTCTAATTTGAATTAATTGTTATGCCTTGTCTGATTTGTATTCTCATAAGTTTTCTGATATTGTTTCATAATTTTGTTTGTACTTGTGAAATATGTGAAATAAAATAAAATAAAAAAAAATCAAAATCAAAATAGTTACTTGTATATATATTTTTAACATATGTGCAACATAGGGGCGTCCTTTTCAAGCCTTGTGCTTATGACTGTTCCCTCCCATGCAATGATTGTTTATTGTTATTTTACCATGAGATATTGTCAATATATTTTCTGTTGTATGATTTATTTTTGCATGGAAATAAAGAATCAAAGAATCAAATGAGGAGGATAGGCAAACCGAATAGTGCGAGTCCGCAGCCTGCGCAACCTGAATTTTTTTTTTATTGTTATTCAGAAATGAAAATGAAACTTTTATTCTGAGCATTGAGCATTTTTTTGTTGTAAATCACGAATAGGATTTATAAATCAAACAAAATAATGAAAATTCGATGCCGTTCTCCTTTCGCCCCACCGTCTTATCTTGTCTTTAGACCTTTTCCTCATAGTGGCAGTACTTTCTCTTTCCTACTTTTGGCCATCTATACCAATTTGTAATCAGTACCTCTTCAGAAGTTTTCTATCACCTTTCGGGCGCTATACTATTTGGGGCCACTTTCTAGGCCTGCTATCGATCAAGGAACAAAATTCTAAATTTGTTACTGATCAAATTACATAAATTACACAATTTCCTTTGAAATATGACGATGTTTCTTTTATAGAAAGTGATATGTAATTAGTCAACCTCACGAAATAAAATCCATCAATTTTTAGAAAATGGCATTTTGGGGGATTTTAGGACCTGGTCGCAAAATGACGTTCCAAATTTCAAACTAAATTCATAACTTTTGATGGTTTTTCATTTTATTTCCAATGAATAAACATATCGTCATTTGAAATGTGGAAATCCGCATCTTAAACTTGGAGCTTAAATATTGTGGGAGGCATCGATACGAAAGGGCAAAGAAAACCAGACTACGGCACAATAAAATATATTTATCTTTTATTGCGCAAATTGATTAGGAAAAATTCAAATGAAAAGGTATAATCATAATAATGAGGAAAGAGCAATTCTTTTTCCTTCAATATTTTTCTTTAATTTTGCTGCTTTTATTTATCAGGGTGAGCTTTCCCTTTAAATGTTGAAGAATGGTAATGGCAACGATGTCTATGGTAATTTAAAGGGCGTACGTCTGTCAGGAAAGAAATTTAGTATTTCAGTTAAGTTCAGACATGTGTTTAAAATATTTACTTGGTCCAGCTTATGGTAGGCCTATAGACAATTGTATATGTACATATGTTTTGAATGTTTCAAAAGCAAGCGTTGGAAACGTTTGATACCCCCCCCCCCAGTACAAGATCAGGTGGATGCCATATTTTGTTCAAGTGTTAAAAATATTTCGTACTAGCTAAGCATCTTCATACAGGTGTCATAAATAGTTAATACTGTGCTTTAGCTTTAAAGAATGTACAGATGCACAGGAAGTCTTTTGTTATTAAGAATGTGTTGCTTTATGCACTCATCTGCTATTGAAATTCTTTGAATTACGTTATAGAAGTTGTACAGTTATTCCTAGTACCGGTAGGGTATATTAGGAGGTTAGTTTCAGTAATTCAGGGAGAACCACCTAAGCTAGAATAGACTACAGATGTTCGTATAGGCAGTCTAAGTTAAAACTGAGGGACTACGTCGGTGACGAGATAACGACCCCAGCTGCCACCGGTTCTCCACCGACATGATTCGACACAATTCATGTCATCATTGGGGGCTCGATCTCGTCCACTAATTCGTTAAAGCCACATCTCTCTGATCTGGGGGCTACTCATCGAGGGGCAACAGTCTGCGGAGGCCGAGGCCGAGTGGAAGAGACATCGCTAGCTGCGGAGGCCAGGAACTGGACCGACCACCAGGGCCGAGTGGGGCATGTCAGGCCAGATGAGATGATGGGGGCTAGAGTCAACGATTACCGTTAAGTTAAGTTGTATTTTGTTTTATCCATGTACATTTTCATGTACAAATTATTGTAAAACCATCAAAAGAGAACATCAGAAAGATTGAAGAGATATGATTAAATCTTTTACAAACTTACAAATTCTCAGTTTTATGTATTCCTTATTTGGCATCAAGCAGCAGTAGGTAAATAATTTTAAAAAAGTCACTTCCCACGTGACAACGTCCCCCCCCCCCTCACAAGTTTTAAGACCAGGAAAAAAAGAGAAAAGGAAAGAGAAAAGAGAGAAGGGTGAAATACATCATTTTCTGAATATTATGTCAAAATTATCACAAAATTGGTCATAAAGAATTGTGATAAAAATGTTAATATTTGCTCGCTCGCTCACATTTAAAAAAATAAATTTTGTCCGATACTCCATACCTAGCCTTTACACTTTTGGCTCATTACGCCACTGATGTACATGAAAATCAACGACATAAGCATACCTCGTATCAGGGTCCCATTTCATAAAGACTTGTTATAATAACAAGTGCACAATCCCAATTACAATTTTACAATCTGCCAATCATGCAGATGGAGGGATCTCAATAATTTTAACTGTTATTGCAAATTTATTAAGTCGTCTGTGATCAAGCGTTTCATCATGGACCTTTTATATATCTCCATGGAGCTACAGCTTCATGACATTTTAGTGTTATCAGCTTTGCAGCAGCCTCTGATGTTGGTTGCTAGGACGCCACCACTCTCTCTCTCTCTCTCTCTCTGCCGAGAGGCTTTAATAGGAAAATAGTAAGAGGAAAATAGACCCGATTATTGCATGGTGTCGAAGAAACAGTGTAATGAACCAAGTATTCTTTACAAGGATAAGAAGGACTGAAGAGGACTTGGACCGAAGGGGGAAGAGGAGATAGAAGAGGTATTGTTTGGGTATAGAGCTATAATAATCATGACAAAGGTCTCATGGATTGAGGGACAATGAGACACCCTCATGAGCTAAATCTGGCCACGGGTAAAGGGTAGTCTTAATTGAGGGCAGCATTTTTCTTTATTTGGTTGGTTTGTAATTTCACTCCCTCAGAAATAAATCCGACCAAGAAAAAAAGGAAGAAATAGGAATAAAGTGGATAGATCATGCATATTATTTCTGAGTATTGTGTCAAACTCGGAAATAACACAAGTTTTCGCTCGCTCGCAACTTTTTCTTTCAACTCCCTCAACAATTTTGCCTCACTTATGTCACTATCCCAAAGTATGCCCGTTTTCTTTACAAAATTATTTCTACAAGAGATCCAGAAATCTATTGGCACTCGTGGAAAATGGTCCAATGGTGATGTCGGATGCCTACAGCTTCCCCAGTTTTAGGAAAACACTTCTACACATTATACACTTGATCATTCTATCAGCTCTTACACGCCTGTTAAACGAATTGTTTTTTCCCCAAAAATTACAATCATAATTAGAAGAATAAGAAGGCCCCTATATATAACAAGTCAATTTATCATATGTTTGTTAATAAATGTTGTCTCCCCATGTGTCACCCCTGTTTCGCACTCCCGGGATCGATGTCGCTTTCAAAAGTTACATTAATTTTAGTCTGCATAACTATCACGGTGACAGTTCATCAGTAATCTTCGACAGGGGTGGATCCAGGATTTTCCAAAGGGGGGGGGGGCAAATTTTTCGGAGGAAAATTTTGACAAGCCAAAAAAGAAAAAAAAAGTTTTCAACCACAAATAAAGAGGATTTTTCGTACCCGAAAAAAATTTGACAAGCAAAAAAAAAAAAAAAAAAAGGTCTTCAATTTCAATTTTTACAATGCAAATTTTAATTTTGTTTCTCAAAAGGGGGGGCACGTACCCCCCCTTGCCCCCCCCCCCTGGATCCGCGCCTGATCCTCGACATCTATATACAGTCCAAGTAAATTTAAGGGGAGTGATTGTGGTTTATGGTATGAAATAACAAACATTATTTTGTAATGATTGTAATTTTGCCGGGTAATTTTGGCAAAAGTACGAACGTCATGCAGTCAAGCAGATATAACGGACTGGTGCGCTTTTGTCATCGACCTAACTGTTTATGTGATTCCTATTGTAATCATACCAAAAAGGTCTATCAGCTCCTTCGGGAAGCGACGATGGCACTCGTATCAGTGCACCCAAGGGCCATGGCGGAGAGAGTGATTCTTGTAAATAGTTCAGTTATTGTGAATGTTTCATGATTTTATCCGAGTATGATTACTTTATTAAACGTAGAGCTCTTCTGATTTATACACGGGTTTATACACCTCCGTGTTCCAGTGATCAGTATCTTCAGCGAAACTTGTGCAGACAAAACCAGGAACGGAGAGAGAGAGATGATCTCCCAACGAGCGTTCATTTTCGCATTCCTCGAAGGATCATTCAATTAGTGTGTCGCTAAGGAAAATTAGCTGGTATTGAAAAGGGGGCAATCGATGTTTGTTTACTAGTGTAGGCCTGTATACTGATATTTTCATCTGGTTTTCAAAATAGCGAAGAAAAACGTGGTCAAGGTGAATGACACAAATACCATTGGCTAGATTCCAGAGCTGTAAGTATTTTGATTAGCATGTTTTCACAATTTCTTCAACTTTATCATAATCATGAATTTACGATACACAGTTCATATTTCAAATAGCATGTTCATGGGAAGTCACTGTGAAATATGCTCTTAAGCGTTTTTATTTTTCCAGGGTTAACATTAGAATAAAAAAAAACGTTATTTCATCCAACTTAGTTTTTTGTTTTTAGCCCGCTGCACACCACGATCCGACTAAGATGCGATTTTCGAACAAATAGTAAAAGTTACAAAAAGTGAAATTATTCTGCTTTGTTATATTTAGCCTTTATAGGAGTAACGTTCTCATCAGCTTCAAATCTCAGCCGATGACGCCGATCGATCTCATTACGATTTGGAATTGAATTCGCTTTTATTCTATACAGCAGTACAGGAAGGTTCCAAAATCCAATAGACTTGAATTTCAGTTTCAGTATTCATTCCACTTATATGGTTAAATTATACAGGTTACAATTTTCATATCAAATGCTATTAAAATTTCTTTGAAAATTTGATTCCAATGGATCGTGTACTGTGCATCACACATTGATGCATTTTTTACGTAACTGCATTATATTGAATAGATCATTCTAATAAACTTTCCGATGCTCATTTGCATACCTACCGAGGCTTAGGCCTCCAACGTGACTAAATTGAAATTATGTGCTTCAGCAAAATTATGAGGAGACATCATAGTATTGAAAAGAAATGCTAAGTACATTGATTCTTAGAACCCGAACGAATCAAGGAACAATGACTAGTCTCCAATATACGTTAATGTACCGCTCTCAGCAACCTAATATTTGTATAAATGAAAGATAAAATCGTCATTTCAATTGATAGAGATAATTTTGTTAGCATGGCGAGCAATTACAGATGGACCAAAGATAATGTCTGGTAATAACTTTGGTCGCTTTGTATGTTTTCATGTTAAATTTGAAGATAATATCACACACCTTTGCTCTATCAAACAAACTTTGTTTCCCTTGGCATAGCATGTGGTAATGATCAAGTCTTCTGCAAAGTATACACTGTGAAAACACCGGAGTTAATTCAACACCGAGTTAGCTATCTACAGTATAAAGATATAGCACCGGGGAAGTTTTTAAACATAAGCAATTTAGAATCAAGCCAATTGGTGTTGTGTCAACACACCCCTGGTGCTTCCCTTTGTAGATGACGGACTGGTGTTAAATTCGCACCGAATTTTAGCGGTGTATGTAAAGCAAACGCATCAATAGAAACGGATGAACGAAAGGGAATATTATTGTTGAAAATAAACATAATTTTCTTCTTGTTTAGTTGTTATCATTATCATTACTAGTGTTGTTATTAAGTATTATTGTTATCATTGTTTGATGATGATGATAATGATGATGATGATGATAATAATGGTGGTGGTGATGATGATGGTGGTGGTGGTGGTGGTGATGATGGTGGTAGTGACGGTGGTGGTGGCGGTGGTGGTGATGATGACAGTAGTAGAAAGTAGTAGTAGTAGTTGTAGTAGTAGTAGTCGTAGTCGTAGTAGTAGTAGTAGTTGTAGTAGTAGTAGACTAACATTGTCATACATAATTATCAGCATTGTTAATTTATTATCATCCTAAATCATCATAATTATAACGTTAGGTAATAGAGTTTTTTTTATACCTCAGTCACATTTGATCTACGGCGGCCGTACGGCGAGTATACATATAGGTGGTTTGAAGAAAAATTGATATAAAGGATGTTTTCGACTCGCCGTACGGCCGCCATAGGGGAAATGAGACTGTAGCATTTAACTCTGTTATTTTTATATTTTAAAAGTCCTGTCATTTCACCATTGGCAAAACAAAAAACTTGTAGCAGGGATTATAATGAATTTCAGTCATGATGAAAATTGTTGACAAAACTGCATACTATTTTGTTGAACCTAAGTTTACTGGTGGTTGATGTCACACCTGTTAACGGTTGTGATTAAAATGATGATCAATATCATTTTTGCGTAAAGCTTAAGCAATTGACACTTATTCTACGCATTTTGTTGGAACGGATAATGCGAATCCTTTCAAAGAATTATTACGTGAAAAACACGTAACAACACATCGTTAAAGGGAAAGGGTTCTGTTCCTATGTCATTCATCTATGTGTAGTTGAATATTTTTTTGTTCGTTTGCTTGCTTACTTTTGATGTTTGAAACTTTGGAAAAGACAAAAAGGATGATAGACCATTCGATATGTATTCAATCAATCGATATTTTCCTTCAAGATATTAACATAAAGCGCGATATATATCCCATGAACATATTATACACATACTTTATTTGCTACATAACAGACTCGTGCAGTCTTAACAACTCATGGTTTACTTAAGTTCTTAAAGTGTCTCCGCCTTTTTTGTCATTTCTAAACGTGTAAGAGATGGGCAATGCTAAGCTCCTTAAAGCCACCTCACTGACATGACTGATCAAACAGAACGCGAGAAAGCACAAAGAGAATATACACGAAATGAACTGTTCTACATACCACTCACCCCACCCCTCGAATGCGTTTATATTTTTATTTTCTCCTTAAAAGATAATAAATCCCTTTCCGAGTAATACATCGAATTATATCATATTGATATTCTTTTCATTGCAGTTTGAGGAACGAATTGTATATCTTGCGTAGCAAAGGATTTGCTTTGAAGAAAGGGAATGAATAAGCCGATTCGTTAAATAGGAAACACTTCAACAGAAATCAAATTAAACGATTACATTTTTCTCATATTACTCGATTTGGATTGGTCTCGATCCAAATGGAGTAAAAGTTAATTGTCTAGATATTAACTTCACATATGGTCAAATCATATTTCGAAACTGTTTTGTCAGTAAATTTTATAGCATCAGTCAAGCAAATTATATTCCAATGAACTTAATTGGCTTGATAACAATAGTCAGAAAATGACTTAAATAGTGACAAGGGTCTATACGTGGTATAAAAACTGACTTATAGCATTTTGACCAAGTGAATGGACTTTTATTTTGTATTTTGTTGAAGACTGTTAATTTTTGAGGTGGCATTCATGGGAGAGAACCATTATTCTGCATGTATTATTATTTTTATTATTATTCTGTTTTTGTTGGAAACCCACACAGTAAAAACGCTGTTTAAAATTTTATACAACGCTGTTTACTATATGAACCTTACAGTATTTGTTTAACCGTTTATACAATCATGTTTAATTTATTGAAGATGAGATATTGAAAATAAAACTTTGTTGTTTAAACCGTTTAAACAATTACTGTAAGGTTCATATAGTAAACAGCGTTGTATAATTTTTTTTACTGTGCACGAGAAGATACATCCCAATTATATATTTTTTTTATACATATATTATGTTTTTTATGTTTGAAGCGAAAATTTTAAATCACATGCAGACACAGAATTTATATAACTGGAACAAATAACGTTGGAGGTATGGCAATACAATGTACCGCTTCACTTATTTGAATAATTGATCGTTCTGCCAATGATAGGTCTTTTTTCACCCTGTGAGAGCACGTTTTTGACAATGCAAGGCGGCGTTTTAATGCATTTCAAAATTACAGCCGAAGTGTAAAGCGATAACACGTTCCTGCTTTACACTAAAGTATGAAAACCAAAACTAACAAACAGTTTCCTAAAAAATCGTGTTTGCATTTGAAGAGGTGAAATTCCTTCTAAAAACACATAGTAATTTTCTTGAAACATAACATGTAAAAATATGAAACTAAATAATGGTACATTGATGGCTAACACGATCAGGTTTTGGAGACGTATCTTGCATGAAAGTATCCATTATTCTTATCAATCTGAAAAATGAATAAAAAGTTAGTTAAATGATATCCTCAACCTACCAGCAAATTTGAAGCAGATATAAACAGAAAACTGACTAATGCATGTTGTATTTTAGGTACTAAGGTGATAAGACAAGGTCATTAAAAAATATATAGAATAAATAAATAAAAATACAAATTCCTAAATATAATGAGTGTGTTTATTGGAATCTTGAAACTGTAACAACGTGAGTAGGGAACGAATTCTATTGTTTTGTCTTTTCTCACTCTTTTTCTTTTACAGCTCGCAATAACGACTATCATCGTGATCATCATCTACGAAGTATATGAGAATGGAATTAAAATGTCATGATCTTCTTGTTTAATGCATGGGACATGATAGAAAAGAGCTTTTTGGATAAATGAGCTTTTTGGATAAATGGATAATGAATATGAGAAGCAGTTGCTATGGTAACGGCGTTTGAAATGGCGCCTTGACTTTCCCGCCGTGTGAATAAACGTCACCTTATCGTCTGCTCTGGTGTTTGTTGTGAAACATTAAAACTATAAAAGGATAGAGGAAGGGTGCCGAGTGATTTGATGATTGGAATATGAGCCGAATCTCCGTGGTAGAGCAGACAACAAGTGAGGCTTCTTAGCAACTGATGAGAATCGAATGATAAAGCATTCAAATCACGTCTAAGATGGATACAGAGTAAGTATATTTTTCATTCAATATCCCCCATTCCAATGTCATTTTGAAATTAACATGGATTCGAATTGATTGTTTTATACGCTTGTTTTTTTTTCTCTAATGACAATCTGATCATCCGAATGAGTATTTACAAAATATGATCTAAGATGTGATTTTTTTTCACACTCCACCATCTATAATCGACTCCCTGAAAACAACCTAATTATCAAGAGTCTTCATAACTATCTATTTCAAATTCTTAAACAAATCTTCATATTGTAACTAATTGATTTTAGTAGACATTGCGTAGGATATGAGATTAATAAGTTTGTTTGGAAATTCTAACCTCTTACAGAATCATCAGCGACATAAATTTTTTAAACTTTAGTTTCCTTTTTTTCCTAACTTGTTTTTGTAACAAAAATATTTTTCCCCTGGTAAACAAACACTCTTGAGCTGCAGGAAGCGATACACTAAACTTGTTTATCAAACTTTTGATTAGATCTTTCCTTGTCGTTGACATTATAAGCTCCTCTTTAGAATGTTGTTATGCAAACTGAAAACATAGAACTGCGATGTTTATTCCAAGACCTAAAAGAGATGCTCACCATCACTTTCTTTCACCTCGGTATCTCCTGGGGCATCACTTTGTAGAATCTCTCTCGTGTTTTCAATCAAAGGGGTGTTTTAAAGACATACACGAGCTTCATGAAATAACCAAGTAGGCATTGTTGCTAAGTTACGGGTGATTCTGGAAAGAGCAAAATAATAATGGCAAACGAATAAAGTGAAAGTTTAGTGATATGGATGCATTTTACGAGATATAAACAAAATTGATTTAACTGAGCATTTTATTTTAGTTGGTAGCAATCTGCTTTATAGTGGTGATACGATGACTACAGGATACGGAATGATAACGAAATTGGTAATGCAAATACTTCAACAAAGTTGCATATCAGATAGCTGCACATTTTCTCTTGCTTGTGTTTAAATAACATGATATGTCCCATTATAGCTTGTATTGATAAAAGGATAAACGATAAAGAAAGAAGATAGATTGATGGATATTAGCCTAATGTACAGTAGTCATTATTTTTCTTTACCTGATAAAAACAAACTGTATTTCTTTACACTGAAGACACATTCGTTGACTTGTAACAAGTGCTAGTTGCCAAGGCCTATTGCAATTTTAAACACCAAAACACACATGAAAGACATTTCGACCATTTATGTTGCAGTACTTTTTACCTCAAACAAGTCTTGAGAACTATGTCAACTTCAAAATCGTGATTAGATTTATGCTTTAGTTATTGTCTCTGGATTTGATCTTGTTCAGTGATAGTGTCTGATTTTGCCCCAGTTGTCAATTATTTCTCTTTATATTTCAAATTCGAGTTGTCTTGCTTTGTCTTGGTCTACGTGCATTTTTTTTTCTTTCGAGGTAGAGTCATTGTTTCTGAACTCTCTCTCTATCTCTCTTTGTTTAATACCTTGGTCACATTTGTTCTACGGCGGCCGTACGGCGAGTCGAAAACAGCCGTTTTAACATTTGTTTGTACCAGCTACATATAAGTGGTTTTAGTAAAAATGAATAAAACGGCTGTTTTCGACTCGCCGTACGGCCGCCGTAGAGCAAATGTGACCATGGTATAACCAAGAAGACTTATAAATTGGTTGCACCATGGATCCTACTCCATGGTTACATTCATCCCACAAGCCACGATCGCACTAATCGATTGTATCTCATTGGAAACAACTTGATAGACATGATAGGTTTGGATTCTGTTCCTTCGGTGTGACTTATATTTGGTTTTTCTCAACTTTCTATCTCACCGATCTTTTTTTAATGATTAAATATTTGATTAAGAACGTAACAACGTTATTATAATCAGGGGCCGCAGAAGCGGGGGGGGGGCCCACTTTATTAAAAAACGTAAAAATGACCATATGATTGTGATTTTTTGCATGGTCGCCCCCCCCCCCTCCCTCCACTTTGAAAACCGTTACGCGGCCCCTGTTATTCGACACAAAATTACAAATAAATCAAGAGAATTACGGCCATATATAGTAATGATCATATCTACAGTGCATAAAGAGTACAGACAGAGAATGTTCCAATCTGTCTAACCGGTAAAGTTTGCACTATAATCGGTGATGGATTGATACTGGACGCCACTTTTGCTTTGATATCCAACAACCGTGTTTTGAGTTGATGACCTTGAACCACTTAATTGTTATGAAATAGTATATCCACTGCATTAAATATAAATGGGTTCTTTTCTTAAACGGAAATTATCCTTGCATCGGCTAAAATGGCCTAGGAACTGGTCATCAATATGGATTTCCCCAGTTTTATGAGTTAAATTAATCATTAGGCGACGATTAGAATGTCCAGTTTCTCGAGTGATATCTCTGTTGTGATATTGGTTTAAAAAAATAAAAAATTGACACTCTTCAGGCAGCGAGTGGAAAGTGCAAATCGCTATATTTTTGGTTTTATAAGTTTTTATTGTCTTCTCTCAAATCAAATGTACAATAACAATAAAAGTCTCATAGGCAAATCATATAATAATCGAAACAAGTATTATCACAGAATTATACATTTGTACAAACGATCATCGAGTAAGAAAAGTCTGAATGTTAATGATAATGATGAACATGTAACTTGCCACTAATACAGATTAAAATTCATAAGAATCTTAAATGATATGAGAGAAAAGCAAGATGGAATATATATATACATATACATGTCTTTATTTCTTTTCTTTCTTTTTCTTGCACATCTAACTTTACCTAAACACCTCCCAAAATTCCCAATATCTTAAGTGAAGGGGGTATTCATTTCTATTTAATACCAATTTTCTCTCTTAAAATTCGTCTTCTTACAATTTACGATAGCCCTGCCACCACTCCCTGTCAACACAAGTGCATCTAATTTTGTCTGAAGGAGAGCGTAATGGACATTCTACTTTGATCGATGAACAGGCTTAGTCCTATACAACATCGTTGGATTAAACTAAACTAAACTTTAATTTTGTTTAAATTTATATCCTTTTTTCCCCTACCACTGAAAATCACTATATAACTTGTACAACATCGATTACATTTGAGAGAGGAAATAATATCATACAAAAAAGGGAGGCTGATTTCAGCTTGAAACTAAGTATGCATTGTCTTTTAATCGATATTATTCATGAATATATTTTATCCAACATCCCCTTTTCTACAACATCCAAAAAAACTTGGTTCAATTTACCTACAACCACAATGACAAATAGATTGAATTACACTGCATCCTATGGCATCGCTGGTAAAATGATCAACTATGATTATAATCGTAAATCAGAATTCGGAGAAAAAAAATGTGCTCGAAAAAGATGTTAATTCCTGAAGTCAATCAAATAGCTAGGCCTTTAATTTATATCGCTAATTATCGAACATATAGAACTATATGCCACCATAGTTCCTCTTTGTGTATTCATGATTAATATTGCAGTCAATACTCATCAGAAATTAATCAACAGTCAGACATCAATTGCAAAAGCGGCATCATATATATGCATAATCATCCGAATGGTCCTGTTTTTAATAAGAAATCTATCTTTGTCCATCGGCGATCGCTCCTATACATAATCATGCTAATGACACACAAAACACATTTTTTCAAAATAAATTGGTTTCGGCAAAACACAATCTGCTTAAATCTAGAAAGCTTATTTCATTCTCGAAATTGGACGATTAAATTACTCTTCAGATCAATTTTGCCGTCGCTGCTTTCGGATCCAGATTTAAGCTGTATTTTTTTCCAAGGTCGTTAATGTAAAAGAAAATTGCACTGATATAGATTAAATCATTAAAGCGACTGGGCGCCACAAAAGTGATGTGATATGTGACAGAAGACAATATACTCGATAATAAAATGTGCCCTTATCTCGCCAAGTTAGAAGAGTGTACCATTTTGTGGTGCATATTTTCTTGCACATTGGAGTTTGTCGTTAAAAGTTTTGTAGGTGATTTTCGCTGACTAATTTTGTCAACATTCAATCAGATGCAATGATATGCAGTGAAAATCACTGACTAGCAATGCGCCCCGCATATGCTTTACGTCAGTTAGCATTTTACGGGAGCTGGGGCCCGCTGCAGAAAGAGTTGCAATCAAACGCATCTTTAAAAATCATGCGTAACTTCTTTTTCAACCAATCAACAGCGCGCATTTTGGACTTGCGATTGATTTTTTGATTTGCGTTTAAACGCAACTCTTTCTGCAACGGGCCCCTGGGTATACAACGGACCCAACTTGAAAGAGAAAACCAGTAAAATTCCAACATCACAGTTGATCGGATTTTGGGACAAAAATAACCGTGGAGGATCGCGTATCATTAGTAACCAGAGAAAACCAGAACAAGGACGGCCATTCTTAAACTAAGAATAGAACCAGTTGATAATCAGTTTAAACTCTCAGATTATACCAAGGGAGATGTGGGCTGGTCAGTATCAGTCGTTTGTATGGTCAAACAAGGACGGAAGGTTCTTTGGATGACTATGAATAGGCAACACAAAATCTATCTCTTATAAGTATGAGGCCTTATCTATTGTTAAAAATGAGCACAGTTGAGGGAAATAACACAATTTTGATTGGCGCATATCTATTTTCACGAGAGTGCCGTTAAAATATAAAACAGCAATAGCAACAATACCCTCTCCCCATCTAACTTTTTTAGGGAACATAATTGTCACACAATGGACACATTGCCTGCATGTGAATTCTCGACTGAATTTTAATTGTAGTTCTTAGCTAAATACCCCTTAACTCGTGAAATTTGAATTGGAAGAAGTGTAATCATATAGGCCTACTTTTGTGCATGATTGGCATGGTTGCCATGGATACTTGATTCATATCTTCCGTAGATATCGAGTTATACTGGAGATATTTAATTTGAAGATCAATAATAATACTTGGTGTCTTATTGAGCCATACATCATAGACGCTCATGGTGCTAGCGCAGCAACAAATCTACAGAATTTGATTAAAAAATAACTATTTCTTTAAAGATAGGCCCATGTAACTCGTGATTCATTGAAGTCTCAAACTTATTTTCACATCATTTCCTCGTTCAACTCTTTTTCAAAACGTCTGAGTAGGACTAGATATTTCTCTTGATTTTCCTTTCAGATCAATTTTATTTCAATTTTCAACCACTACATATAATACTGTGTATACTAAAAAAACATCGAACATTTCCTTTGTTTTATCAAAATTGTATTTATTCATCTTTGACAGTCGAAGTGATAGCTGCCACTTAAAGGTATTGTTTAACTTTGTGAGCAGCCGATTAAAAAAATTCTCAAACCAAGATGAAACATGTGTACAAGTGCATGTATTAGAACTAATAAACCCTGAAAACAACCATTATTGAGAATGAAAAGCTAAAACTACAAGGCAAACCCCAATTTTGTAAATAGGCGTCTTATAGACGCCTAAATAGTACACATAAGTGTATGGGATGAAAGTAAGATGGTGTTTTCGGTCACTTTATATTTCAATTTTTGAAGTATTTTCGAACGCAATTTTTTCTGGGCTTCATTTTTGTAACATATCACAGACACAGGTGACAAGTGTGACCTTCTAGCTCAGATTTTTTTTAAGTCAAACCAATGTTAACCAATCACTTTAATATCATATTTATAACAAAACCGACCGATTGTAAATTGAATTTATAAGCTTTGATTAGTCTAGAGTCGGTCCCGTGTGTGTGTGACTTTGGCATAGCAAACATCAATCATACAGCTCACTCTACTACTCTATTCTTTTGAATATTTTTTTTCCCATCTGACTGATGGCTATGTATGTTCATCAGTGTCGAATATTAATTGCTTTATACCCTATTGCAATGATCAGGCTGGTGTTTTATCATTTGAATTGTCGTTTAGCCTCCTTTTCACATCGCATTCACTTCAAGCATAGTATATTGCAGTAGATATGTATTGATCGTCGAAAACATCATATGTGAATTATGTAGTAGTCATACTCACCAAACCCATTCAGGTCCATCAAAACTTATAAATTAGTTTTTTAAAATATATACCAGTTCTGCATTGTGGATGCTAAAAAATCAACTCATATGTCGGTCATTGGTCAATATTCATGACATTTATAAAATCATCTACCCCCTTGAAAAAAAATTCCCTTTGCGCCTCGCGCTGGCACTCTTGATTTTCATTATTTTTACAAAGACCACAGAGGTCCTAGATTACTTGATTAATGGTCAATATGACTAATTTAGTCTTGCTGGATTGCGGGACTTTCGTTTAAATATAATTTGAATATTTCAATGAATGCCACTTGATTATTAAACTTTCGGGAATTTTGGAATTTGGTTTCGGAACAATTGTTTTATAGGTGTAGAAACATTTCCCCTCTTCCACCTATCATCCCCGTAAATCAGCGAGCATTTTGATTTTGAATAAATTGTAAAATTATCCAATTGTATGAGGGCATACCCTTCAAAATCGTGGTGACATTCGCTATTCACATACGAATTGGTCATCACAACTGAAAAGTGTGTACAACGCCGTAAGACCAGTAAATGCCCTAAGAAGCTCATATAGCACAAATTGCCTCGTCGAGTGCACAACAAATATTGTCTAAAGTCGGCATTTCAATGCATTACCAAGCGAGTTTTAGTGACATAAAGCCCCTTGTCTTCCACTTCTCACTATCTCATACAATGTATACCATGCAAATAAAGCAGGGTGAAACCAACCAAATCAAAATGGCGGCGTGTCCAAGGCGCCGTGGCTTGTGAAGACGGGTGATATGTTTACCATATAGAGTAAGAGTGTTTGCTTATGTACCACTTGATGTCATGCAGACGGACATCTTGAAGGCAATTGGCACTCTCATCTTGAATTCAAAACTCGAAGAGAATGGACCTAATGGTACTCTGTGACTGTGTGACATCTCTTGGCAACAGAGCGTCCTTTGCCGGCATTGTCATTGGTCGAGAAATGATACTTGATCGTTAGGTCTTCTGTTTCACCATTAAGTCGAAATGTCCGCAAGAGAAAGAAATGTTAAAACATAGATCTTTTATCTCAATTTGTTGATTAATCAATCCATTATAAGAAGGTAGCAACTTTGTTTTTAATCGCATTGCGCAAAAATGGCGGTCTTAAGCAAAACATAATTATGCCCGGTTTTCAACGTTGTCATGGTTAAAATAATCGTCAAATTTTCAGTCAAAACAAATTTTGAATTCATCCAAACATAGTTACATCAATATATCCATATAAAACGCTAAATAATTGTCTATTATTGTCTAATCAAATCATTCGAAATTTCTTCTAGATGTAGTGCCAAACAATACGCATATACCAATTAGTGCCTTAATCATACTTATTTATAGTTATTCAAGGGGATAGCTTCCGCAGCTTGTGTAGAATACATAGACCAGAGCTGAACGTTTAATAGGGGGATAGGGCCCCAATGAATTTTTTTTTTGCTGTTTGATCTACCTTTTTATAGGTGAATTAAATAAATAAATGATAATATGTTGTTCTCCAATTATAGTTCAGTAGGTGGAAAGGATCCCATTTGATCATATTAGTTAGCAATGGTCGTTGGCAATACAGCAATCTTTTTGGAGTAGTAATTTTTCAGTACCAAGTTTCTTCGCGTTCTACTACGAGTACGAAGAGACGAGGGTTAATTAAACTATGGTCGTTGATTGGCGATCATAGTCAATGAGTGAAAATTAATAACATCCGGTGAAGACAATGTATACTTGCCTGATCCGGGCATTAAAGGGCTGCTCCAGGCAGAAAATAATAATACCTGAAAACTAGAGTTAAATTTAATGTACAGTGGGAATGGGGTTGGGTGTAGGTAATACCTCCATTGTATTAGTACATGTAATATGTCAATCTGTATCATTTTCGTTTCATTAGGCAATCTTCATGATTATGCATCGCCCTTCTTCGTGTTCTTTTTATAATATTTCTTCTTTTTCTATTTAGGGAGGGTAACGGGGTGATCCTTTTCGAGGATCAGCTCAATTTAGAGCACCTCAAGCAGCTCATGTCGGAGTTTGCCGTCCACCAGCCGACCGATGAGATGCCTGATGATGGTACCTATTCCCCTGGTCGTATTATCAGAAGAGAGGCGGGAAATGTGACTCTCGGAGAGTTTAAAAACATGGTCAGAAGTCTGCTTAAATCGTCTGATTGGGACGCTCACCTTGAAGCACTCTTTGCAAAGGTATGAAGTATCAATATTGCTTTCTCTTTTTGTTTAGGAGCATTTGTGGGTTTTTTTCTACTGATTATCCATAAACTTTTTCTTTCTTGTTTCTTTTCTTTGCATGGAATTGTTTTCACCCTAAACACTTCCTTTCAGCTGCACTTCCGATGATTTATTTTTATTCAGATAGCCTTTTTTCTCTCACTTTCTTACATTTATTCTTCGTTGATGTCTTTACTCTTGTTTCTCCACAATATCTTCCACCTCCCTGTTACCATGGTTACGGCACATTTGGGTAAATTACCAAATCATATGTGCCGTAAAACTCCTCCCTCTTCTCTTGTTAAATCTTAATTTTGGCAGATCTCGTAACACTAACTGAATATTGTGAGGTTCTATTCTTCAAAATAGAGATTCTTAATGTAAATATTTATAGTTATCTGTCGAGGCACTTATTCAAACATCTATCAATATTACAGATGTCTGTCAAAGATTAGTTGGCTTAATTTGACTTTGAACCTTTCGTTATTGAATAGTCAA
This sequence comes from Lytechinus pictus, assembly GCF_037042905.1. Classification (NCBI taxonomy): domain Eukaryota; kingdom Metazoa; phylum Echinodermata; class Echinoidea; order Temnopleuroida; family Toxopneustidae; genus Lytechinus; species Lytechinus pictus. The sequence goes on from NC_087254.1 coordinate 19,138,963, forward strand.
TGAAATACCAATTACTTTATATCTCAGAAAAGATCACCATCGGCTAGGAAAATAATAGGAAAGAAAATGCTTACTATTTGCGAAATACTGTTCAGTTGTCTCCTAAATGTCACGGTTATTTGTCTGCTCTTTAATTTCGGCTATGAATAAAACATTAACAGTGAATTTTCTGTTTGTACTATTGTTAACCATCGGCAAAGATGCACGTTTTGCACACGTCGCCATAGGAACGGTCTTTACATAGGAACCGAGCGTTCGATGGTAATGAAATTCGATTCATGCTCAAAAACCGCGCAAAATTAGAAATGGCATATATGCTTTTGTCACATTACTCTCAATATTTAATTTGGGATCATTGTTCATGCATTTGATGGATTTTGGTACATTAAAAAAAAAACGATATCCATGGGATGTGATTGCAAAACCAGCATCAATGATTGGGTGAAAAGTATAAACGAGCTCGCCAATAAAATTCTGATAAAGCCATATTTTTTCTAATTGTCATTTGAAATGAATTGAAATGGTTTATTAAATATATTCATCGCAGCCAAAGGCTGAAATGCGAATTATAAATTAGCACACATTTTCGACGCCCTTATATGCTTATAGTGTTGTACTGTAAATTCTTAACTTATCCTATGTTCTCTTCACTGAAAACGATGGTGATGTGTAGATATATATTTTTTTCTTAACGAATTGATCTTTTCGTACTTAACTTCTTAGTAATAAAACACGCACCAATGCTCTGTAGCCTTTGGTCCCATCTCAAATAGCAAATGGCCTTCACCCCAAAATATAGAACTGATATGAGGAAAAGCAATATAAAGGATCGTTCGGGAGCGATCGATACATTCAATATACATTTTATATGCACTCTATCTCATTGGAAAGGAGATAGGATGGGCATCTTATGAAATCAGACACTATTAATAATAGTATTGTGTTTAATTAGGTCACCATTAATTTTTTTTCTCTCTCCCTTTCTCGTTCTCACTCTCTGTCTGTATGTATGTTCCCCTCTCTTCTCCTCTCTATCCCCTCTCCTTTATTTCTTCTTTCTATTTTGCCCCCCCCCCCCATTCTTTCCTTTCCTCCCTCCCTTTCTCTTTCTTTCCACATCTCTCTCTCTCTTTCACGCATATCCTCGATTTTACTCTTACACTCTTAACTTGTCTCATTTTATTTCAGTTCGTATCCCTATAATGTGCTATCTAAGTGTCACTGATATCGGCGCTACTTTTGTGGAGGAAGGGGCTATCAAATTGCTTGTTTTTTACTCCCCCCCCCAAAAAAAAAAAGTAAAATAAAAGAGATATATGATTTGCAGATATCATGCAAGATCTGTATTTCCAGGTCTAATCAAACATTATAACGTCCACACTCTGTCGAAATTAAAGCTTTGATTCATCCATGTCACCACTTGAATAATTTGTATTTTTGTCACCTATTACTTTTCACCAATGTTCTTTTTTTATATTTCTCCCAATTTAGGTTGACACATCAGCCGATGGTATGGTCGATTGGAACGAATTTGTGACGTACATGCTGCTCCACTACAGGGAGAATGATAACATGAAACTGAGGAAGAATGTGGTATTTAACAAGGAGCCTAAAATACGACATATCGCCCAAAATAAGGTAAGGGTGATGAGGAGCCACCCTCGTCTTCCCACAGTCAGCATTAGGAGGAGACGTAGACCTGTCGCACAAATTAAGCACGTGGTTCTACCAGGGCATTAAATAACATAGACGGTGATATTTTTTCACTGGCAATTTTGCAAGGAATTCAGTTGCTTCTGGTCAGTAAAAAAAAATCACTGACTACAAATGTACTTGTTTCATAACTCAAATCCAAAAATGCAATTCTGACAGCATGGTTACAATCTAACACGCCAATAAATTTCAAATTATAATCATATTTCATTTGTTTTCATCGTATAAAATTGAATTAAAGAGGTAATATTGGTATTCTTTCATGATGCTTTTCAAACAAACGAATCGCCAATCATAATCCTAGTTCTGTTCAACAACATTTTATAATGTTTGAAAGCGCAGTCATTAATATTAATTTTACTCGAAAATATAACTGGTTTATCCCTTCAAGATCAACATTTCATATATATTTATATATATATATATGTATATATACATATATATATATATATATATGTGTGTGAAGTTATACATGTACTACAGCTTTGGCAACTCTTTTATATTTGAATATTGTGTGAAAGAAATGGATGAAGAGAACAATGGTAGGCTTAGCTTAAATCAAGGTTCCCCAGAGCTATTTACCCTTTTTGGAAAAATTGGTGATGCCGAAAAAATGTCTCTGCCGGGAATCGAACCCGGGCCCCCAGCTTTGAACGCCGGTGCCTTAACCACTAGACCACAGAGACGGGTTAGTGGCTAGGGCGACGCCGATCCAATTGACCGTTAGATAGACAGATTTTCGACACCATACCAATTATAATTTCCTTTGTCGGGTGAAGGTGGGTTTTTTAACAAATATATATATATATATATATATAATATTCTGGTACTTAAACAAAGCGGACCTCCTAAATCTAGTTTTAAATGGGCGAATATTATTTGGGGGAAAATCAACAGATGATTAAGTAACAAGGAAAAATCTTTAAATTATGACCACTTTCATCCCTCTATACTTGCATTTCTTAATTTCAACTGGTTTCATTTGTATTTTAGTCCCAAAAGTGAGAAACTATGTTTAATCTTCTTTTTTTCCCATTCTGCAGCAAGACATCGTATGGTGTAATATTGTTCTGGAGAATCCCTGTCGATACATCACACTCAGTAAGGTAAGAGTCAACTTAAATGAGGCAGCATTGCTTGACGCAAGGTTGCGTCAACTATCATTGTTGCCTAAATGACTCTTCGTGAGAGAGCGTATACTGCTTAATGCCACAGTCATATAACGAAACGGATCCCATGCCGGTCAAGTCTATTACGTCATTTCGAATGGCATTATCGGTTTGTTCGGATTCGACTTCGTGTGACTAAAAAATATAAAGCAACCTAATGTGCTTATGAGCCCCTCGTTGATTTGTCTTATCTTTGGTAAGGTCTATATTTCAAATAGAATAACGATAGAACAAAATTATGAGCAATACAAACGTAAAGGAGCCTAATAACTGCTTACTCATTTATTATGATAACAGGAAGGGACCCTGTGTCTGTTCGATGAGAATCTCCGTCTGGAGACGTGCCTGGAGATTAAGGATGGTACAGAGGATCAACGGAATGGATCTAAGAGACGCTTTAAGACATGGTATAGTGATATTGTCTTCATGGCCAATGTCAACATGATTGCTATAGGATCAAATAGCAGAACGATTCGCTTCTGGGATATCGTCAACACAAAGACCTGCATTGAACAATTCAACCTATATGGTAAGATAGATCATTGGTATCCACAAAGATAAGACGCATTAATATTTCTCACCTCTTTGCTTAATTTTTTTTTTCCTGTCTTTACTAATTTTGTAATATTGTGATCACTTTTCCATTATAACTGTAAAGTTTTTTCTCAACGCAACTAATTCGTTTTAATGACATGTCTTTTCATTTCATTGAATACGAAATTTGAAATTAATATTTGATGATAATTTGAATTTGAAAAGAAAAAATAGAGAAGAAAAACTTTTAAGCCGAAGATTGGTTATTGTTCCATTTTGACTTCCGTCAATGAGTCAGGCAGTTAATTGATCTTACATGCGGTCATTGAAATTCTAAAGGTTTTCATTACAGACTGAATGATCATTGTGACCCGAATGATGATATTTGAAATACTGTGTTATTCAGATTTGTGTTTTTCTTGTATTTTTCTATCGCCTTACAGCTCTAAGTGACATTCCGTCGTGTATGGACTACTGGTATGATAAGAAGGTAATGACTGCTCATGCATCTGTTCCTGTTTATACTGATGATGATGATAAGAATGATGATGATGAGGATGATGATGAGGATGAGGAGGATGATGATGATGATGAGGATGATGAGGATGATAATGAGGATGATGATGATGAGGAGAAGGAGGAGGAGGATAATGAGGATGATGATTATGATGATTATAATAATGGTGATGACGACGATGATGATGATGATGGTGGTGTTGGTGGTGATGATGATGATGTTGGTGACGATGATGAGGAAGGTGTGCTGTGACAGTTGTGACGACGACGACGATAGCACCCCCTAAAAAGGTGGAATGAAATTATGAAATATTATCCAGCAGGAGTTTTTCATGTATATTCATTATAAATTCCAATATCTCCCCCATCCTTACCTAGAACCCTTCTGGTGAATCTATCTTGGTGATGGGTTCTGATAAGGGATCAATCAATCTCTTCTACTTCTTGAAACCTCAAGAGAAGATATTCGAGACTCCCTTCAAGCCTGAAGACACTGTTCAGAAAATTTGGATGCATGTGAGTATGGTCTACTTTCATTTTCATTATACCGACATTCGAACCTTTTTGTCTGCCCAACCATCTTATACGAAACATCTTTTCTCGATAGGTAGATGATAATCTTTGCAAAGTATTAAATTCAAAATTTATTCCACTTTTAAACAATATTGTTTCAATTCAAATCATGTCATGTAATATTTGTAACATTTTGGGGAATATATTCCTCAAAACGTTCTACGAAAGATACGTTCATATAACATTTTATAAAGAACAAACATTTTTTGTTGCTCTGTAATATCAGAAATGGCGACCAATTGATATTTCATCTTCATGATAGCATTAAAAAAACTTATAACTTTCGAAATACATTGTTGATTGTTTTATTAAATTTATTTGAATTTATTCTATATTGTATGCATTTTAGTTCAAGTGATCACATTTACTTTGATCAAAATTATATAAATTATTTTCACATATTTCAAATATATATGTCTCGTGTCATGCAAAAAAAACTCTAATATTGATGAAAAAAAACTAATTCCTTTCAGAATATCTGCCAGCATCAGAAGTACGTTCGGCATGTTGTCATACCGTATGTGCACACAGAGTATATCCGCAAGGTTCGATACCTCCCTGACAAGGATTTCATCCTTTCATCAAGTGGGTGTAGAAAGACACCCCTCATCATGATGGATATACAGGGAAAGAGAAAATCTTACACCTATAAACTCAGTAAGGTAAAGGCAACCGTGGCAGGCCCTATATATGTTAATTTAAGTTGAAGTTACAGTGGTAGTAGACCTTGGTAGACGATTTGTCATAATGGAGCTGTCAGATCTGACAACTGTCCATGATTTTGTTTGGCTGAGAACCACTGTTACCATGGTAATTTTTTTATAAATATATAGAAAAAAAATTGAAGACAGGTAGATTTCTTTTATACCCAATTTTATCTTCACATGATAGGGTAGTACATCATGACAATTTAGTTTGTCATATGAATATTGCAATAAGTGAGAATAAAAACATGGTTTTTCTCGGAATGGTCCAAAGTGGACCTAACCCCTTTTGCAACTAAACTCTTCATATACATGTGCAAACATAAAAGTGTAGTTTGCTTGGGACATGCGACTTTGTAGAGGGTTCGAATAGAAAGAACTGATATGCTTCGAAAATTCACCCACTTTGCAGAGATTTCGGAGGCATTGTTGGCATGGGTGTCGATCAGTATTCTTGGTTGGGGGGGATGATGACACAAAAGTTCTTGTGGATGGGGATCTTTCAACATTACCCCCACTAAAATCACAAGTTAGGACATTTGGGAGTGATTGATATGCATGGTGTTCTTGGAAATTCCTTCATTGTTGTAGTGTACTGTACTTATATATATATTTTTTTAATTCAATTTGTGTTACAAGTAAGCCTATTCTAAACTCATACGAAAGAAAAAATGACAAAAATTATCTGGAACATGTACATAGTAATCTGTTGATTGAGCATGATGTATACACAGGGGCATCGATCCATTTTTCAGATTGGGGGGGGGGGGCAAAATCATGCATCAACGTTCCAAAGACGCTCGATCATATAAAACGAACAAACTCACCCACCCACCCCTACACCCCCACACATAGGCCTATATTATATATATATATATATATATATATATATATGAATCATGAGAAAGAGACACATATCTCAACCTCACCAACAATGCGAGCGCGAAGCGCGAGCTGAAAATTTTTAGTATGACATGAAAACATGAAAAATGTACCTGTTTAGGTTTGCTTGTAGTAACTCATGAGGAGCATAGATACATGTATCTCACTAGAGAGCGAGCTAAAATTTCTTTATATTCTGACGTGAAAGCTTGGTATTCTAAGCACTTTTGGTACCAATGATTAAGATGGGTATCTAGAAGAACAATAGATGCGAGCGCAAAGCGTCAGCTGAAAATTTCAATATTTCGATCTGGACAAAAAGACAATTTAATGGACGCTTTTAATAAAGAACAAGATATATATCCAACAAAAGATTATTGCAAATCGAAGTGGGAGTTCTTTTGAGGTATAGAACTGAAAACGGGACATTCTATTCACCTATTTAATCATGAAAAGTATGGGGTTTTGGTACAGAAATGATACGAGCGCGAAGCGCGAGCTGAAAAATTTTATATTCCGATCTGAAAAGCAGACATTTTGAGCACGATTTTAGATCAAAATCGAGTTGGTATCTTAATCTCGCTTGCTGGTTTCAGTGTAGCATTACAATCTTATTTTATTTTTAGTTGCACATGCGGAATTATTGGGAGGGGGGGCAAAACGATATGTTCCCCCCAAATATTTTCATTGGTGGGGCTATTACTATAATAGCTATATGGTCATTCCTTAGACGATTTATCTTGCCACCCTTTTACTCCCGTTTTGTTTTTCCACCCTTTTGAATTAATTGATTTATTAAAATTAATTCATTCACCACTGGTGGGATGGAACACCCTTTCAACAAAAGTTGTTTTTCGTTGGGGTCCTTTTATGTCATGTGTTAAAAAATATCATATACATAAACATTTCATTCTTTTTCATCTTGAACTTCCACCCATCTGTTTAATAGTCCTGAAAAAGAATGTTTTCATTTAATAACAATATACACAAATTGCGAGGGAAACAAACTGATTGATGGCATACTATAATCATCACTATAATCATCATGATCAAACTTTTAATTTTTTCATCATCATTATTATAATTTTTCTACCCTAAATTATTGGGGGGGGATGATAATACAGGCCATCCCCCCACTTGAAATATTGGGGGGGGGGGGATATATCCCCCCACCCCCCCCCCCCCCCCCGTGATAGACACCCATGATTGTTGGTTATGTCCATTATCGATTTCAGTTAACAATTCCTACTTTTTATTCGTTCTTTTCTAATGCAGGGTGTGGAATGTTTCGACTACAATCGAAGTATGAACGTGATCGCTACAGGTGGTATTGATCACGTGGTACGGCTTTGGAACCCGTATGTTCAGGATAAACCAATCGCCTTTCTCCGTGGTCACACTATGGCGGTCGTTGGCGTCGTCATCAACGATCGATTCAAGCATGTCTACAGCTTTGCAAAAGATGGAGTAAATGATTTCTCTAGTATGATAAAATCGAAAAATAACTTAGATCATTGCTCTAACAAAATTAAAACGGATGTACTCAAATTGATAAAATATAAGAACTTGATAAATATGAAGAATGTACGGTACGGTGCGACGGGTGCGTCCTAGAAAAAAAGTAAATTCATTTTTCAGAGATATATCACAATCATTGGATATGTTTTTATTTTAAATTTGAAAGACGATGAAAGTCTCGCTAATCTACAAAAATAAGTTGTACATGCATCGATAAAAATTATATTAACTAGCATTAATAGCATTATAAATAGAGAATTAAAAAACAATAAAAATGAATTATATGATATTAAGAGAAAACATTATACAAATGAATTTATGTGGGTATTAAAAATTGTTCTCGTAAAAGTGTTATGCGCAATCAATAAAATTATCTTTCTTTTAATAGACGATATATGTTTGATTTCCCGTATTTAATGATTAGGTTGTGAAAGTATGGGACCTGTACGAGTATACCTGTTTGCAGACCATAAGCGTGAGGTTTCCTTGTCTGCAGAATGCCAGAAATCCAGAATTCGGAATGGTCAACATGGTGTTATACCAGGCAAGTATGAAATAAAGTACTTTCAAAATGTTTTGATCTTTTAAGAATATATAATAAGACCGACTCGGGTATGAGAAAAATACTCGATCAAGATGATACTGTCTCGTGTTATTTGATAATCTAACATATTTTTCTGTTCCAGCACGTTTCAGAACAGTAATAATTGTATTTATTCAAAATAGTCTATGCAGAGAAAGATGTTGATTTGGAGATATAATAAACTAATATGAAATATGAAGTTGTTGAAAGTCAATACAGATCTTTATGTTTGTGATGGAAAAAACTATAAAAAATATTATATATATATATATATATATATATATATATATATATATATATATATACATGCAGGGCACCCAAGTAAAGTATTGGACATATTTTGACAAATGGTCTCACGAAAGTTATGAAACCATGACAATGACAATCAGATAATTGATGATGTTTGTATAGGGTCGAGAGCTGATGACGGCATGTGCTGATTATATCGCCCTTCTAAGTCTGGGACGTAACAATGCTTTAGAGAGACGAATACCAGTCACACATGAAACTCAACTATGCTGTACAGTTTACAACTCATTCTTCAAAATGGTGAGATATTATCAAGATAATTTACTTCTGCCTGAATTTCAATATCGTCAGGGGTTGTACTATAGGTGCATGATTTATTTAAAAAAGGAGAAAGAGAAAGAAAGAAGTAATAAGGAGAGTATCAGAGAAAATGAGATACTGGTCGTATCCCCATTATTTAATTGAGAACAAAGGACGTCAATAGGTAGTCCCCCTCCCTCCCTCTCCCCACACTTTAACCTCCTTACCAAAATAGCTGCATGCCGCCCTTGGTTTTCGTTCAATTAAAAACGGTGCCATGTAACATGTCATATATTAAAACATGAATGCTTTTCTTGTACGATTACGTTATCTTTTTCATTCTTCCTATCAACGAATATCTCAAGCCATCGGCGTCATAGTGGGCTGGTCCCTGTGTATCGCTCATGGGTATTTAAGAAGATTCAGAAGTGCACGGTTGATATCACAAAACTTATTATTTTTTTTTTTTAATTTGACTGTATAGTGAAATGCTCGTTATTCTTTGATAAAATTTATGCCAATTATTTCATGTGTATTTACTCCCAAATTGATTTCAGCCTATTTGATACAATAGTCGGTCTCCTTGTCAGATGCGGTTCCAGAGGGGGAGGGGGGGCACGTGCCCCCCCCCCCCTTTGAGAAGCAAAATTACAATTTTAAATGTAAAAAAGACCCTTTTTTTTTTTTTTGTCAAAATTTTCCTCCGAAAAATTTGCCCCCCCCCCTTTTGGAAAATCCTGGATCCGCCCCTGCTTGTGTATAGATTACTAGGCCTACGTTGTTTTTTTTTTATTCATATACCACTTTATGTATATTATGGAATAGAAATATTGTTTACACCTACACATTTCAAGGTTAAAAATATCTTTTAAAAACACATGTATACTCCTGCCATTCATCTTGATTTTAGGTTGCCACAGCAGCAGACGACTCCTCCATTTCAATATGGAACGTGGAAACTGGCGCCAAATCTTTCACTATCCCAGAGGCTCATGGAAATGAAGAGATCACGTGTCTCACCATTAGCACCACGGGAAGAAAATTGTACTCAGGAGCTAGAAATGGAACGATAAAGGTAAAGATACACAACACCATCTTTAAACAAAACGTGATATACAGTTAGATATAATAAAAAAAAAATGAATTAGATAGATGAATAAAGATAGATCTTTCACTATCTCAAAGGCTCATGGGAATGAAGAGTCACGTGTCTCACCATTAGCACGACGGGATGGAAATTGTACTCAGGGGCTAGAAATGGAATGATAAAGGTAAAGATACACAACATCATCTTAAAACAAAACATGATATACAATTATATATAAAATGAATTAGATAGATGAATGAATAAAGATAGATAGATAGATAGATAGATAGATAGATAGAATGGTGATGAGGAGACAGTCTTAACCCTCAGAATCTCATAAGAATATAACATAAATTGGGATGGGTTTTTAAAAAGTACATTAGTTTATTTTTAGTTTGTGTTGTAATTTGTTTGTTACACGAAACCTGTATCCTTATTCCTTGTGAACTACAAAGGTTTGGAGCTTCCAGAACGGTCACAGTATCCATGAATGTGAGAGTGTAGGGGATGACGAGATCACTGGACTCATCTCAGTCGGGAAGAAGAAAGGTTTCCTGAGCGTCGGATGGAGTAGGAAGATAGTCCAATACCAGGATGGGGATTGTGACGTAAGTCTGGAAAGGTTGCATGTGTGTGACATTGTCATGAAAAGGATCATTTATGAAGTATACATGTATGATATGTATGACACAAATAATGAAATATATTATCTATGTGCTCAGATCATGACATGTATCATGTGTGTGACGAATATCACAAAATATACCCTGTTTCTGACGTAAGCCATGAAAAATATTATGCGAGCCATAAGATGTGTGTGACGAAAGTCCTGAAATATGTAGGGTGTGACGAAAACCATGTCTATATATTATGTGCGACAAAAATAATGAAATATATCATTTACGTGACAAAGAACATGACATGTATCATGTGTGTGACGAAAATCACGAATAGATACCATATGTGTGATGAAAATCATGAATTATATCATTTGTGAGGAGAAAATCATGCAATATATATTATGAGTGGCTTATCATTGTGTATCATTTCTCTTTTCAGACGAGCTTTCTGAAAGCAAACACCAACTGGAAAGGTGGTCAGGTTCACAAAGATGATATCTTGGCGTTCGATTACAGTCCTCCTAGTCTCCTAGCAACGGCAAGCTTTGATGGTGAGATCCTCATCTGGAGTCTGGAGACACAGAAAATATCAGTCAGACTCCGTAGAGGGCAGCCTACTATCATGTAAGTCAGAGCTCTTTGTCTGTTGGTTCTTGAGTCATGAAAATTATCAGAGTCTGGCTGTAAACCTTGGATCCACCTCCAATTCTTTTAATATAATGAATGTATTTGGGAGCTCTCAAGAACGCGGCAGAACAGAGAGGGAAAGTTTATTCAAATAAAATTGCTATTCATATTTATTTGTTGTCCTTTTATTGAAATTTAGCACTGTAGGCATGAAGTTCCATTCAGAAGCTCCCAATTTGTTGAATAAACTTCTTTGACACTCTGAAACTATATTTGTAGCATGTAGATGTTATGTAAGAGTCACGCCTGCAACATCGCATTTAGACATTATTTATTATTATTATTATTACTTATTATTTGTACTGCGCTTTTCCCATTAGGCCCAAAGCGCTTACAATGAATTAATTAAATGTAATATTTTAAAAACTACAAAGTACGAAAGAGATGAGTTTTTAATGACTTTTTGAAAATTGCTAATGTTGGAGACTGTCTAATTATTAGTGGCAGGTCGTTCCAGGATTTTGAAGCCGACACTGTAAAAGTTCTGTCACCAGCTAATGTACGAGTTAATGAATATGTGAGGCGAAGGTGATCACTGGCCGACCTAAGTGCTCTAGTTGGTGTATACAGATTCAAGCAGTTACTTAAATACTGTGGAGCCTGTTTATTCAGTGTTTTGTAGACAATCAAGAGTAATTTGAACGTAATTCTCTGTTTAAAAGGAAGCCAGTGAAGAGAATTAAAGAGTGGTTGGGAAGGATGATCTCGGGAAACCTGTAAAATTAATCGTGCTGCCCAATTTTGTAGTCGTTGAATACGAATTGATTGATTAGAGGGAATTGTAGAAAGGAGCCCATTGCAATAATCAATACGAGACAGAACCAATGAACGAACAGCATTGTGACAGGCAGACTGGTCAATGAACCTTCTGATTCTAGAAATGTTCCTTAAATAAAAAGTAGACATAAGCTCAACCTGTCTGTCCCTATATCTGTTTCCTTTCTCAGCCTAGGATTCTCGATCACTTGCCATAGTTATGTTAACTTCTTTTTTCTACATTTTCTACATACAAGGGGATGCAAGTGGCAAAAATCAAATTTCTTTGAAAATGGCTAAATGTATCGGTCAAAATAGTTGCCAGTGTAACGGAAGCCAGTTACATCTCATGGAGCATGTATTTTTCTCCAAAATTTTGCCAGAAAGAGGAACATAAAATATGAATCATGAAAACAAAACTTGAATTCATTTTCTTGTCACTTGATTCCCTTTATCTAAGTAGGGCAAACTCGTTGTTGGTAATATTGAAACATTGTTATGTGTTGTCCTTAACTTTTTTGTTTCTGCTTGCATTTCCACTTATGTTTGAAACAAAGTTATCTGTCTGTCTGTCTGTCTGTAAGCACCATTATCTCTTTTCCCTCTCAATGCACTTCTTAGAAGCCAGAGGTTGAAAGCTGCGCTCAGTTTGCTAGGTGTCAATGTGCTTGCTATGAAGAAGAAGGTCCTTGACATGGATTTGACCCATGAAGAAAGGTCAAAGGTCAGATCTAGACCCAACTCAAGACACAGAAGGAACCACAAGCAACCAGAAGGGTAAAGTACTACTGCCAAATCTGTTTCTGGCTTATGCACTCTTTCCGCTTTTCTTGGTGTGTAATGTATTGCTTTTTCAAAATAAGAAACAATAATAATTTCTTGAGATCATTCTTAAATGTCTCTAAATATCTCTTATCCTTTCAAAGGCAGAAACAACAACCTCAATCGTGTTATTCTCATGGCGGGTAAGCATATGAAAGCATTCTAAAACTGTCCAAATTCGTTCGTGGAAAATACATGAATATGTGCGAAATCATTGAACATCAAAATGATGGCCAGTTTTACTTTTATCAAATATTCTTTCTTATAAACTTATAAACATAAACCTGTTCAACTTTATACTTCAACATAGCCAATTTTCAGTTCGTCATCATCCATGGTTACCTAAGAATAATGATAATACATGAACTACACATTTGTACAGTTCGAAATATAGAACGGCTTTCACAGAACCAAGGGTATCTATTCATACTAAATAGACCATAATTATGGACAATCCCATATTCAGCACATTCCTAAATCCGACTCCCATTTTCTCCTTTTTAGTTTCACTTCATGAATCGATAGTAACATATAGCGTTATATCTTTTTTTATATGATTAAAAAAGTGGAAACGAAACATTTCAGGATGGATTTGCATGTATATATGGGGTTTGGATGTTTGGAATTGTCCAAATCATTTTACTCTAGACTTGATTAGTCAAATATAAACTCGGGTGAGAAATTTGAAAGAATATGCATAAGTATATAAGTGCACATTCTTTTGGGATCGTTATAGGCCTATATCTAATATTTTAATGGTCATTAATTTGTATTTTTTTCTTTAGGTTTTCACAACCCCCCGTGGAGAAACTGTTGTTTCTTTCATCCCGGTTATCTGGTGGTATGTCAGACAGTGCTGTGCTGGTTTCAAGCGAGGCTGGACACCTACACTTTTGGGCTATCTACGGTCAAAAGAGACACCACAGAGGTAAGACTACAGAAAAGGACTTGAAAGATGCTACTTCCCTGAGTTGCAAATTTTATGTGTCAGTATAGAATTAGGATCTGATATCTGCTCCATATTATTGGTTCTAAATAAATATGGTGCATTCAATTATCAGGTTATAAATATAAAAAGGTGGTTTCAGTTTTGGTGTTGAAATTTGGTGTAGGTATTGTGTTGTGGCACCATCATACACTTAACACCAATTACACCATACTTGAAACCACACAGTGTATCAATGACGTCCGGTCCTATTATGGTGGCAGCGGTGGGATGTTTCTCACTCCAGCTGTTAGTAAAATATATGTCTCCTAACGAATCTCATGCTTTTTCTCTAAATATCATTATCTACCACAATCAATCCCTGCTCACTACACACCTAAATTTTTAACACAATTTTCTCTTCAGGTGAACTAATGTTTCTCACAAACATAATGCATGACCATTCATCATAGCAATTACACCACAATAAATCATAGACTCATCCACAGCAAAGTCAATTAGAACATCATTAATTAAGTCTTGTAAATTAAGTAATTGAAAGAATGTCAAACATATGATAGCGATTCGCCCTTGATTCTAGATAGTGAGTTTTTCTGCAACAAAATGTAAGAAAATAGAAGCATATGAATTTGAATGCAATTCTTCTTTCTTCTTTTTAATCTATAGGTTCGTTTTATTCGAGTGATTCTACGGAAGAAGATGAATCTGTACTAGCTCTGAGCACCAACGCTGACAATTCACTGCTCATATCTGGTGATACCATGGGCCATGTGTATATATGGGGTATCTCAAACCACTGTATCTACCCTACCAACATTGTAAGTGTATTTCCCCTTGGCTATGTTCATATTCTTATAATAAGAAATTTCTAGGCCCTACGCGGGAGCACTTTTCTTCTAATTACATCAAAGAAGAGGAGAATTTTGAGTAATATCAGAACATATAAAACTATTCTTCCAGTAATACCAGATATATATTTTTTTTTATAGAATTCAGAGTGATTGTGTAAAGGAATAATGAATTATTAAAACACATTTTACCAATGAAGTTGGTCCACATATTAAATTGAATCCACACCCTGACTGTCAACTACAGACAAATGTTACATTTCTTGAATTTGCAGGAGGATAACAGCCGACCACCCTTGTTAAAAAGCTGGAAGGCACACGATTCTACTGTGGTCAGTGTGGAATACATTGATCATCACTGTGGTCAGTTTATACTGACTGCCTCCACTGACTTCACAGCAAGACTGTGGACACTTGAAGGTCATTTCGTTGGAACCTTTGGCCAGAGCATGAACTGGGACTTGATGAACCCAAATACATATCAGCATCCAAAGTGAGTATGGTTTCAAGGATCTGAAATATCGGTACCTGGTGAGCAAATATCTTTCCACAGGGGTGATGATGAGAAAAAAAAATTGATGATTTCAATGGTTGCACAGTGCAGGATGCTGTGACATAACCTATCCAACTGTGTCACCAGTTTGGGAAAATAACACAGTGTTACTGTGTCATCAGTGTGTGACACTGTGATATAATATTACTGTGACACCAGTGTGTGACAATGTGGTATAATGTTACTGACTGTGTCACCAGTGTGTTACACTGTGATATAATGTTACTGACTGTGTCACCAGTTTGGGAATCTAACACAGTGTTACTGTGTCACCAGTGTGTGATACTATGATATAATGTTACTGACTAGGTAATCAGTGTGTGACACTGTGATATAATGTTACTGTGTCATCAGTGTGTGACACTGTGATATAATGTTACTGACTGTTTTAACAGTGTGTGACCTGGGATATAATGTTACTGATTGTGTCACCAGTGTGCGACACTGTGATATTATGTTGCTGTGTCACCAGTGTGCGACACTGTGATATAATCTTACTGACTGTGTCACCAGTGTGCGACACTGTGATATGTTACTGTGTCATCAGTGTGTGACACTGTGGTATAATGTTACTGTGTCACCAGTGTGTGACACTGTGATATAATGTTACTGTGTCACCAGTGTGTGGCACTGACATAATGTTACTGACAGTGTCACCAGTATGGGACACTTTGATACATCATGGCTGACTGTGTCACAGTGTTCACACTGTAATTATATCACCACATAGGATTAATCCAAAACCATGTTTCAGTAATGAATCACAGTTGTTATTTTTTGAAACGCTGGAGCTAAAGGTGCTAGAATGTGTAACATATACTGTAAAGTTGTGAGTGTGTCACCATATAGTGCACACAATAATTTTAAAGAGTTTGTATATGCATTATCAAGAATAAAAGTGAACCAATATGGATAGTAGGAACAATTTATTTGAAACTCCTTTAAACAGTTGTAGAAATGATTGTGCGCGTGATTAGTATGATACATGTACGTCACAAGCAAGCTCTGAAAAAGTTAAGAAAGACTTTGGTATAGTACATTGAACCGGAAACTAGATAATTGGCTCCGAAAAAGCGCTATTATTAATCCAACACATCCCCCATCCGACTGACAGCAGTGTATCCATTCACAAACCGTGTAATTTCACTTATCCTTTATTTTTCTTTCTTTTATATGTTCCTTTTCTTTTCAGAGATCCCTGGACAGAGGATAAGCAGCCTCCCATAAAGAAGGATAGTATCTTTGAAAGAGGTATGATACATGTGTCCTAATTGACAGTTACAAATGAAAATTATGACAAATACTTTCTTGTTTTCTCTTATAAAACTTATACTTCTTATTTAATTCAGTTCAATTTAAGTTCATCACCCACTTTCCACTAGAAAATCTTACATAGGAAAGAAAAGAAAAACATGATATAAATTATCATGAAAAATGTGTAAGGGATCGCATGTAAGCCATTGGCCTTTCGAAGCAGAACCCTAATGTACAAACTCAAGAAGTAAATAAATTAGACAATTCAAGTCAAATACACAACTAATTGCATATTTGATTGGGCTGGAATCACAATTTTTGAAGAGTGCTCTCAATGAAATATGATTAATGAGCGAAGTTATTGTGTTACATTTTTAATGGCAGTGGTCTCAGAAGCCGAAGAGGAAGATGATGTCTTTGACGATGGAGATGTGAAGGTAGAAGACATCACCCTACCACCAGAAGACAACACTGGTAACACTGAACTTACCAAGGAGAACCTTGCTATGCTACCAGGATCCAAGCCTGTACAGAGCAGACGATCAAGAGGGTCAAGCGCGGGAAAGTCAAGCAGCTCGGAAAGCAGCCGAAAGAGCGGAGAGCTTTCTCTTCTTGATGTGAACTTGAATACTAGTCTGGTAGGAAATGCGAATGTGTCTGGCCATAGTAGCATTCCCGTTCAGATTCCGGTGATTAAACACCATACAAATTCCAAACCGGGATCAGGGGAAAACCGTGGAACTAGCAAGACTGAAATAGGTAGCATGCCTGCCATTGCAAAATTACTTGTTTCTGCTTCAGGGCCAGAAGCAAAATCAGGTTTCTTTGCAACACAGCGGGATCAAAGTGCCCTTTCTTCAATATCTCGAGTGGCTCGTAGTTCTGAAAGTTCCTCAGGGTCTACCGTGACACAGACGGCTCATCCTCTCCCTCCAATCTCGAAATCACTTGACGCACTACCCGAAGAGACTGATACTGGTTCCGAACAAATCAAAAACAAAGATGGTCCCAGGAAGAAATCAAATGTTGATGGGACGGTGAGAAGTTGCAGTCAATCTGACCAATCAGAGGGTAGCAAGGGTAACAACGGGCCAATCAAACAACGGAATGGGACGGTAACGCGACCAGACGACAATAGAGTACGTAGGACCAGAAGTCAGGGATCAAGGAGTGTATCCAGTTTTGGGTCAAGCAACACAGGAAACCTTGAGGAAATAAGACTGGGCTCAAGATCAAATACAGTAAGCAATATGAAGTTCAATTTCAAAATGAAACAAAAATATTATATTAGGAAAATTTAGAATCTCTTCAAATTCAATTTCATGCAATAACTGATTTGCAAGGATATGCTGCCATTATACAAGGTTTTGTTCCAAAATCATCAGCTCTCATAAATTAAAGGAGTTATCTCATCCGCAGCATAGAATATAAATCTGATATCATTATACCGATAAAGTATATTTGCAAGTCAGTGGCGTAGCTGACAAATAATCCCTTCAATGGCACAATTGGATTATATAATATAATCATACAGTATAGAGTCGCATTGTCATTTTAAACCTTGTACTAATACTAAACTTTGATAAAGTAATTTTGAATATTTGTCTCCAAAATAATATCTGGTGATATTCTGTCAGTGCAATGGATTAATCTCTCTAATTAAAAGTTCATTATCTCTGATTCGTTCATAGAGTCTACTGGGTCGGCATGTTGATGAAGGTCTGGCTCGTATAACCAACAGTCGTTCAGAAAGACGTCAGAGGTTTGGGGATATCGATGTTACCAGGGTATCAAGATTTGGAAAGATATGTGCTCCTTTTCAAGCCCTTGCAACTCAGGTAATATGACAAGTTGTAAACCTCTTTCTTTCTTTTCATATGTAATGTTTTAAAAAACTATTCAGAAAAGAAAAAAGATTAAAAAAAAAAATATGGAGATATGGGGGAGGGGAAAAAAAAGAAATGTAAAACCCAACATGTAAATTCATTATTTAAGCTTGATGATTTTGTTTCCTTTGTATTTCACACAGTCCACCAAGGCTGTTGAGTTCCCGTCCACACTACCGATGACCCAACGAATGAAACAACGGGGTGTCTCATGTACCAACGAAACTGACCTTGAGAAGTTGACCTTGACCCCTCTTCAGCTTGAGTTTAAGAGCGAAAGGTCAACATATGGGGGAGAGAATGGCGGTGCAATAGAGGGTGCAATTGCAGCCGTTAAGAGAGCGACACAGTTGGAGCCCCTGCCCAATGCGCACACCGGAAGCCAGGGGAAGAAATAATCATTAGTCCCCACAAATTAAAGCAAAAATGTGTTTTGCAAAAAATTGTGACCGTTTTAAAAATGCATTCGATTCATTAATTTAAATGAAACTTTACTTTCAAAATGTGAAAGTTGTTTACAAACAAATTAAGATGGAAATCTGGCTTTTCCTTTACCCCTTGTATAGCTAGATTTGACTTTTTCAGTTTCAATTGACATGTCAATTTGCAACTCGTCTGATATTTAATTCGAAAAAGATTCTTTGCACATTTCAATATTTTTTCAACAGTTAGTTGAAGTTATTTCTAAAAGTGCCTTCAAATCAATTAAAGTTTGCAAAGTTGAAAATGGATTTAGCATGAGAAAGTAAAATTCATGGCAAATAATTATTTTCAACAAAATTTGCATCTTCTGATATGATCAAAAGTTTGTATAGGTTAAAGTGTGATTAAGTATTGTCGATCTTGTGTAGAATTTTTTGTGTGAAAAACTTGCCTTTCTACATGAAAACAACTGAATACATATGTTTTAAAATTTCGATGGAAAAGAAAACAACATCAATTTCTCATATTTTATAATCATTATAAATGATTTTGAAGGTGAACAAACTTACTTAGTTTGTTTGTGGTCTACATTTTATATCACTGTATTTCACGATGGTCATGAAAGCGCTTTTTTCATACATCAATCTTGTAGTAATGTGGTACAATTCCTAACAAAGTAATTACTATCCGTCCTGACATTGCTGTAATTAACTTTTCGGCATCATCATGCTCAGCATTAGGTCACAATTTTTATTTTTTATGTTGTTATTAGATTAAAATGGTGACCTGATTAACTATGGAACCCCTGAGGTGAAATGACATGTGTTTTATCATGACTCTTTCCCTCATCTTAGAAGTTGTACCATTGGTAAACTTAAAGCAAGTTTAGAAGTTGTGTGAATTAGGTATAAAAGTTGTAGGAACAAGTTAGTAATTCATGAGAACAAGTTTGGAAAACTAAAGCATGTCATCTCAGGGGGCTAATCAAAATCATCAACGAAAGAAGAAGTTTTAAACTAGACCTTATTTATACATTTGAACAATCATATGAGCAATGCACTGCTGCCAAACCACCAGAACTTGTGAAATATGTATATATATTAATTTATTCGTTATATACCTTGATATATGTGTGTTTCGTAATTGCAATGCTCTCTAATGATTGATGTCTTACTAATTATGAATAGATTTGCCAAACTTTTTTTATGAGAAAATATATGATATGGGATCATTAATATTTGTATCATTACTTTTTATATTCATTATTTCCTTTATTATATTTATGAATATCATTTCACACAAAGTGAAATATAATGCAAATGCTAAAAATATTGGAAAATTACCGATACAAAATTTTTAACTGAATAATTTAGCCTTCCTCAAGGAAAATGACCATAATGACAAGTACCAGGCTATCTTTGTTACCGATTTATCTATTCATTTCATTTTGTACTTATGTTTGGTTTGGTTTCCTCTCTGTCATAACAATACTGGATGATTTCATCACATTAAATCGATCTGTTAACAATCAGTTCAAACACATCCAAAGGAAGGAATGTGAATGAGATATATACCCCATCTTCAAGATTTTGAGGATTGTTAAACTGTTTAGTTCCTCAAACAGACTAATCAATGGATTGGAACGCATTCCTGAAGATCCACAAAAACTTCAACTTTCACCAAAAAGAAAAACGAATTTTGCTAACAATGTTGTTTAGCCATAACCTTATTTTGAAATTTCCATGACATTTGGTGACTTCAGAAAATCCTAATTGTTTGTTATGGATGGAAGCTTGGCACAGTCAGTCCGGGAACTTTTTTGGAAAAAATATCATTTCCATTTAAAAGTGCTATTTAAAAAAAGTTGATAAGTCTGTCTGTCAACAAGGTTGTATACGGGTGGGTATGGTATTATAAGCCAAATGCTAAAAGGAATATAAAATCCAAAGGATGACAAATACATGTATTTCAATGGTTGATGTTCATTTACCTTGACTGAAAAGGCACATGTATGCATGTACATGTAAAGACTAAAATATATTTATATATATATATATTGCTTTCTCTCTTTTGTTTCTAATTTCTGTAAAAAAGAGGCTGTTGGAGTTACATGTATGTACATAAAATCAATCAACAACACTTAGCAGAATGACAAATTATTGAAAAAAAATATATTTTATCATCTTTGTGAAGTTTGATAGTATAGTCAGCTACATGACAATCTCATTTTAAGTGCAATCTCTTTGTAAATTCTAACATTAAAAAATATTTAACATCTCAACTTTCGTTTCTTTGACTCGTTTATGTTTTTGTATTGATTTAAGATATAGTAACTCCAAAGGGGAAGTCCACCATTAAAAAGTTTGACTTCATAAAAAGAAAAAAAAAATCAAACATAATGCTGAAAAGTTCATCAAACTTGGAAAATGTGGTGAGATGCAAAGTAGAGTCTATGATGTCACACACTCACTATTTTTACTTATTTTTTATTTTTTTGATGAGTGAATTTGCAATATTTCGTTTTTTGCAGACAATTACAAGGATGAATCACATTTTGTTCACATTATGAGGAAAGAAAAAGTTCTCATATTATCAAATATACGAGAAACAATGAGTGGGTTATGAGATTGGCTCCCTCACATGAACATCGTCAACAACTGTTTTGTGAAATTGAAACGTCATACCTTTCTCATTTCGTATCTGATTTTGATGAAATGTTCAGTATAATGCTTGTTTTGCCAAGATCGTTTAAATAAATGCATTGTTTGTGTAAACTTGACCTTTAAATCATAATTTAGCTTTCTTGTGGAGATTATAATAATTTGCTGACCACACAATAGTGAAAAGAACTAGAAATTAACTCTAACAATGCTATGCTACATCTACATCAATGGAGCCAGCTAGTTCCACTTCAGCCAGTCAACCTCGGGCATTTTCAGTGATGGAAGGCAAGATAATAATGACTTTATCACATGTGAGGAATATTCTGTGAATATGAGATTTGTTTGTAATAGAAGTCTCCAAAGCCCTGGATGGAATACATACTTCCTATAAACGCATAATTGGGGTAAAAATAGTGCATGAGACAAGAAAAAGATGGGTTTCATAGTCATCTTTTACTCTCCTCATAGGCACTGCTACATAAAAACACATAATCTGATACATTCCAAATACACTGTACTAAAAAAACAGAAATTTGTTATAGTTGAGTACTCTGTCATATTTATTAAATCTAATATTTACATATACCATAAGCTGATAGACTGATGAATACACACACATGGGAAATAGAAGAATATCTAACACAACATAGATATTCTATATAACATGACTTAATTCAGTGAGACAACACAATCCTACACACATGTTTTGGGGCAAAGTGTTAAAGCAGTTTTCAAGAAATTCTTTAAAAAAATAATTTTAAAATGATTGTAAGGTCAACTGAGTCATTAGAAAATGACTTGATAGTAGTCAAGAGTAAGGTCAGTCGACTCTTAACATTTAGTATATTAGGGACCGCTCAGAAAAGCTCTTCTTTTAGAGTTATGACATCTTAAAGTAGCAACCTAATTTTGCCAAGAAAGTGTTCTCTACATGAATTAGGAGACTGTTTTAAGACAATATGAGGTTAACACCATTGCTATAATCTAAATATGCATCATTTTCTGAACTGTCCTAAAAATTTCCAGGATTGACGATACAAGGTTTGTAAAACCCAGACGATGTGTTTGTTCAGCCCATGTTTTAGGAAATTGGGGTAATGTTCTGTTCAACATACTTTACCTTATTACCAGGGATGCCACTTAAAATTGATTAAAAAGTCTGAAAATCATTTCAATACAACAATACTTTTCTACATGAAAAGGGTGTTTTCTATGACCAAAAGTATGTTTTTAAAAATCTGAATTCAGACTAAAGTCTGAAAAGTGGCTTCTCGTACTACTCAAAACCTCTGGTGGGTCTAAACTACAAGCATGAAAATTACAGATTGCTGAGGGGTTTTTTCAGACACTGATGGGTATCAAGGCATATGGAGAGTGAGCAGATAAACTGCTCTGTTTAGCAAAGAATATGGTGGAAAAGAATAATCAATCTTCTAGGCACATCACATCTTGGCATTCCATATACTAGTTTGTCATCATGAAACTAAGCCAACACCTTCAGCAAATAGCCCCTCCACAGCTACTGTGAGCCATAAGGCTGAGTGTACAAAAACATCCACGTTTGAAGAAGTGTTGTATCACAACTATGAGAACGGTCTTCAAGCACTCTCCCGGAATACCAGGAATCGGAATCAAAGAATTCATGTTCAGGTGATCTTAGAGGATTGTCTTCAAGTCAATTAGTGATCTGAGAAGAATACCTAGAAGTCATCATCGCTGTCTTCATCTTCTTGCTTCCCTGGAGGTCCATCAACCTTGAGGTCATCGCTGTCGCCATCCTGATCATCCAGGAGATCGTCATCGTCCACACTGATGCTGTCGCCATCATCGCCGGAGGATCCACTGTCATCATCACTCAGACCGGCTCCCATGTTACCAAATACCCTAGGGTTCTTCTGCTGTGGGGCTATAGAAAACAATTGAAAATGGAGTTAGAGGAGATCATTCACTCTGGCCAAATGTTGCAATCATTTTTATTCTCTTGGTCTACTATCACAACAATAAAGATCCTGTGCACAATGAAATGTATTCACATTTAGTGATGTGAATCAACCTACCTTGTCTGAACTTTCCTTTTGGTATTTGTGATGGCCCCGACTCCTCTTCATCGTCATCCTCCTCATCATCATCCTCGCTCTCGCTCTCTTCAGCATCCTCCACGACATCCAAACCATTCATGTCCTCATCACCGAGGATCTCATCTGACATCTTTATCCTGTCATCCTCTTGCCGTAATCTGTTCTGCATCTGTTTTAAGCTGTTCTCTGTCTCCTGCCGGGTGGGAAGTGATGAAATTATAATGTATATTAAGAGGAGAAAAACTCTCCATTGCTGCAATCTCATAAAGGTTCCATGACATTAGGTCCAGCAACAATTGCTCCACTATAAATGTCATACACTACTCCAATGACCCACTTGAACCCTGGATTTAACATTATACACTAACCCATATAAAACCCTATTGCAACCTATTACCCTACATCTGTATAGACAAAATAAAGACTGGAGTAACTGTCACAGGAACAAATATTGTGTAATTTTCAAAGCTGATGTAAAATAAAATTTTAAAAATTATAATATATTCGTCTACATAAATTACATTGTGGTCTCCTACTACAGTCGGGGTTATCCTAGTTCATCAGAATATTTCTGAAAGCAGTTAAGTTTTCTTGAAAAATCGTGTAAACAATGTCAGCAAAAGCTGTGTAATGTCATCTGGATGTGCATACAAAGGGTGATTTCAAGTTCGGTGTTGGTGTTGAGAGCGTAAAAAGGCCGCTGAACCAAGCTCCAACACCGAGCTGGGTTCAGAGGAATGATACCGATTGCGTTATCGCTAGCACGTGACATCACTCCTCTGCGCTGCTAAATCATCTCAACTTCACGCGAGAAGTCTCGACGATGAAAACGAAATCGGAGAGAAATGCATTAAATTCTCATTGTACAGAATACCAATACTTTAATTAATTCAAGAATTCGAAAGAGTAAACATTATTTTTCATCAAAATATATACATCTCAAATGATTTGTACTCATCTCGACTGTAAAAGCTAATTTTACGAGGATGATTCATCATGTTCGCCGCCTGTGCACAAGCTTTAGATTGCCAAAACCAACACCGAACTTGAAATCATGATTTTCCAAAAAAACTGGGGGTTGGTGTTGGTGAATGGGGAAATTGCACGTAGATCGTCAACACCAGCCGCAGTGCTGGGTTCAGCAGACGACATTCAACACCAGCCTTCGACACAAAATGCTGGAAATACGTCATATTTTCTGAGGTCAATCCCAACACCAGTCTGATTTCAAGTACGGTGTTGTGGCTGGTGTTGGTGTTGTCACAACACCAACACCAGATTTCAACACCGTACTTGAAATCACCCAATGCGATGCATGCTGTACTTATTGTATGTATGTGCATACAAAAAGAATAAAATGTGCTTTGTGTGCATTGTAAATGACATGTGACTCGAGTCAAAGTTGGAAGTATGCTGCATATTATGCAAGTCAAACGGAGTGGGAAAATGGTTAAAGGGCTCTGTGGCCAATCTCAAAGATGATAAACATAACATGTTCATGTTATGAGGATGGGGGCTATAATTAGATTTTTTTCTACGAAGATTATGAAAATTTAAGTACCGGTACTGCACTGAAGATGGAATTTGTAAGTTTGCATGCAGCAACATATTGTTGGGTTAAGGCAATTTTTTTTTCACTTGGGAGTTCTTGATTCATACATACAATAATAGACTGTAGGTAAGTACGTCAGTCGGTGGAATGAGCACTGCGATACACAGAGCATGTACGAACAGTTCACATCTATTGCCAGACCACTATCCTAGTAAAAGAAATAAGTCGGGGCAAATCCACATCTGGCAATGTCAGTCGGATTTTGGCATGCTCAGTGGGATTTCCATCCCCAAATTTTCACAATTTGGGGATTTTCAGAAGGCTTTGGGGATGAAAAAAAAAATATTTGGGGATTAAGATAAATTTGGGGATTTCTTATCCATTTTAGGGGATTTTTTAAGACTATGGTGAAAAGCAAGGAAAATCGCTATTTTTAAGTAATAGTTTATGAAAAGGGTGTACAGAATGTACACATATGAATGTACATCAGTGTGTGTCTTATGTTCCCTCTTTGACATCACTGGGACTGTAATAACCATGGATTTAGCACACAAGGAATTGACATACACTCCAATGTCCTTACCTCAAACCTATCCTGTTCTGCTCTGCTGTATTCTTCAAGCTGCTGCTCTAAGTAGGTTAGATTTCTGTATCTCTCAATGAAAATCTGGATAAATGAAATTAATAAAATATTCATACTTCAGATATACCTTTAACAATTTGAAGTTAAAATGAACATCAACAAGAAACTGTTGACTAAAGATAAACTTTGCTCAAATAAGTTCTAAAAAATGCTCAAACACAAGAAGTCATTGGTGGGAAGAAAAGAATATCCGAGTGGTAGAAGAATTTCTTCATCATCCGGCTACAAAAGCAGTTTACCCGCCAAAGCCTTAAAAAGTAAGTGTAAAGTTTGATGTTGATTTCTGACACCTTTAGAGATGAACTCTATTCAAAAGTGGATGTATGATACAAATAAAGTAATTTGTCAAGAACATTATATACAAAACATTGCTGTGACTAGTCTCATCATGCATAAAAATACTTACAAAAAACAATGTTATATCTATACAAAGTGAATATCAGCATGTGTTCAAATGAAAAGATTTAGAACCAAAACTAATTGTATCTGGCAAAAGTCATATCAAGAAACACTATTGATATCTTCACAACTGACCAAAAAAAAAGTGTTTTTGCGGTACCTCATACTGTTTTTGAAGATCACCCTCCAGCTTCTCGTATTCATCCATGAATGCTGGTCGGACCGACTGTAACGTCTGGAGACGTTTCTGGTTCCTTTCCATCTCGGATTTCTTTTTATCAATCTTAGCTTCAAGGTTCGCCTCATCTGATGCCACATTCTCCAGCATCTTCTGCGTTTTCTTCACATTTTGCTGTCAAATCAAAACATTGCATTTCATGACATTCATTCAGATAACGACGACTCTAACCATAGATTATTAATCCAAACAAAACAATCCTCCACAAGGCCTTGGCCTTGTGTAAAAGTGATTTTCATTGAATGTTGTAACATGCTACTGAACTCTGATTGGCCCAGATCAAATCTGTCAGTGAAAATCCCTGACAAGCTGCTCAATGAAAAACTCCCCTTTGTTATTCATATATATATATAAACCCTATCACAACTCTAACTCATATGAGGTATTACAATAAACTTACATTCAATTCCAATCAAGCATTAGTCCCAAAATCAAGTCCTTTGATTAGACGTTGAATTTCATTTTTATTTGCATTTAATTATTTGACGCTAAATCATTCTAGATTGTGGGACTTACATTTGATTTGCAATTGAACATGAGTATCTTGCAAACCATCATAAGTCTTCAGAAAAATAAAACAGAAGTGATTTAAAGGATAGAGATCAGAAGCAAATCATAGGGTATACTTTGGAATCCTTTTTTAGCTGCAAAGCCTAACATCAATTTGTTTGAAAATATGGAGCCACCAATATAAGATGTATTGTTTTGGATTGGTTATCAACAGCTGTGACAAAAACCACATCAAGTTTAAGAAATACTCAGTCAATACACAAAAAAATCTTAAAATCACATGATAAAGAAAATATATACTTATGCAAAGAAAAATGAATTATTTTCTCAAATTTGAAAGGTGTTCTCACCTCAACAGCCTTGATGCTGTTCCGTAAACCTTTCTCAATCTCATTGATCTCTAAAGGTTTATTGATGGCCATTGTACGGATTTCCTGAGGGAAAAACACAAAAATTGTGAGTTTCAAATTTAAGTTATACAGACAAAAAAATCTATGAAAATTGAAAATACAAGTTACAACCTAAAATAGAAAGATAAACTCAAATGTAAAACAGTCATAACTATCAAATATCAACTACTTGCTTTTCAAGTAAAATGAAGCCTTTCATCAAATACATGTCACAATATCTGCAACTTAGGGTATTTAGGCTCGAAAAAAAATTGACAAGTGTCCGACCCACGTCTTTCAGCAATAATCCTACTCAACAACCTTACTCTGCCGGTCCTTAAATTTCATTATAGACACAACTATGAGGCATGTTGGAAAGTATCTTTCAAAGAGGTTGAGTGGCAAAGACATGTGCTGAAGAATATTACACAGATATTTCAAGAATTTCAATATGCACATTAAACGCATTAAAGTATATTCTATTGATTTTTTTTTATTAATGGACTTGACCGAAACAAGTAATTCTTTAGAAGAGAAAATGCTTACTCTAAGTTCAACTTCTTTGCCCAGAAGATCGTATAAACTAGCCCCTTTTGATGTGATCACTGATGCTAGTTGTCTGGAGGCTTTCAAATCTTGGATCTAGAAGTAGAAACACATGAGGAAGATACAAAATGAAAACAAGTCATTTGAAAACAAGTTTACAAATGACTTTGCTTTGATATTGGAGTGTTTTACAGATATAGCAAAAAATTGATACAATCCCATGTCAAAATTGGTTATTGGTAAAATCAAAACAGGAAGAAAGCCTGGCTTTTAACCATATCTAGGCCGGGGGGGGGGGGGGGGGGGGCCTCGGAGCCCCCCCCTCAAAAATTCGCGCAATATTTTTGCCGCGCGAATTTTTGTTACCGCGCCGCTCGCTGACTTTTTACTTTCAAGTCTTGGGCAACTTTTGAGACCAATTTTGCGTCACCGGGTACATGGTTCCGAAATTACGCAACATTATGTAAGTGCATGTCAGACCAAAACTTGTTAAAAAACGTGATTTTGAGTACAAAGTCAATGCAAATTGTGTTTTCAACCAAAAATCATAAATGTATGATTATTTTTAGTTTTGCTGGTCTCAATGTATTAATTTCATGCTTTTTATGATCTAAAAGAGTCCCCAACAAATTTGATTGAAAAAACAATGAAAAACAAAAGGTCAACAAAACAAAGAAATACATAAGAAATTGCAAAAAACAATATAATACATAAGAAAATGATTTGATATCACAATTTTGTTCATGTACACTTGCTAAGAACACCACAAAGAGTTTCTATACCAAAAATTGGAACATTTGGAGCTTTATTTAGGGAGTTAGAGGAAAAAATATGATTTTGCATACTAATTACGCATAAATTAGCATAATCACCTTATAGCAATTCGCATGAAATAAATTACTATACAATTTTGTAGATTATGTCCTAGACAACCCGCGTGCCAATTTTCAGCGCGATCGCGTTCGAGATCTCAAGGGGGGCCTGGGAGGCCCCCCCCCCCCCCCCGGCCATATGAACTAGGGTTAAAATAACAAGTTCTGCAAGGAACCTAAACTCTCATTCAAAATGCCATCTCTGTTCTCACTCAGTGTGCACAAACTTTATGGTGCAAGACCATTTTAACAAGCTATCGCAGAGTTCTGGAATAAGCTACATGTACCTTGCTATCTTAAACATGTTGATACAGATGAGATTTTTCAAGGATCCTTTGAAGACATATCTCTCTCATTCTCTAAAATAGTACATTTTTGTGTTTTTTTGTCAATGTATTCTTTTACATATATGAGATATTTTTCTATTGTCTTATTTTGCCTTTTTCTTTAAAGACTCAAATTCATTCGTTTTGCATTTGGCATGCCTTTGGCATACCTCTTCCTTCTTTATATGAACTATTTACTACTGCCATGTTCATATTTCCCACTTGGTTTGTAAGCTTACAACAACCAATGAGAAAATCCTTTCAAAAAAAATAATAATTTGCAGGTAATCGCCAGGCATTGATTATTGTCAATGTTTATTGTTATATGTATATTATTTAGTTTCCCATGAAATTTGTTGTCATTTCATTATATTGTAAAATGCTTCTGGTAAATTAAATAAATATAAACAAAAAACAATGGTTCATTACTATTTTAGTATAAGGTAATCAGCTTGCTTCTGAATCAGTGACCCATGCAATAATCCTTTTTAAAATTACAATTATAATTAAGATTTCACAAATACATGTTAAATACTGAAAACCCCTTCATTGTGACCTACCTTTGATGATATGTCAAATGACATAGCTGACGCCCCATCATCATCATCACCATCTTGACCTCCGACCTTTGTCCTCATTGCATTGTAAAGCACTGACGTGACCTTCAGGAGCTCTTTGACTGCATAACCATCGGCCTGATATAACTTCTTTGTATTCAGTTTGATATGTGCCTTGGTTGCCTTCAAAGATAAATAGGTTTTGTTGAAAGGTTACAATTGCTAAATCTCACCTCTGCCTCTTGATCTGCTCTCACTATCCTGAATTGTTTAAACTCAGGGAAAAGATTTTTTTATTAAAGTATATATAAGATTAACAATATATCTATAAGCACATCAACAAATACCCGCCAAAAGAAAATCACTTATTCAACAGGTATGATTTTTCAAATGCTACCATGAAAGGGTATCCTATAAATTTAGCAAATGAATAGGCCTACCATTTATGAAGGGTAATTCCTTCTTTTTAAGATAAATGATTGCATTATTTATCATTCTCCTCCATTACAAGATCTCTCAAATTGTTATTTCTGTAAAACATGATCCCTTACCATAAACTGTGCAGCTGATTTGATGAAAATAACTCTGTCCTGTTCTGAGTCTGTGTCAGAAGGAATATCAGCATTAGGATCATACCTACAGAGATTTAAAAAAAAAAACAATATCAGATTGTGAGACCAAAAGCTAGGCACTTAGTTACTGGACAATAAAAACTATGACAATTTAAATATTTGCTTAGATTTAATACCGAAATTAAATCAGAGTAAAATTTTCCGAAAATCATTATCCAAGAAGAAAATTGCACAAAAATTCCCAGAAAAAAGGGAAAACTCTCCCATTTTTTCCATACATATTTTTATTTTGTCATTTGATTTGGAAGGGGTCCTAAAGGTTTGTACTAGACTTTTCATTCAAAGAAACAGCATTTCCTGTGCCTCAATGTGTAGGATCTATTCCTATTATTGTAAAACAATAAAACATTCAAGAATATAGAACTTCAAAACCACTAAAAAGTCTTTCACTGTATTTTGCAAATGATTGATGGCTCTGAGGAAATTTAAATTTTACATGTACATGTAGAATATGAATCATTTGTCCCACACCAGTCACAATTTGCCTTTGAAAATTACTTGCAACAGGTAGTGCATCGCTTCAGGACCTGCATAGAATTACAACTTAAAACTCTCATTATTTTTCTTTACTTTCAAAATGCCTTATGTGTATCACTAAGAGAGAAAAAAAAAGATTATCAAATTCATACTCATGTAATGGACTGTTAGTCATCAAGATTCTTTCATCATACACATAATTTTTAAACGAGTTTTGACAACAAAGTTAATGTACAAGTCCAAATAAAAAAAATGTTTTGACTATATGACAATCCTCATTGTGAATTGTATGCAAGAAAAAGAAGGAACAGAAAAATTACAACAATAATAATTAAACTATTCAATTTAATTGTAACTGCTAGAGATCTTTCTTCAAATGCTTTTAAAAAATCTGAACATAAAGTGAAGAAAAAACATAGCAACAAATGACAGAACATAATTCCAACATGTTATGAATGTTTTTAACAGAAATATGGTGCAACATAAATGCTGTGTATCATCTTAATGGCTTACCTCTTGACTAGCCATATGAGCACCTCAGCTACGAGAGCAAAGTTTGGGGTACGGAAGTTCTCCATGGATATGAGGCGAGGATAACCCAACGCCCTCATCATCTCAGTAAAATCTACAGAAAAAAAAAACAGGGAGAATGTGACAATTATCAGTTTATTTTTTATATGAGACCTTATGTGGGAAGGGGTCAGGTCGTCAGGAGCTTTTTGTTAGGATGGAGGTCTGCTGGTGTCCGGACACTTCTATGGTATGGATTGAACCAAAAAAAACATGAATTCAATAGTGGTAACTCTTTTCAGTTTTGTTCTCTGAATATTGCCTAAGTAAGGCTAAGACTTTGCATTAAAAATTGATGAAATATTGCTTGTTAACTTTTTCAAATGGCTGTTTGAAATCAATCGTCCGGCCACACAACCTGTCCGAACACACAGCAATTGGGTATACAATTAGAGTCTCAGAGCATGAGAAAAGTGAAATCTCACCTGAAACAACTGAAAAAAACAAGGGGCAAATGAGGAGGAGGAAGAGAAGGGGAAAGGGAGAAGACAGATTAAGAAATTCTTAAAGTTTGAGAAAGAATTAGTTAAACTTAACTAAGTAAAGAAGTGACAAGGTCAGGAGGGGGAAGAATAAACTATTAAAGAGTTGAGAAGAGTAAGATGAAACCACCAGTAATCTTTCTCATTTTTCAGTAATAATTACTGAAAACCACTACTTGGCAGCTCTGCGGATGTCACAATGCGACATAGATCTAGGTACTGTAGGCTGTAGCCCGGCCCTACATAGACCAAAAGCTTCGGTCTCTGTTATGTTGGTTGTTCCGCTGAACTACGTTGGCTCCACTCACCAAATACATAGACCGAAGTTAAACCGTCGTCTGTACAGGGGCTCAATGGCCACAGCTAATTTCTTGTTTTTCTCCTCGATACCGCGATATTTTCCACCAAAAGTTCATACATATGCACCTATAGCTGAAAATGTATAAGTAACGACAGTTTCTTACCCTAAATTCCCGCTTTAAAACTGGTAATCAGGGGATTAACTCTGAAAGTTGACACTTGCGACTCGGACTAGTGGGCAGCCATCTTGGTAATGAATAATTCATGAAAAAGTGGCCGACAAAAGTCAGACTCCGCCCCATGACCTTTACGTCAACATTACAGAAGAGGAAAAGAAAGGAGCAGTTAAAGAAACAAAAGAAAAAAGGGGAAATAAAAAATAAAAAGAAAAGTAAAACAAAAAAGAGAGAAAACGAAAGAGAAAGAGATAAAGGAAAATGGAAAAAAACGTCTAGAATTTTAGTATTCATAAACCCGACGTAAAAGAGATGATCTGATTGGCCAATGGTTTTGATACGCAGTTGACCCGGAAGTTCTTCCAACGGCATATGTTTGTGTGTTATATCGACTTCGGATGAACGAGTGAACTAGGAGTAGGAACTACACGACAGCCGAGGTAAGTCGCTGTTTTTTTTCCTTTTAACTTTATTTTTCCCTCGTTTTTGGCAATTAATGCCAAGAGGGAATATATAATTAATTCGCATATTTGTCCATTTATTTTCATATATATATTATATTTATGAAATAAAGACAAAAATCGATGAGCCCCGTCGGGGGGAATTTGCATTGTAGTAATGGTGGCGACACGCTAGCGAGCCGTCTGTGTACGAGGAGAAATCAAAAAAATAAAAAAATGTTGAAAAACTCCTCGAAACAGACGGCTGCCAGCTGTCTAGGCCCTACATTGACATTGTACTAGTAACTAGGCCTACACAAAAACATCCGTAATCTCCGAACACACCCAGCCCCGTAGGTACGGGTAACACGCAACTCAATTTACGGTAAACATCATTCCACAACATACCCAACATGTCATTGCCCTTAATCTCAATCTGAAAGTCTTATCGTTGATTTCTTGTATGAAAATCAATCTCATGTAAATCACTACACAACATTTTATCAAAAAATATATAATAATTTCACAATATCATGAAAATTTAGCTTACTTCTCAGATCTCTGTATGACATTTTGACCGATCTCGAATCACCGCTGAAAGAATGCTGCTATAGTTACCCTACGCTACCGTAGATGGCGCTCATCCAATGCTGAATGCAGGTTTATTGAGTTCATCAGAGACTGAGGTGGCTCTGGGGCTGTCCTGTACATCTGCAAGGTTTTTAATCATCACATACGATGCGTGTTTGTTATTTACATTTAATATCAAAAGTGCAATATTTTCGTGCAATAAGGCATTGACAAAACATTAAATCATCTTTTCGGGAGTATAGAAACTGCCCCCTCACCAAGTTGTCCACTATATGGTTTATCACCCCTTCATCTTGTCCATAAATCGCATTTTCATTTTCTTTACTTGCCTCTTTCCTTTTCATTCTCATTGCTGTAATAACTAACTTGATTGAAAAAAAAAATTACAAGTTAAGATCTGACGCGAATAGTTATGTACTGTCACAACCTCTACACGGCATAAGACATCGAAATGACTCACCAGGATAAAGACAAGAATCACCCTTTCCGATTTCGAAAGATTTTTTTATTTTTTATTACAAGTTCCATTTGTACTATCGTATATTTCTGACCTTGAAATATTATTTATATGCCTGTAAATTCCGCAACAAGGTGCTTTTGTTTGAGTTGTTGAATAAAACAATATAGGACACAAAATGTCCAAGATGAAAGGTGAACTATTTAGTTGTTTTCTTCAGTAAGCTATAAAAAAAATAAAAAAAATTGCCTACCTCTTCAACTTTTATTACTGATTAAAAATAACGCGTGCCCTTGCCTTGAGTTGATATTTATTCGGCATCAATATTAAAATAATCAAGTAAATTCATATTTCACAGAGAAAAGTCTCCGTTCATTAACTATGAGACGAGTTTTACAATAAATTCTTTAATTTCTGAAATATCGGACCAGTATTGGAATTCGCTTGCCAAATTTTCAGAGCAACATTGGTTTTAGTGTCGTAAGAATGAGATGAAAATGCAATTAAATGGAGTATACGCTTGGGATATTTTTAGAAAAGTATATATTTTTTGTTTTTTTTTGTTCTCTTCCCGTTCCTACCCCATCCCTTCCCTCAAGTCCTCTCAATTCTTAATTCTACTTTTTAATTAAACTTTGTAAATCCTTCAAAATTTTTCTTCTGCCCCCTTGCCATTCGTTTATCTCTCCGTGATTCGTTAGCTTCATTTAAACTATTTACTTTTTTGCTTTTAACAATCCAGCTACCTGTCATCTTTCATTTGTAAATGCGTTTTCTCACTCAAATCCAGTATATTCTAATTGCAAATAATTGTTTTCGTTCTTTATTGATCTTGTGAAATTTATCAATAGAGTTGTTTTCGGTGACTTATAGGGCCTAAACACACGACAGCCTGTCCTTGGAGTCGACTCACCATTCGTTCATTTTTGTTCGTTCGTTCGTTCGTTTCATTCATTCATTCATTCATTCATTCATTCATTCATCCATCCATCCATCCATTCATTCATTCATTCACATCTTGAATTATGTGCAGTGGCGGATCCATGGGAGGCACAACCGGCCCTCGTTCATTATTTTTATCCGCTCATTCATTCACTCGTTCGTTCGTTCGTTCATTCATTCATTCTCATCTTGAATTATGTGCAGTGGCGGATCCATGGGAGGCACAACCGGCCCTCGTTCATTAATTTTATCCGCTCATTCATTCACTCGTTCGTTCGTTCATTCATTCATTCATTCTCATCTTGAATTATGTGCAGTGGCGGATCCATGGGGGCACAACCAGCCCGTGCCCCCCTAAAGATTCATAGTCAATATTTTCAATGAAAATATGCCGTTGATAATAAGTGTGCCCCCCCCCCCTTGAGAGTCACAACGAGTATTTTTAATGGGGAAATGTCGTTCATACACAAGTGATGACCTTATTTTTGTTCTTGTCAATTTTTAAAAGGGAAAATTTGCCTCCCTCTTGGAAAATCCTGGATACTTTCCAATTCTGGCTTCGGTTTCGGCCCCCCTCACACCTCCCCCCACTCCCCCCTCTCCCTTTCTTTCCCCCCCCCCTCTATCTCTCTCTATCTGGTATTAATTGCCTTAATTATTAGTCCTCGTCATATCTCTTCAGTCTTCGTGAAAATAAAGCTCACATATCATGTAGGCTTCAGTATTGACATTACTGTTTATTTTGGCATTATTGTCATTGCCAAATCAAAACTCCTTTAGAATAACAATATTTAGAACAGAATTATCCTAGCTTGATTGCTCTTTCTCTATGTAACTTGCTGGGATAATAACAGTGGGCCCCAAAGGCCCCCATCTGTACTTTAGAGAGGTAAGATATGAAAATATCAACCACTCAAATTTGATTAATTTTCTCTCTCTTGCAATAAAGAACAAAGCCGTGTGAAATATTCAATTTTGTTAAACTTGGAATCACGAGTTAAAGGAACGTCCAACCCTATAAAAAGTTGCTTGTTTTTTTTTCTCTCTCTTTAATCACGTTTAATAAGGGTTTTAACTCGGATGTTGATACTTCATGGGACCTGTAAAGACCAACCTATCAGAAAAAAAATCCTTTTTCACTGTGTCCTAATTGAATTACATCATCTTAAACTTCTTAAAGTGATACAATTTAAGAAAACATTTCTATTTAAGCCTTTTTAACTATTGATAAGGCTTGTTGACAAATGCAAAAAAGTTTTATAAACAAAACTTCTTTTTCTACTAACAAAACACTAAATAATATCATTTTAAAAATGGATTACAAATATTATAGAGATTGCTAAGATTGTATTAAAATGATTGAATTTTACTTAAGATGACTTGATTTAAAGGGATGCTCCGGGCTGAAAATATTTATATCTAAATAAATA
This sequence comes from Lytechinus pictus, assembly GCF_037042905.1. Classification (NCBI taxonomy): domain Eukaryota; kingdom Metazoa; phylum Echinodermata; class Echinoidea; order Temnopleuroida; family Toxopneustidae; genus Lytechinus; species Lytechinus pictus. Next base: position 19,174,856 of record NC_087254.1, read on the forward strand.
GAGTAAAACTCACAGAACAAAATGCTGAAAATTTCATAAAAATCTGATAACAAATAGCGAAGTTATTGAATTCAAAAGTTTAGTAATATATTGTGAAAAGAGTTATATGCACGTCGTCATGAATATTCATTAGATGGGGCTGATGATGTCACATCCCCATTTTCCCTTTTCTTATGTTATTACATGAAATCATAATTGTTTCATTTTTTCATACATGTGTGAATTATGTCTCCCTTGTAATAAAATAAGCTGCGGCAATGAATATCCAATGCACTTAATCAGTTGTTATTACAATATTTTTGGTTCTTGAAGGAAAAAAATGAATAAACATAATTTCATATAACAAAATACAAAAGAACAAGTGAGGATATGACATCATCAGTTTGCTCATTGAATATTCATGAAGACATGCCTAGAACTGTATTTCACTGGAATAATGCAAATCTTTAAAATGGCATAACTTTGTTATTCCTTGTCCAATTTTGAACAAATTTTCAGTGTTTTGTTTGTCTGATGTTCAAACCATATCATTTCAGCCAGGAGTACCCCTTTAATGAATCCGGTCATTCTTATTAAGAATCTGGTCATTAATAGTGTATACCAGTCCTCCAGTACAGTAATCATGGTAATGAAATAAATATGTGTAGAGTGACCGATTACGGCAATTTCACAACAAAATTACACATTTTCTGAAATAAATCGGATGGGAATAGATGTATCATTAGAGGTATAACTGATACCGACTTGATTGAGTGGATGTACCATTGTCATTGTGATATGACTGATACCGAATAAATTCTTTTGAAGATTAAAATAATCCATCTTTTGTTTCTGATCAATCAATGTAGGCTTTCCTATATTTCGCTCCCAAATAACATTGAGTGTTTGCGTGCTGATTAGTACATTACAAGTATCACTCGATTTATAAATCTTTCATACAACAAACATAAAAATTTGTATTGGGGCCTGTAAATCTGCCTCTAGAAGACCGAACGCCAAGAGGCTTAATTTAGAATTTCAGAACAAAAATCGGAATACAATGCCCTTTTTCCCAAGGGGAAGTGATAAGAATACATGAACTGTCACGTGTTTTTACACAATATAAATCATAATACATCATCTTATATACAATAACCATTAGATTATCTTTTTAACATTATTTATAGTAATATTTACAATATCTCGAAAATACTGCAAAGCATGAAGAATAATATAATTCTATAAATCTATTCCCCTTTTTTCATTATGTACATGGAGCAGCGTGCATTATAAATAGATCACATACATAATATCGGATGAATTGCTTTTGCGAATATATAATCTTATATAATATCTTACTGTTTTGGATAAAAGGAAGACTTATATACAAAATGTTACGTTCTTATTCAAACGGAACATAAGGTTGAAAATTAAGGTATTTCAATTTCAAGTCCATCCAAACGAAATTTTAATATGAAAAAAGAGAAACAAGCATCAACATCGAATACATTTTTACACAACATAAAGAAAATGATATCGTATTTCATTCCTTTCCCTTTCCTTTTCCTTTTCTCTTTTTTTTCTTGGTAGTGAGAACTTTTTATTTGGGTATTGCATCTATACGCCAACATTGGCCAATGGATCCGAGTACTGATACTGGAATATCCCTTTGTTTTATTTTTATCCTCATTTTAGGGGATCATGGGGTGAAATTTGACATTTTGGGGAGTGATGGCAAGTGCCCTTAGCCCCCATCGATACACCAGTGATGCTGAATACTGATAATGGAATAATTTCTTTCATTTTCCCTTTTCGGTCTTCGTAGAAAGAATCTTTCTACAAAAGAATTACCCTTTTTAGCTATATTTCCAACTTCAAATATTTCATCTTAAATAATATAGTTTAGTTGTTCAATAGAAAATGGTATACAAAATTAAAGGGCTACGAGGGGGCTTTTTCACTGAAAAAAAATCCTGCTGCAGTCCCAAATGAATGCAAAATTATTAGTTGATCATAAAGGTTTTAACTAATTTTTGTCAATCCATTCGAATAAAATAAGCCAGCAATCACAAGTCACATGCCATTACTATTTCTGGAAAATAAAATACTTTTTTTAATAACTATGAGATAGCAATATCACAGATTTTGAATTATTGGTATAGATTCTTTTTAAAGAATGATATCACTGGACATATAATTCATAAGGAAACATTCTTAAAGGATCACTTATTTATTAATGAAACATATTCTCTCTCCATTATTCTAACCCTCTTTCCATACACATGCACCCTTATACAAGCGCGCGCGCAAATGCATACGAAAAGCCACAGTACATATCCACCCACTCACACATTCGTACATTATCCCCATGACCAACTGTTAGACCATAGCTAGTACCCATAATAATACATAATCTTCCCTTGAAATACACTTATATTCAACAGTGACCATCGTCTTGAATGTCAGAAATAGTCAGGTCCATAAGAGCAGGGCCATCATATTAAAATAGAAAATAGATCTTGTCGACATGTACTAAATCTCACATAATACAACGTTACATCATAATCTTCCTTATTGAATGATTGGTATCGTCAGAAGAAAGTGCACACATTAGCTCTTCCCGCGAAGATGATGTAGAATGAACCTTCTCAAAACATTAGACCAGGGCACAAGGTTAATGTCTTCACAAGTTTTGCCGGAGACGATTTCACTTCAATGAGCTGAACATTCCCCAGAAGTTTGAATTCCCATCTGCAGCCTTGTCCCCGCCACCACCCTCACCTCCAGCCGTCTGCGCATTACCATGTCCATTCGCTGTCATGACAACCCCTCCAGTCTTCGATGAATCGTTACCATCCACCGACACGTACGGGATGCTCCGCGCCGAACCACTGTCGCCCGACGACGCCATCGACGCTATACCCGAGTCGGAGGACGACGGCGAATCTCTTCTCAAGTTCGTCACCGATTCGTCCGGTATCGTGGCTGTCGATGGTGTTGCTTTACTTTTGACTTCATAAGAGCCTTTGTTCTGGGTTGACCGGCGGAAGAGCCCTAGACGACCAGTGATACCGGCAGAAGGCAGTTCTTGTGTTGGTAATCCATACTGCTGGTTGTATGATCCCTTTTTCTTTGCTGGTTTGCGTTTAGGAGCCACCTCAATCGGATTTTTACTGTTTGCTCTCTCAGCAGCCTTAAAAAGAAAGAAGAGAAAGACAATAATATTTGACCAATGCAAACCGGCAATGCCAAGCAAATAAACATTACGACAGGGTAAAAAGCTTAGAAGGATATTGGCCTATTACCAATATAGCGAAATGGAATCCCCCCCCCCTTCCGGATTCCTGATGATAATAGGAATTTAAGAGTTAATTGACAATGAATGTTTATTAAAAGATAGTGCTTCCCATTCACATCACCTAGGTCGATTGCAGCACAATTTGGTATTTTTCTTGCTGAAGGAAAACACATGGTCTGGATTCAAACCCATCTCCATCCGTTGTAAAGAAAAGGATCAGAACCACTAGACAACGACGCATCCGTTCCTTTAAATTCTGGATTAATACATAGGTATCTTACCTGATACTGGCCGCTGAAGTCTTTAAAGAGCTTGAAGAAGTTGATTGGTTCGACATGGTCTCCATTCTCACCAAACATCTTGGTAGTGTAGTGGTAGATCTCTTCCATCTTCTTGAAACCTTCAGAGAGTGCATGGATGGTGTCTGCAGCACCCACATAGAACTGGTGGACAGAGCTGTCAAGGATAAATGCTTCATGACAAGGACTTCACCGAAGATGGCTCAAGGGGGACGCAGAAACTTGATAATGATTGTTAATGATGACGATGATTACAAGAGGAAAGATAGGGGATGATGAATTGCAACTATTCATGCGTTTGACTTCCTTATAATGCTAATTTATAAAGCTAAAAGAATATCTAAGATATTAAATGGAAGAAATGGCCATGGGTATCAAGCAGAGCAATTCAAATACATAACATCCACAAAACATCCAGAGCCATGTGCTATGTCAGGGAAGTACTTATTCATTTCAAAGTGATTGAATAACTTTAAGACTAAATAACTAAATATAATATATATAAGAGTCGGTTGTTACAAAGGATATTCCAATAATAGGATTGTCCATCTGTCGTTCTCGTTCAAACTTGGCAAGTTCCAGGCCCTTACGTAATCCTTGAATATCCATAGTCAGTGCTTCAAGAGATCCTGTTAAATGATAAACAGATAGGAATCATTGATCAGGACTTTTTTTCAAAGAAATATGCTTTGCATCTCTATGTGATTCCAAATTGATTTTTTTAATGAAGTCCAAACCTAAGGAATCAAAATAATGTTCAGATTTATCCCCTTCACATGGAACCCGTTTTGTAAAGACTTACAACATGACTAGTGTAACTTTGCCATTATTGTAACTAAAATTGAAACCTTATTGTGATTGGCTAAAGAGGCAAGAAACATGTGCAATTCTCTTGACCGGAAAATATCGATTGAGCATTATCATTGTTAACAAAGTGTTTAATTTCATTCTCCTCACAACATATTACGACGAACATTCATATTTTCAAGGAAATGTACAAGGAAAAATGTATTTATCGTGAAGAAAGAAATACCTGACTTGAGATCGTCGAATTGAAGGTCGTTGTACCAATTCTTGATTTCTGGGTAACATCGGTTAACAGCTTCAACCAGGTAATGAAGGAAGTTATGACTACGATCCGATGATTTCACGAACGTCAACTGGTCAAACACAGAAAACGAATCCATGGTTTGTTAAGGTTAGACGAATATATAGTTCAAGTTCAAGTTTTATTTTCCATTTCCATTAGCAACATTATAAGCAAATACAAATCAAACATACATTATAAATATAAACAAATACAAATGAAATATGATAACAATGATTACAAATCAACTACAAGTTCCAAAACATTTGTAATATAGGTTTAACAGAATCTGATATGGAAATGAGGGGATCCACTAAAAAGCATTGCTTGTAGAGCGTGGATCCCCTAAGATAGTATATTAAACATTTGAAAAATGGGATTTATTCGCAAGTGTAAATACAATAAGTTAAAATAGAATATTGGAAATAATAATAAGATGGTGAGTAATAGCGAGAAATGATAAAAAGATGAAAGAGATACGGGACGATACAAAAAACTAAAAAGAAAACAAAGACATGACGAAGAATAGAGGGGAGAGAGAAGGAATAAAGTACTGAAAGGGGAGCGAGAGAGGGAGAGGGCAAAGATAAAGTGGGGGGGGGAGACAGATAGAGAGGGAGGCACACACACACGCAGATTATGTGGAGAGAAAGGGTCAGAAAGAGAGAGGGGGGCAAGAACGAGAGTGCAAACGTAGATCAAAGAGAGTGTGACTTAATAGCGTGCTTAGACAATACTAAAAATATAAAACTAATTAATTACTTTGGTAAGACAGTAACATAAATATTTTTAGTTTTCTCTTAAAGGTGTGGATAGAGGGGGCCTGTTGAACATCTTTATGGAGTGAATTCCAAAATTTGGGGGCGGTGAAAATAAAAGTATTTTGCGCACCGATTACATTGAGTATTCGATTATTGATAAGGAACTGAAGATAATAATTGTTCGAAACTATTCGCCAGTATTCAAAGCAATTGCAGAGTTCATAACGATTGTTTCTGTCTGAATGATGATGTTTGTCTTTCGCTTGCGAAGACGACCACACTTTTACAAATTCTTGTGGGCTCGAAGATGGCTGAATAGCACAACCTTTGGCCGAAAGTGTCTACTGCAGTGTGATATATAGCAGGAGTATTCAAAGTCTACAGTATCGGACAAATCTTATTGCTTGAACAATTACATCGTTGAAAATTCTCCAGACGAATGTTACACGAAATTTTGTGTTTTTATTCTCTATATGATACTTTTGTCAAGAAGACTTCACATTTCGTAAGGCAGGCTGATTCATCATCTGCCGAATTCATTTTTATAAATCTACTGTATAAATAATATTTACCCTTTGTAAAGATTCAAGTTTGAATCCTATGGCTGGTCCTCTTTTACTGCTGTTCATGTAGTTACCAAAAGCAAGAACAATCTGAGGGATAAAATCAACATAATCATTAATGAAGTATAATCATAAATGAAGATTTTAGTTTGCCAGTTATTTTCCATGCACAGACAATCAATATGAAAATTCTGAAAACAGGATGAAGGCGAAAATAATTTTTTTAAATCAGATAAAAAATGATCTGCCCTGGCATCAATCTGAAGACGCATTATCGAGTATTATTTTAAACTATCCCGTTCCTTTATGTCATCCCCTACCCGTCTCACAAGCATTAACCCATCCGCTCTCCGTGTCTTTCTCCCCTCTCTCTCCAGCATGGACGGAATCTGTCTCCAGAGGTAGTTGGACCAGGAGCTGGAAACTTTAACAAGCAAAAAAAGGGTTATCACCCAAAATATGAGGTAATTTTAACCCAAAATAATTTGACAAGCAAAAAAAAAATCATTTAGTCATGATGTATTTTTCTCCATCATAAAACACCAAAAATAGTAGTGGGACATTTTATATTTTTGGTAGGGGGGAAGCGTCCCCCTGGGATTTCTGCCCATGCTCTCCAGTGTCCATTCTCATTTCCATCCTTTACACCTTATGTATTTTCCGATCATTTGTATTTCTCTATGTCTTCAGTAATAGAGATTTATATCAGCCACACTAATTAGCTCCTGCAAGGAATTTATCCCCCAAAAAAAAAATTACAAAAAATTACAAAAAATTGTGAACTTTGTTCCACGATTTTAAGTCGATCCTTTTGTTGTTGTTATGTTTGTGTGAGTTGTTCAATAATCCACGTCAGAAAATAGTCATGAAAAATAAGGAAGTATTTTGATTATTCTTACCTCGAGTAATTTCTTGAGTCTCCCGCTCGTGACGATTGAATCACAGGCTTTCACTATTGCTTCAATTTCCTGAAATAACAAACAGAATCACTTTAGGTAAACTGTTCTTGTTTCTGATATTGAACAGAAACTATATAGAACGTTGTTAGATAATTGAATTGATAAATTTATCTTTATTACAAAAAAATTTATAGAGACATAATTATGTTTTAAATAATGAAACGTATCTTACCATGATGATTGATCTAAATGGCAAAAGGATCGTGATAAACTCGCTATCACGTATGGCTATAACTCAATAATCTATATAGTAATAAAGGGTGCAGATTATCTTGAAGAAGAGGTTAGTTGAAACTAGAAATCATATTTTGATATTCAGCAAACGTAAAGCAAATAAAGCCAGAAATTATGACATGTTTAATTTTCAATGAAAATATTTAAGTTTATCCAAACAAAATTATAGACAATGTGGATAATACTGACGACAGACAAAACTGGTTTGAAACGATTTTTCTTGATTATTAACGCGGGTGAACTTTTTAAACTCTTAAGCTAAAATTTTGAAAAGATAACTTACTGGTTTGAGTGTGACGACTAAATCACTGTAGATACCCATAAAGGTCATTAACCTCAACTTAGATTCGTATCGGTCCACTCTCGCCATCTAACAGTAGTGAAAAATGTAGCATTATTACAGATTTGTGAATGTTGTGAATGTTTCTGCATTCAGATTCAAATTTGCACGCCCAGCTCAAAATATAACGCAGTTCATAATTTGAAAAGCGGAGCAATACTAATTTATCTATCCCAATATAGCTTGCATTATAACATAATCAGTCATGCCAGTAAACAAATCATTTTTTAGACTAAATCAAGTTACAATATGTATAATTTTATAACGAGTTATATAGAATGCGTTATTCTTCTGATTTATTTTCATGAAATATAACAATCAAAGAGTAGGCGTCTTTTTATGAATAGAAACAAGATATATTTTATTTGGAAGTTAAGAAAAGTGCAACAAGAGGCATCAATCAAACTGATTTTATCAATACAGGTGGATTGTCATAAAGCTGTTCGACTGGTACATGTTCTTGTCCATAACTCAATTACATAGGGCATAGAGATGTATCTCTATGACATAGGGATATCAAATAGCACAAGAAAGGATCACCAGTCGTGCGTAAAGTAATTCCTATCTTTACGAACAGCTTTATGAAACACCCACCAGAACATGTATCGAACAATGAATATTGAGCAGAATTTGACTATCATTTAGCTGCCTCTGTATTTGGAATTATAAATCGATAAATATATTAATAACTATACCTGGAACATAAACTGTTCAGCCTCTCCCATATCTTCATATTTATCTGCATTCTCTGCAAGTTTCTTGAGCTGGAGATAAAAACAAATGTTCGTTTCTATACATAATTATCATTACCAACTTTCAAGACGTGTGCGTGTAGTCTAAACTTTATTTTCATATATGGTAGTATTCATTTTACAATTTACAAGGGCGAAGGTGGCAACATTCGGACCCATCGACCCTAAAAAAGCTTTAACATAATTATACATTTGAAGGACAAGTCCACCCCAACAAAAAGTTGTTTCAGATAAAAAGAGAAAATCCAACAAGCATAACACTGAAAATTTCATCAAAATCGGATGTAAAATAAAAAAGTTATGACATTTTAAAGTTTTGCTTAATTTCACAAAACAGTTATATTCACATCCTTGTCAGTATGCAAATGAGGAGACTGATGACATCACTCACTATTTCTTTTGTATTTTATTATATGAAATAGGAAATATTCAATTTTTCTCCCTGTTGTCGTGTGAAACAACGATTGATTCCTCCCTAAACATGTGTAATTAGCATTGTTTAATACTATATGGTTCAATCAAGTTGGTCCTTATTGTCAAATCTGTAAAAAATGAGATATTGTATAATTCAAACAATAAAAAACAAAAGAAATAGTGAGATGGACATCATCGACTGTCTCATTTGCATGTCATTGAGTTGTGCATATCACTGTTTTGTGAAAAATAAGTGAAACTTTAAAATGTCATAACTTTCTCATTTTTCATCCGATTTTGATGAAATTTTCAGCATAATGATCGCTTGATTTTCTCTTTCTATTCAAATCAACATTTTTCTGGGGTGGACTTGACCTTTAACTATGGTCTTTGGATAGGCCTACTCAATTCTTGATATATTCAAACCTCGTACAGTTTACCTCGGGTAACTATAATCACGAAAAAAAACTTCAGATAAGTTAATGAGGTCTCAGACTTTATAACAGAAAATTTGAGATAATCAAAACCATAAAAACAGTATTTTGTAATCAATGGAACATTACCTCGTCCTTTGTAGGCACGAAGTTGAGGAGCAATTCAGCATATTCTCCCGGAACACCAGTAATGTCACACCGATCAACGAAACCACGGATATCCTTCGGGGATAGTGCTATCCGACGCTGGGTAATTACTGAAAACAGATATTGAAATAATTAGGAATTAATAGGACAATAATATTGCCGTGGTGATAATATTTAGCAGAGAATCGGAGGCATAGAGAAAGTAGAGGTATTGATATGGTCTCCTAATATCAATAAGGGAAGAATTGCTCGAATAGAAAAATCACAAAAAAAATAGTCCGTATATGTTTCTGTTTCTGTTTCTGTTTGTGGTAACTCCCGTAGGAACTCGGCAGGACAGCATTTTTTGCTGGTAAACGCCAAGCTGGTATATAACCAATTACCTTGGAAACATTTTACGTCTAGGTTGATCAGTCATAGTGGCTGGCGTAATAGACGACAGATATCACTCTTTGGCCTTTTTATCAAAGTGGAGACAATGGCAGAGTTGGGATTCGAACTCACAACCTTGCGATTATGAGTCCAATGCTCTTGCGATTATGAGTCCAATGCTCTATATGGATGTTGCTTTTCGTATTTTGAGATATGATCTTTCAGCGCTACGGGGTTAACATGACTATTTTTATTATTCTCTTTTTATTCAAAATACCACGTTCCTGGGGGTTAATCAACCCCATTAGGAGAGTAACATTACTAAAATTTGAACAACTATGTAAATTTGGAAAACCCTGGGATTGTATCAAGAGAAATGAGTTAATATCTTACTAAGATTCTTGGCACGATTGTTGTCTACCATTCTGATCTTCTGGGCTTGTTTCTCTTGTAATCTTCGGAGTTTCTCCATCGTCGCTGTTGTTGCCGAGGTTTCCTTCAAACGGAAATGATTCTCAAAATCTTCAAAGTCCATCTCATCGTAAACATTCTCGTCATCCAACACCTACACAGGAATGTATGGAGAAAACGCTAAAATGGTTAACTTCAAAACTTCCAAAAGACGCTATGAACACGTTTGTAATTTCAGAAAGAATGATTGCATCTGGCCTGTGCCAGTTTGTGATGGAAACATTGAATCAGGAGATCACAAGAAAAATAACTCGACTTATTCTTTTTCAAAGGCATGGCAGCATTATATACAGCCAGGCATCTTGTTAATAGTATTAAAAAAGTAATATTTTGTTTGATTATATTGGGGCCGTCATGTTTTGTGTCCGTGCAGTGCAGTGTATTGTAATGATATTTCCATACAATTTCACCGTTATATGTTAATACGAATTGCGTAACCATTGTAATGGCATCTTTGAAAAACAAACTTGATATCATGAGAAGGTGAGTTGACTCTGAAATGTTATAGTTTTATACTTGATTTTATTGAATGGCACTTTTCATGAGTTATAAAAATGGTTCTTATGGTACATATCTCAATATTATATAACCATGCGTTTTACAGCTTTTGTAAGTACTAAACATTTCATATTTATAGTTACAAAATTTGACGTTGTACTTTACGTTTATCATAATGTGATATGAAGAATATTCAAAAGCCATTAGGAACTAATCTGATAAACAGTTATCCACTTAAAAACTCGGCTCATTTAGACGATTGACAGTTGACTATTATGAACATATATTTATTTTCTGTATTGTGTGATTACCTTAAAGATTGTGTTTCCTGGTGTAGTGATTGTATTCCAATTTAACATTGGCAGTGCATGTTTGGACATCAGTCGGTTACGGTTCTTCCTCACTGAAATAAAATAGACATCACATTTTATTGCATGACTCGGAACTCTGATTAAGAATTGGAGCAAAGTATCTTGAAGACATCAAAACAAAGTCAGAGGCGGCGCCACATTGGTACAAGGGGCAAGCATCTCTAAAGATCATGATATTTCAAGAATAGAAAAAAAAAATACATAAAGGGTAGCAGAAAAGGAGGGAGGGAGCAAAATTGAAAATGTGGTTGCTGAAAATAAGAAATTGGATACATTTAGTCCCAACCAACCAGCAAACCAACCAACCAGTCAGTCAATCAATCATTCAATCAATCAATCAATCAATCAATCAATCAATCAATCAATCAATCAATCAATCAATCAATCAATCAATCAATCAATCAATCAATCAATCAATCAATCAATCAATCAACCAACCAATCAATCAACCAATCATTCAACCAATCAATCAATCAATCAACCAATCAATCAATCAGGCAATCATTCAATCAATCAATCAAGCAAGCAACCAACCAATCAAGCAATCAATCAATCAACATAATCAATCAAACAAACAATCAAAGAAAATGAGGGCCACATTGCTTCCCCTATATCAATTTAACCTGGAGCCACCATTATTCTGTAATGTGTAAAAATAAATTTGTAGACATGACTGATACTCACCTGTACCGATAAGAGGTGGAGGAAGGGGTACACCGGGGGCACCTGGTATTTTACTAGGTGGCAGATCAGGAGGGGCAGGTGGGGGTGTAGGAGGGGGTGGGGCTTTGGCCTTCTTCGATGCGGCGGGCTTGGAAATGACAACTGAAATAGTGTTTGAAGAAGTAAAAAGAAACATTTTATTGAGGATTAGATAGAAATATAACATCTTAAATGTCTTGTTTGATAATGCTCCATGATTTACACCCTTCGTGTAATGGTTTTGATACTTCCTTGCATTTGTTCAAACACATTTATTTTCCAAAATTTTCCAAAGGAACTTTCCAAACCCAATATCACAATTGCCATTATATCAAAGTAAAACCGCTGTTTAAAATTCATTCAACGCTGTTATATAATTATGAATCGCATAGTAACTGTTTAACACATTAAACAACCATGCTAAATTTACTAAGAATTGACTATTAAATATTAAACTTCGTTTTTTAAGGTCACTTGTTTAGACTATTCAAACTACTACTGTGCGATTCATTTAGTAAACAGCGTTATGAACATTTTTAAACTGCGTTTTTACTTGAGATATTGAAATGTTAATCATAATGCGTTGTTATGATGTCTTGATTTGTTTTAGTTCTACATTTTTTTCATTGGATATTCATTTTTATTTTGTTTTGAGAAACATTTGTCAATCGGCAGTCAAGCTGCAATCAAATGTTTTAATAAATTTGTAAATTTGAATTTTGAAATTTGAATCTTAAATCATTATTCATTCTTACCCATTCACTTAATTAATTTATTGTTATCAATTAATTATTTTATTTATCCATATCCATTCATTCATTCTTTCTTTCTTTTCTTTTTTCTTTCTCTCTCTATTTATCTATTTCTTTCTTTCTTTCAGTCATTCATTTATGATAGCCCTACTAAAAAGTCATTTAGTCACTGATGAAATCTATAGAAGAAACCTTTCACATTTTTTTAAAGAAAAAAAATATTTTCTAAAAATATATAATTTCCAGAAGAGAAAATCCTCAATGTTAAACCTATAACTCACTTTCCTTCTTCTTTTCACCGATAACAGATGTCTTTCTCTCTAGTTTTCTTTCTCCTGTTTTCTGTGGTTCGATGATGACAGTCACCTCATCACCCTCCTGTTCGGGTTCTAGAGGTTTCATCAAATTATTAAAGTTACGAAATTGTTTCTCCGCATGCTGGCCGGTCTTCTTCGTGTATTCCCGCTACATGAACCAAACAGAGCATTTGAAAGTATTTATCATTAAAGTGATATTTATTTTATTAGATCATCACAGTGATCATTCTATACCTTATCAATATGCATCAATTAACTTAAATTTGTTCAACTGATTCATTAATCAGGTGCTTAATTTTCTATTCCATATTGCGTACCGTCACACAGTGCAGCACATTTTTGTGAATGTACTGGAAAAAAATCATAAGGGGTTAATAGTGTTATACAGGGCTTGATCACTTTGTACATTCCGGAAATGTCCTTAACATTATTGATGATTAAATGAGAATATATTTCTGGTGGGAACACGGAGGAAAGAGTTTCCAAGGTAATTGGTTATATACCAGCTTGGCGTTTACCAGCAAAAAATGCTGTCCTGCCGAGTTCCTACGGGAGTTACCACAAACAGAAACAGAAACAGAATCTTACCGTCAATTTTTCAATAGTGTCTTGAAGTTCGTTGACCCTGTCTCTGTAATCATCTGACCTAGCAACGAGCTGCAATTCAGAGGAGCAAAATCATATCAAAGATCGGTATATTTCATTTTGCTAATTATGGAGAAATGTTAAACAAGCATTGAGATATATATATATATATATATATATATATATATATATATATATATATATATATATATATATAAGAAACACCTCATCTAATTGTTACCTACAACCTGTAAAGTTTAAATTAAAAAAAATCAGTATCATTATACACAAATCTTTATAAGTCATTAATATATTTAGATACTTAAACTAGCACCAAATATGACGAGTTAAGGTGGAAAAGAAGGAAAACTTACATCTAGAATTTTGGTTTGTAATGCTTTGTTCTCAGCCTCGTAGTCTGTCATTCTAGACCCTTGTCTGTCAACCTGTACAATAAGATACAAAGATATAGGTTCACATTTTGAACTCACACAACATTACTTATGGCATTCGCAGTGCTGAACATGATCAGCAGAATAATAGCAAGTGTGAAGGAGGACACTTGTCATAATGACTAGGAAATCAAGTACAGTTATGGAGGGGAAGTGGGCAAACGTCCTATGTTCACTGACCATTATCAAAGCTGTATTGCACCGAATGCTGATAATTATTTATCCAATCTGAAAAAAATTCTATTTTATGTATCATCAAGAAACAATAATAAAGATAACAAAGTATTTTCTATTTTTTTATATAGTTAATCTTCCTATTTCATTTTTCTAGCAAGCGTCATTAAAAAAAATGAATTTAAACCTGGAAAGCAACATCAATTTCACTATTTCATAGAGTTAATATGCTAAAAAACATACCTCTTTTCTGAGTAGAGCATTCCTTGTTTCTATGGTCGTTAGATTCTCTTGAAGTCTCTGAATACTGACATAACGACTGTGCCACGCGTCTAATTCTAGTTTGATTGAAGCTGGTAGCTCGCCTTCTAGTCGATACAACTACAGATGAAAGATGATGAGGAGAGGATAAAGTAGAGTAAAAATAAGATTTCGATTTTTAGAAAGCTCTGAATAAAATCATTCAAAATAATCAAGTCAATGGTTGCAATAGGTACTCGCCATGGGAGTCTCAGCTTTCCTTCTTTTGAAGGGGGGCTCACACAAAAATCAAAAGTAAAAATTGATAAATAAAGAAAGAAATGAGAGGACGGATAAAGAGACGGTTACAGCCCGATAGACCGCGGGTCCGATAGACCGCGGGTCCGATAGCCCGCGGGTCCGATAGCCCGCGGGTCCGATAGACCGCGGGTCCGATAGACCGCGGGTCCGATAGACCGCGGGTCCGATAGTCCGCGGGTCCGATAGCCCGCGGTGTGTGTAAAATTATGGTCAGGATATAGTGAGATCCAATGCCATCAAGAGGTCAAAAGGCCAATGATACGAGTCCATTGGGGTTCTATAACGATGACCCAAAGGACAATCGCCCCCTGACATCTACTTCAAGGAAAATATTATCCCCATATTTTATCGTCAGGGACTGTTACCCCCCCCCCCCGGAAATTTACCCTCTAGACGCCATACGGAGCCATCGACTTGACGACATGGCGAGATACTTTATCTTTCCATGTCGACTAAATAATGGCGCGATACGTTATCCTGCCAAGTCAGTCCACTTATAAAAAGTTATATGTCAACATGGCGAGATATTTTATCTTGCCAAGTCGACTTAAATAAGTTACATGTCAACATAGCGATATATCGGGATTCTCGCCGGGACTTGTACACTTCATATCTCGCCATGTGGACATATCGACTTGACAAGATAGAATATATCGCTATGTCGAAATAATAAGCGTATTAATTACTTAGGCGGCGGAAGCGGGGGGGGGGACCTTTCCTCCTAAATTTGAGGTGGGGGACGGTCCCCCCTAGATTTTTAGTTGAGAACCTTTTTTTTACTTGTCAATTTGTTTTCTACGTCCCCCCCCCCTAAATTGAGGTGGACCCCCCCCTAAAATCTTTTTGTCCCCCTAATTTTGGTTATAACCTTTTTTTTCTTGTCAAAAATTTTTCAAAATTGGTGGTCCTTCCTATAAATTTTGGTTGATTTGCTTGTCAATTTTTTTACCTGTGTCCATCCCAAAATTTCAGGTGGACCACCCTAAATATTTTTGCCTTCCGCCGCCAATGATTAATTAAGACATGGCAAGATAAAGTACCACGCCATGTCGTCACGTTAATGGCATTTTCAAGGCTCCATACTAGGGGTAATTATCCGGGGTAATTATCTGGAGGGTAAATTTCCGGGGGGGGGGTATCAGTCCCCGCCGGTAAAAATATGGGGATAATATTTTCCTTGAAGTAGTTGTCAGGGGGTGATTGCCCTAATTGGGTTATTGTTATAGAACCCAGGCGCGGATCCAGGATTTCGTGGGGAGGGAGGGGGGGGGGGGCAAATTTGACCTGATTTTTGGCGCCCATATGTGTACTTTTCGAAAAATGGCGCCCACTCCCTCCCGGCCAGGCTAACTAAAGTGCCTTAAATGGATTTTGAATTATCTTATAATCACATTAAAACAAAACCAAAGACCACTTTTTCATGTGTTCTTGAAAAAAAAAATCCATGAATATATAATGTAATATCAATGGGAGCGCAAAGCACGAGCGATTTTTTTTTTTTGGGGGGGGGGGGGGGTTCAATTTGGTTTAACTTCTAGCCAGAGTAGGCCCTACTAGAATATTCTGTGAACGGGAGCTGTAGTTTCTGTACTGTTGTGTTAGAATACCCTTCAATAATATTAATGATAACCTCTTGGGAATAATGCAATCTCGAAGCAATCGACTAATTCTCCTCATCAGTGGCGTATTTATTCAGCATGGGTGCACGGGGGGGGGGGGGTGGGTGGCGAGGGCACCAAGTTTAAAAAAAATGAAATGAGGGGGGGGTAGACGTCAAAGAAAATCTGATATTTCATTCTTAAAAACAAATTGAGGTATCTCACAAGACCTAAATAAATAATGAGAACGCGAAGCGCGATCTGATTTTTTTAATAGATTTATCATGAAAGCCTAAGTCAGGGGCGGACCAAGCTTCCGCCATTAGGGTGAGGGGCCATTTTTTCATCCATATTTTCCCCGATCGGCCGCTCAAAGTTGATTTTTTTTGTTTCTTTGAAGGGGTTGTCCCAGTGCCGTATAAATGAGCCAACAATTTCGTGGGGGCTCGATATGGTGTATCGCATAAAATTAATAAGAAGTTGCCAGTGAGCGAAGCGAGCAAGCAAATATGCTGACATTTTTATTACAAAAATACAAGGTTGTGATAGATTTTGACATAATATTTGGAAAATAATATTATATTTCACCATAATCCCTTTCCTTTTCTCTCTATTTTTTCTTAGTCTTGATTCTCTCTTTTTTTTTTTTGGGGGGGGGGGGGCAAAACACCCATGTCCTAACAGTCATTTCCTAGCTTTACTTTATAAGCAACATAAATGTGTAATAATCTCTTAAGCCCTATGTAATCTAAAAATGAAATTTCATGTATTTTGTCCTGAAAATTGAACATTTTGGGCAATGTTTGTGAACCTGAACAGCGTATGTAACTAGATAATTACCACGAGCGCGAAGCCGAGCAGAAATGTTAAATATTCGTTCTGGCCTGGTCGAAAAGGGACATGTTAAGGATGTTTTGCAGTTAGCCATTAAGACGATACATATTTCAACGATTAAATAATGCGAGCGCGAAGCGCGAGCTGATCATTTTTGATATTCCAACCTAAAAAGATGAGATTTCAAATCCCGCAATGGGACATTCGATTCATGTTTGTCAATCATGAAAAAGGATGGGTAATTTTTGGTATCTTCCTACAATAATAATGCGAGCGCAAAGCGCGAGCAAAATTTTGTTGATATTCTGATTCGAAACTGGATAATTTTAGCACGTTTTGAATAAGATCAAGCTTTGTATCCTAAAAACATGCGTGCGCGTGTTTTAGAGTTAGACAGAATCCTGGCAATCTGAATACATTTCATTTTTCATCATAAAAATCAATAATGCGAGCGCAGAGCCCGAGCTGAAAATAATATTTGAAATTCCGATATGAAAAGGGTCAATTTAAGCACTGTTTACAGCACTATGTATATAAAGAAATTTGATAGCACTATATAAATAATGCGAGCGCGAAGCGCGAGCTGATATTTTATTATTTATTTGACCTAGGATCGAGACATTTTAGGCCTAAGGACATTTTGTCATCATATAAGAATGATGACTATCTTCTCTTTCTTTTCCTAAAACTTGTTGATATTTATTTCTGAAAAAGGGACAATTTAGTTATAATGAATTTATACAAATTTTATTTCATATTTATTAATCTGTTATAAAGCCTAATGAGTGTGTGAAATTTGTTGACAGTGCATGAGACCTAAAAACTGGATATTTTAAGTATTTTTGTAATCATGAATAGGATTCATTAATTGGTTGATATATTTTTAGCAAATAATGCGAGCGCAAATCGCGATCCGGAATTTTTTAATGGGGGGATTTAAGTAGTTTGTTATAAAATTAATATATAGGTATACATAACTCACCAATCAAAATGCGAGCGCACAGCGCTAGCTCATAGGCCTTTATTATTTTTTTTTACAATCGAGACACCTGAAAAGGTATATTTAGAGAATCTTATATGAAATATAAAAAGACAATACGTAGGCCTACTTGGCATATAGTGCGAGCGCACAAAATGTTGCAAATGTTGATTCAAACCATAAAACTGACATTTTCCAGAGCACTTAAAACATAAATTGGTAAATAAAACAAAATAATGAAAGATCGATGTCCGAGCTGAATTATGTTTTGTATATTGATATCAAAACTTGATATTTTAAACTACATATCATCCTATTGAGCAAGATATGTATCTCATCGAACAGGCAATGTGAGCGCGATGTGGAGCGAAACTTTAATATAGTGACATCAAATATTTTTTAAAATTGTCTTCTTCTTCTTCTGACCTTATTTTATTCACTCGTCTTCCACCTTTTATGTTTCGTCTTCTTTTTTCTCCTTTCTTTCCCCTTTTTTTTCTTCCCCCGTTTTTCACAATTTATTTGCTCTGTCAACAGGGGGGAGGTTGCCCTCGGGCCGCCTCGATCCGCCTATGTTAGTAGTTGTTATGATGAACACGATGCATATCTATTAAGAAATGAATGCGACCGCGAAGCGCTAGCTGAAAACTTTTATAATGATGAAATGAAAAATACATTTTCAGTTGTCAGGTTAGAATATCAAATATTTTCAGCTTGTGCTTCTCGTTCGCATAAAAAACTGTAAGGTCGGGATGCGTATAATTATAACTAAACAATTTATTGATGCCAGCGCGAAGCGCGAGCTCAATTTTGTATATACTGACTTAAGAAGGACTAAGGTAGAATTCCTTTTCTAATTGCTTGTCCTTTTCTCTTCCTTTTTTCTGTTTCTTACCCCTTTTTGCGCCACCATGGGGGGGGGGGGCAAAATCTTTGCCCCCTGGATCGACCTATGTATGTTGACTTGAAAAACACTAAAACTTACATGTGGGATTGAAGCAGAGGATACATACCTCATTAATCAAATATTGCGAGCGCGTAGCGCGAGCTGAATTTGATAATAACCCTTTTTTGTGACCCTGAACAGGGTATCTATCTCGCTAAACAGACTTAAAACTCGAAAACATTTTTTTTTTCTGTTATCGTAAAAACGGGATATTTTAATTCAGCCACATTAATTGAAGTTTTTTGGCAGGACATATATTTCACTATAAACAGGCAATGTTGCGTCCCCGGTCGAAAATGAATTTGCATGAAGCCCTCTAAGTTCAAGGTCAATTTGGCGCCCTCGGTTGAACATAAACTTGGCGCCCCCATGTGAAATATAACTTTGCCCTCCCTCCCCTCTCTGAAACATGTATTTGTCGCATTATGGTCAAAATTCAAATTAGCGCTCCCCTAGTTCGAACATCAATTTGGTGCCCCGCTAGATCGAACATCAATTCGGCGCCCCATAGTTCGAACGTCATTTTGGCGCCACCAAATCAACGTCCAGGTCAACATCTCCCTCTTCCGTTTACCATCTCCTTTTCTTTCTTTTTTCTTTCTTTTATCCTCATTCCCCTTCCTTCCTTTCTCTTTCTTTCTCTCTTTCTTTCCCCCTCTTCTTTTCCCCCCTTTCTTCTCTTTCCCCATCTTTTCTTTCCCCCTTTTCTTCTCTTTTTGCTGTTTTTTCTTTCCCTCTTTTCCTCTCTCTTTTCTCGTTTTTCCTCTCTTCCCACTAATACTCTCTCTCTTTTTTCTTCTTCTTTTCCCCCTTTTCCTTACTCCGTTCTTTTTTTTCTTTCTTTTCCCTCTTCCACTTTTTTTCTCTTTTCCCCTTTACTTCTCCCTTTTTCTTTTTCTTTCCTTCTCCCTTTTTTCTATTTTAATCTTTTTTCTTCTCTCCCTCCCCTTCCTCCCTTTCTCTCTTTCTTCTCTTCTTTTCCCCTCTTCCTCTCTCTCTCTCTTTTCTTATCTTTCTTCCCATCTTTCTCTCTATTTAAATATTCTTCTCTTCTTCCTCTTTTTTTTTCTTCTTTTTCTTCCTTTTCCTTTCTCCTTTCTTTTCTTCTCTTCCTTTTCCCTCCTCTTTTTTCCCTCTTCTTTCCCCTTTTCTTCTCCCTTTTTTCTTTGTCTTTCCTTTCCCCCTTTTCTTCTCTTCCTTTCTCCTTCTTACTTTCTTTTCTATTCTCTTCTTTTCCCATCTTCCTCTTTCTTTTTTTATTCTCTCCCTTTTCCCCTCTTCCCCCTCTTTTTTTTTGAGCTGGTGGTGGGGGGGGGGGGTGAGGCAGTTCCCCCTCGGCCCTCCATGGATCCGCACCTGATAGAACCCCATGGCCTCGTATCATTTGACCTTTGGACCTCTCGATGACATTTGATATATCTGATCATAATTTTACACACACTGCGGACTATCGGACCCGCGGTCTATCGGACCCGCGGACTATCGGACCCGCGGTCTATCGGACCCGCGGTCTAACGGACCCGCGGTCTATCGGACCCGCGGTCTATCGGGATGTCCCCAAAGAGACTACATATTACAGCAAATTGAATCTATCATAATACGCCTACTCATTAATGTATATGAGATGCGAAACAAATTAATGTCATATTCATATTGAACCTTAATTACAATCGTTTAATTTAAATCAAAATACAAATATAGACTGGAAAGAAGCTGTTTTTTATACAGTTTGACTGTTTGAATGAAATAAAGGAAAGAATGTGAAAAATATCAAAAGCAGAAGAAAATTTACCCTTTCTAGTTTAATTGGATTAAATTCAGCCATCTCTAGCTCATACTGCAGGTACACCCGTTTGTTCATGTCTGTTGTAGAGCTGAGCATTGTGTTGATAAACCGAAGACATATCGTCTATAATATGTAGAGAGAGAGAACAAAATTATACAGTTATAACAATCATGAGAATCGAGGAATATTGTTGCAAATGTACAAGGAAAAATTGCAAACTATGATCACCTTTGGAAAGTCTTGATTAAAAAGAAAACAGCGATATTATTTCAAGCATATATAATTCGTGGTTTCTTTTAATTCAACCATCAAAAAGACATTCAAAAATGCAATTTACAAATTTGCATTGATTATAATGGTTTGATCCTGACAAAAGCAACATTGTTTTCATAAAGGGTCATCAAACTTATGACAAAGACCTTCATGGCAGCTACAAGATATTACAGAAAGAATTAAAATCTTTTAAGAAATTGAATCAGATTAAATTCATTTAAATTTAATTCAATTAAATCAAATCTATTTATCTTGCATCAATTGAAGATGATAATACTTACCACCAGTTCAACTCTTGATTTCTCAAGGAACATCATTTGTGTGATGGCATGAAATCGAACCTTCTCATTTAACTTCTTTCTGAAGGCACTCAAAGCGGTTAGCACTCGATTTAGACCGTCTCTTGATTCACAGACTGCGATCAAAACCTGCATTTACAAAAGGAGGAAAAAACGCAACACAACCGATGGAATATGTAATTATTAGTGGACATGACTGCTGGAAGAGCATAAATGCTAGCTAATTATCAACCAGAGGACATTCGGATTAACATCCACTCCAAAGGACGAGGTAACGGGTACGTGTGCTAAATGGCCCTATAAAAGGCCAAATTGGAGTTCAATCGGCCGTATCGTTAGATTGTAAGACCGCCAGTCTACCAATTCCTGAGAAATTGTTCCTCCTTAAAATCCGTAGTGGATAACAAGAAATCAAATGAAATGAACATATTCATAGTTATTATAATAACTGCTTTATAATCATTTGAATCTATAACCTCCCCCCATAAAATGTTTATACTCACGGTTGACTTTTTCTTATACTATGATGTTTGAAATGCTTAATACACTAATATGAGGTAAAAATATCAGCAATAGAAAAGAACGCACCTAATTTGCATAATTTATTGTAATAAATTGCATAACTAATTCTGTTGAGAAAAAAAACTGATATCCATCGCGTGTAGGTCAAAATGACCCACTGTTTGTGATCACTCGGTAAGATCTTTGAATTCCTTTGATGTTGTTTTTTTTTTCATTGAGACATGGGAATTTACCATAAATTTTTACAAACAGCATACAAGCTGTGTGATCATATACCAAAGACAATAGGAAAAGATATAGACCCAGTGATTTCCATTAATTTGGGTCTACCTCTGTAACCTCCATAATACATCGAATCATAATCATTAGGTGAAAATGAAACGTGTCGTTTTCATTTCAACATCATTTTGAGGGATACATAACCTTCGTCGGCAGTGAATATTAACTTACCATGAAAGCATACAGTCTAGCCGATAATGACCTGCTGATTACACATGATGTAATGATTTCTAAGACATCATCTCCTTTTATTATGATAGAAAGTCCCTCCTGTTAACATGAAAAGGGAAGAAAAGGAAACCATGAAATTCAATAATACTTGATATTATTGCTGCTGAGTGAATTTACAGATGGTCACATTTATGATTTCGGATAAAAATGGAAGATCCAATATCCTTCTAAAGTTAATGGGATTTAAATCAAATCAAGGTTTTGTTTAATGGCCAGTCAAACTCTAGATTTAATTTGAAAAAAAATCCATTTGTTTTTTTAATTGGATAAGAATCTTTCATTTTTTTCAAGTCATTTCTTCATTTAGAATAAATTCAATGCTCGGTTGGTCACTATAACAACGTTCTGCTTCGATCTGTATTTTATTAATAACAATAATGACAACAAAACAATAATTATGATGAGAGAAAGGATAGAGGAATTACCTTGTCTTCCGATATTTTCCGCAAGCAGTTCATTGCGTCTGATTCTTCCATCTACAACAAAGGTAAATTTAACAATAATCATAATATAAAACATTATAGGTATAGATAATAATTATCCATTTCAGGCCATGTCCACCGCGAAATAGACTGGTTTAGACATTCAAAACATGAACAAGAAGTTGTTGTTTATCCCATACGATAAACTCATATCAAGTTTTCGCGGATCAAAATGAGATGTCCAAAAGTAACGGATGAGAACATTATGGTAAAAAGTAATGTCCTTCAAAGTCACTATGCAATATGAATTTGATGATCTTGAAGAAGAAAAAATAAGGAAAATAATAAATAAAAAAAGATGTTCTGACGTCAGTATAAAAGTAATTGCCCGGTATAGCAAATCTCTGGCTAAAAAAAAACATGAACTGTATCTATCAATATTTTGTTTTCTTCAAAATCAGGCTTTGGTATTCTCTCGTGCAGAAATTTTGGTCCTTGCAGGAGGGAGGGGATAATCCCATTGAAATAAGTTAAAATCTACCCCCTCCTTGTTCCTATACAACTATTATGAAACTCGTAATAAATTTACTGTTGTGCGTTTGATGTTTTCGAGAAGCTTGAGTTGTTTCTTATCGAGTGTTGATGTACGGCTTGGTGGCTGGATCGAAGCTGAGTTGTTAGCATTCTGTTGACTCCTATCCTTCTCAATAAGGGTTTGGGTTTGACTCAAGAACTTGGCAAGAAGAATGACACCACCCACTTTATCTGAGATAAAAGCTTTGAGGAAACTGCAGTAAGGGTGGGGTGGCAAATTTAAAAAAGTGACTTTATACAGTTATTTCGAAATTCAAATGAACGGTCAAAATGCACGCGCAAAATAAATTCATATTATTATTATTTTGGTAATGCCAGTTTTCAGTGGGATACTTTTTGGTCGACGAGAGTGATACGATTTTGTCTTTAACTTACCCCCCCCCCCCCTATGTTTGTAGCTATTTGACATTAATATGGACACCTTTAATACATACAATTATTTCCTTTCTCCATTGCACTCATTGTTCTCTTCTATCATTATCGTTATACTCATTATTATTTTACAATTTCACTTAATTATTCATCTATTTTAAATGACGAATTTGTTATTATATCAAATGCAAATGAAATATATTAATACACGACTGAGCAGTGGCCAGTGATAGCTGAAAGAAAACTCTTTAAGAAAACTTATGACGTAGAATACAGAAATTCAAATTTAACATAGTGAAGGTTAGACGAAAAACAACCAAACATAGTGTATTATGATTACTTTTTAAATCTTGTAAGCAGGCCTCTCTTCTTAATTCTCTTTTTACAAAAAAATCTTTGAAAATTTTATTTTCTCAAGAAAACTGAATTTCATTTTGACTTGTGCATTAATATACAGTATAATCCGACAGAGTTATGTATTAAAAAAAAGATACACACACGCAATTGTACGGAAACAAAACCCTGATCGCCATGAACCCTTAAAATAACATGACAATTCATTGAAATTAACATGTAATAGTTTGGGGCTACTTGAAGTTATTACACGGTTGAAAAATTATTTTAAAAAACACTTGTTCGTAGGTGGATTTCGCCCAAACTTCATAAATATCGTTGTCTCATTGTCTGCTTTAATTAAAACCATAATCATAACAAAATATTTCCTTCATTATAACAGATTCTCCCACACTAATCAGTGTTTACCCATATGAGAGGAAGTATGAACCAACATTTTGTCGGACTCACTCTGTCTTGGCTGAATGCAGATCTTCTTTGAGATCCTCGATGACCTCCTTGACGGGGGCAAGGGTCTTCACCATCTTCTTCCACGATGACTTCTTCATGGTAGCCTCTTGATGGATGGCCGGGTCGATGTGGCCTTCCAGCTGCGTCTTGTAATACTTTACATCGTGCAACGACGACTTCAACGACGGCTTCATCATGGAAAGGGTGGAGGGAAGAGACAAGGTTAATTGATGAGTTATCAAAGGGGGACGAGATGGCCTAATCCGATTTGAATGGATATCTAATAAGACATAGGCCTATAATGATAAAACTGAATAGTATAGGAATGACAAGCAGGGCCCTGGGACCATTTTTTTTTACTGGGGTGCTGATGTAAATTTGACAAGCAAAAAAAGGGGGAGTCTCACTACAAAATGAAGGTTATTCTGGCTCCGAGAAATTTGATAAGCAAAAAAAATAATACAAATCCAAAATATAGGTCATTATGGTTACATTTCTCCATTTTTAACACTTACAGAATTCCAGGGGGTGCTGCCTATGGAGAATAATACACGCAACGCCCCCCCCCCCCCCCCCAGGAAAATCTTCCCAGGGCCATGATGACAAGTATCTATCATTTTCTTGTCAGGATCTATATCAGATTCCTGTCAAGTGTCCCTTTGGTATTGATGGGTGGGTGATTATGTTAATGTTAGTACACTGCAAAAACTCCGGTGTTGATTTAACACCAGCCCGAAATCTATATATGTCCACACCAGAGAAGTGTTAAACAACACCGCTTTTGGTATTAGTCTAACACCAGATAGGTGATTATATAACACCATTTAGTATCAAAACTGCATCGGTTTGATTCCAAACTGGTGTTGTTTCAATACTTCTCTGGTGTGGACATAATAGATTCCGGGCTGGTGTTAAATCAACACCGGAGTTTTTGCAGTGTAAGTAAAATGGAGGTGAATTCCTTCGGAACTGCTCATTGTTTGCACTTATGATAGCAATCTATGTCGATTATGGTAAAATACTTTTCTACCATCATTATTCTACTGAATCAAGTTATAGATCAATGAATTTCAAATAATGAACTTAAATTCATTTATCAATAAAATATGATTTCGCTCTCACTGACACATAACTTATATTACTGTAATACAAGATCTTAAATTAACCGTTCTCCCCCGATTTCTCCCAAACAACCCTTGGTTGCTAAGTTTGAAGAATTAGAAGTAAGCTAACATTTCACAAATAAGTTAGGAGTTTTGGGGGCTGCTTCAATCGCAGTCCCAATCCAAATAATGATATATTTTAAGTCCCACACGCTCCGCCACAGGCCTAGCCATGTGGCGGCTTTAAGCGTTGTGTATTAACAAATAAGGGGGTACCAAGTTAATATATTTTGCAAAATCAATGTAAAAAATAGTTATTTAAAAATAATAGCTCAAAAGCTATAGCCAAGAGGTAAACATGCTTCATGATTAATCAAAATACATTAAAAAAATTATACATTATAGGTTTTTGGGTATTTTACCCCTATACATACATCATATTTTTCAAATATTTTATTATATGTGGATTTTGCTGAAAATATTTAGATAAAACTTGTGTAATCGATATACTTTTGTTAATCGATTCCCTTAAATTAAAAAAAAAATTATTGTGAGTATCTGTATCGGATATATCACTTTCATCTTGCCTTTAATTGTAGTATTATCACATTTTTATTTATAATATTGACGTTATCATTGCTATTATTATCATCGTGCTCATTCATTGCATAAGATCGTACTAAGCACATGTAAAAAGATGATTTGCTCATAAAGCGACCAAGCTTAATAAAATAGTTTAAGGACGTTCCACAGTTAAAGTGAAATCCATGTCATTTTCACCAAACTTTGCACATATATACTTTAGAACCTTAATATTCGAAATATGCAAAAATTAACATAGGTCCATGTGCTTGATTTTTTGCTATAGAACTTCAAAGTTCACCCAAATTGATGTTTTTAAGAATTGCGCATTCAAAAGAATTTGGCATTTTTAGACCGCCCAAGATTACTACAATGAGTTTAAACCTGTATTACTCAGTCAAAATACATGAAAAAGTCATCAAATTTCGCAAGAGAGTTAATAATTGTATCGTTAGAATGGAGAATATATTT
This sequence comes from Lytechinus pictus, assembly GCF_037042905.1. NCBI lineage: Eukaryota > Metazoa > Echinodermata > Echinoidea > Temnopleuroida > Toxopneustidae > Lytechinus > Lytechinus pictus. The sequence goes on from NC_087254.1 coordinate 19,201,473, forward strand.
ATAGTGCTATTTGTTTGCAATTTTAAGTTTAACAGCACTGTCAGTTCGTAAAAATGGCGTAAAAGATAACAAAATCCCAATCTAAAAAATGTGAAATTTCAGTAACAAACTACAAAAGTACAATAAATGCTGCACTTTATTCAAAATCCATGTCATTTTCACCAAAACTTGTAGAGTTGTAGAGGAAGGTATACCTAAGAGGAACAAACATTAAAAAATAGGGGTTCATGTGCTTGTTTTTAAACTATCAGTATTTTTATTGGAGCAAATGTGCTTTTTAAAACACCAAAAATGCGCCGAATGCTTTGTATCTATGTGAAGAAAAAATCAAAACCACTCTACCATTTATTCAAACTCGGGGTAATATTCGTGATTCTTGGCAGCACTGCAGAGTAAAGTATTTTGAAATTGTAGAGAATCTTTTTTTGAATGGTCCATGGAATAATTTCATTTTCTAGCTTCATGAAATAACGCATCGGATCTGCAGTTAAAGTGCAGAAGATGAGAAAAATCAGCACATACCCGCAGCTAATTAATCACCTGTTCATCCATTGTGACGTCAGCGCGCAGAGTGTAAACTATGCGCAGATCATAATGCGCACAAACATAACTGTGGAACGTCCTTAATTTGTATGTTCACCTTGTACCATGGATTCTAATGTGTAAGTAGCCTTATTATATTGATTACATACCACAATTTGAAAATGATTTATAATCAACACTTTTTTTTCAAACAAAGTATAACTAAATAACGATGTGTAAAAGGCAGTCACATGACTGGAGTAGGGATATTTGTTGTAAGTGTAATCGATTACAATTGAGGGGGTCTTTTATTGTTAATAGTGTACCTTTATCAGTAGTAGTGCTGCGCACCATGTTTGGGCCACTAAAACAATAATTAGATACCTCAGAATAGGCAGCTTAGTTATGGTTTCAAAGTGTTTATTTCAAAATGGAAATTTATTATTATATGATTTCCATTTCTTTTATTTTTGATTTTCGATTTATTACTTTGCATTTTGTAATTATGTAATGTTTTTTATATTTAAATTTTCAATTGTTCATTTTACTATCATCAAAGCTTAATAAAAAAACAGGAGATCATACTCTAAATATAATATTTTGCGTGAAATTATTGTTTAAGAATATTCTTCACTAGTTAACTTTTTTATTGTTCTATACAAATCTTTCATATACAATATGTTTAAGGCGATTCAAGAATTTGTTACGGTTCTTAATTATTCAATTGTATATTTTTTGTATATTTCATCTAATCTTTCCAATTTTTATATTTTATTCTTCCACACAATTTCGTTATTTTATAGATTTTGATTTATCTTGTGCTTCGTCCTTGCAACACTGAGGCCCCGCCAGCTTAGGAAGTCTGGTTTGACTGAAGGCATTGTCTTTAAAGCTAATGCTAAAATAACGAAAAGCCCCTCCTCTGATGAAGGCATTCATTTTTTTTTTTTAAAGGATGTTTTATTGTATTCTCTCAAATCAAAATAAACATTCACATTCCATAAGCAAGTTGTACATACTATTTGAAACATGATTATAAATTATACAATAAATCCATAACAAATAGAATTATACAAATTATACATCAAACTTCAAAGATACTAGAAATCAATAATAATGCGTTTCAGCAATTACAATACTTTTTTAAAGTATGAAATCGATTACAAGTCATTGTTCATTAGTTGTAAAATTAAAGAAAAAGGGTAGGTCCTGTTTAATTTTCGTTTCATTATTGTTTTTATTATGACAATAATAATAATTAGTTGTATTAGAAATAATGTCATGTTATTATAAACATATAAATTCATTTTTTTTCTACATTTTTTAATTTATCTATTAGCTCATCATCGTCCGATTAGTCACAACATTGGAAGAAGAGGGGGGGGGGGTGGTTACAGGGGGAATTTGTCAACCGAATTGGTTTTCATTATTAGTTGTTCAATATGGAATGAAAGTTTAATAGCTCACAAGATTTGGGGATATGGTTTCAATGCCTCGTCGTAACATCTGTGTTCCTTTTTACAATATTTTGATAGCTATCAGGTTGTTTGTATCTACTGATTTCTGTTATCCATTCTTGACATTCTGTAAACCTAGTATGTGTCAGTATCCAGATCACAACACACCAAATCAAGAAGTGAAGTAGTACTCTCAGGATCATGATGATTACAATTTGAACTTCGTCATTATTTTGATATGTGATCAAAATTAGTGCATGATTACAATACAGCTGAAATTTATTTACATTAGCATTCATTTCAATAACACACATACATATAACTTAGTATTTCAAAGACGATGCGGAGGAGATCATACATTTAAGGGGCAAAACGTAAGGGTAATCACATTCAGGTAACAAAATGTGATCGATTACAAAATGATTTCACCAAAAAATCTATGTAAACTTGCTATTTTTTAAAATTATTATTTCGTTTTCTCTTCTTTTTTATTCTTAATCATATTAATTGTACAATATTTCATTCGATTATTGGTCGATACTGACACAATTTCTCTTAGTCTGTGTTACAAAGTTGTATATCTATACCTATTATACTAGTGGTGAAGTGTATCATTTTTATGAAGTAAAACGATAAAAGTGTTAGGACAAAACAAGACTGCCCATTCCTGAGTATTGAAGAAATAACCGTTTTTATAATTGTTCATTTTGTTAATTTTTAATAAGTATCAGTATACTCAATTTTATAAATATGTTATAATTATCATCATCATAATTCATTATACCAATGAATATTATCATCATTGTGATTGCTATTTTACAATTTATAAATTGAAACATGTTGTAATCGATCTCAAGTATTCACCTTCACATTTATTATTCTGAATTATCTTGATAAGAATATGCTGCTTTTATCTAGATTTAATTTTTGCACACACCTTAATTAAATGCATTTCTGTACGAGCGCAGCATTTTATTTTAGAGTGATCTTTCATCTCATTAAGGAAAACATTTTTTTAATTACCATATCTATATCCTAACTACCAAGTACGATGTATTTCACGTATTAATTTATCTTTCCATTTTTGTCAATTTGTAAATTAATTTGGAAGTTGGGTAACTATATTATTCATAGGTATACATAATGTATGTGCATCTATAGTAATTATATTATACAGCTCGCTGTAATCGCCCGCATATGAAATGAAAACTATTCATTAAACATACCTCATCATTGATAATTCTCCATTTCTGTTCAATACTGAGACCGTCCATGTGGAGGATTTGATCTGGTCCACCCTGCATGTTACTCTGTAAAGACAAAAATATAAACTTCACATCAAATACCAGTACACAGTAAATACACTGAAAAAAATATTGGGTAAAATGTTAACCAGCACGAGGGTAATTATGTGTCCAACCAATTCGGGGCAGTATTGCACCAAATGCGGGAAGCATATTGTCAAGAAAGGTTAAAAAAAGAAGCAGCAATTACTTTAGAATAGGCAAAATTTTCATCACACTGGATATATAAAAATGCCAAAAAGAAATGTCCAATGTTGGTTGGACACATCATTGCCCTCATGGAGCATTTTACCCAATATTTTAGAGTGATAAGACGACGTCACTTTTCTCCCGAATGAATGACGAGGGTGTTGTTTAAAGAACCATTTTATAATCTTATTTTTCCTCTTTTTTTCTTCCTCCTCCCTATTGCTTCTTTCAACTATGCATTCGCCTCTGTCACATGTAACATCATCACGATTATCCAATCGGCCTACAATCCTTAAATTTGCAACAGTTCTATTCATTTTTCACACACATATCAAATTTCAATTCGATCGAATAAAAAAGAACAGTTATATCATGTAAAATCTCAATTTAGATTGTTGTGTTGAGCTTAAAAAATGTCAATGAACACTTGTAAATGATTGGTTGATATTAGTCAGCATTTTGCTTTGAGAATACACTGATTTGTTTTTACCCTCGAATTCATCACTTAATTAATTTACAATCTTAATGCAGGTTTTGATCCGTCGTAAGGAACGATCCTGCTCAATTTGTAACGACTTCTGATTTAGAAAAAAATACTTTTAATACCCCCTCCACCCCTATCTCTCTGGCCCTCAAAATATAGGCCTACATATTCTCTCTGGATTTTATATAAGAAAAAAATGTAGTCATAAGGTGACATCTTTCATTATATTCAGAACATTATAGAACTCATTCTTTACCGCGAAGACAACCTGTGGATATTATGAATACTCTGTACAACACACACTTTTCCCCTATAGCCTTGACCTTATATATGCGATACATTTTTTTTCAAATTTAATTAAGGATGTTCTCAAGTGATTACACACGGCGACAAAATCGACCAGACGGCTGAAAGGTGGACACGAGTCTTTGTTAGACTTACTCACCAGCCTTTTCTCTGAAGTGTTATAAGCCAAGTATTCTTTATCAACAAGTAATCTTCTCACATCTATATACTTTCCAAAATTAAGAAACAGATGACGATGATGATGATGATGATGATCCACAACATTTATATTAAACGGATAGTATGACCAAGCCAAATTTTTGTTGTAATTGGGTAAAAATCAGCGCACATTACTATGATTAATTATTTGCATTTCGCTTTTAATAATACAAACGGTATATTACAAGATCAATTTCTACCCATTTCCAGATTTAAGAAACATGAAAAATTATGATTCAAAACATCTTATATAAATTGCCTCAAGACATAGGGATAAATACATGGGACCCGATTCATAAAGAGTTACAACTGTTCTAACGTTGTCATTATGGCAACTATACCATGGCAACAGGGCTCAACAGCCAATCAAAATCAAGGTTATCAAGGTGGTTGTCATAATGGCAAAGTTACAAAAGTTGTTACCCTTTATGAAACGGACCCCAGATCTAGATGTTTAGATCTTTAAAGGTCAATCAAGTTCACCCCCAACAAAATGTTGATTTGAATAAATAGAGAAAAATCAGACAAGCATAATATGCTGAAAATTTTCATCAAAATCGGATGTAAAATTAGAAAGTTACATTTTAAAGTTTCGCTTATTTTTCACAAAACAGTGATATGCATAACTCAGTGACATGCAAATGAGACAGTCGATGATGTCCTTCACTCACTATTTCTTCTGTTTTTTATTGTTAGAATTATACAATATTTCATTTTTTACAGATATGACAATAAAGACCAAATTGACTGAACCACATATAGTAGTAAACAATGCTAATTCCACATGTTCAGGGAGGAATTAATCGTTGTTTCACTTGACAATGAGGAGAAAATTAGAATATTTCATATTTCATATAATGATATACAAAAGAAATAGTGAGTGGATGACGTCATCAGTCTCCTCATTTGCATACCGACCAGGATTAAGCGAAACTTTAAAAATGTCATCACTTTCTTATTTTACATCCGATTTTGATTAAATTTTCAATGGTATGCTTGTTGGATTATTCTCTTTTTATTCAAATCAACTATTTGTTGTGGTGGACTTGTCCTTTAATTATAAAAAAAAATGAAGAATTTGTATAGACAAGCTCCCATGCAGGCAGTTACTTTCTCATAGCATTTGGTGAACAAAGTTTACGTTGATAAGATATTCAGGCTTTCATTTATAACAAAATTCATGGAATACAAAGGTCTATTTACCTCAGAAGCAACTACGTCACATTGGTAATATCGGATAACGCTGCATACTTTTTTCTCATTGTATCTTCTTCGAATAAACTCGCTAATATCGTTAAAGAGATACGATTTCAACGCGCCTTTTGCTATAATGCTAGATAGATTTCAAAGTGTAATAAACCGCCGTGCAAATAATAAATGTAATTATATTTATTGATAAAAGAAATTATCCAATACCATGAAAGAATTAAAAAAAATCTTTGCCGGGTATAATGCGAACCGACTACCGAATGAAATTTAAAAGACATGGTACACCCTTGCTCATTGACGAGCTTAGACCCCAGACCTATAATTGACGAGCTGGTCCGAGACAAAACAAAACAGAGGAAACGAGTTACGTCGACCGGTTTGACTGGTTTCCTCCCGAGTTCGATCTCGTTATGTACATACACTCTAAAAACAAGATAGGTCAAAATGATGTATCCGATCAATAAAATTGGTCAAAATCAACCAAATGCCTGGTAGATTTTAACTAATAATAATTTGGCTGATTTTGACCATTTTCTCGGTTGGACACAGCCATGAGAACGGTCGTATTGACCAATCCTTTTTATAGTGTAGGTCAGTAACATGTCATTCGAGAATCAATCGTGAGAGAGAGAGAGAAAAAAAAAACCTTGTAAATACTATCATGTCTATGTCTATAGAATAAAGAATTGTATAAATGAAAGTCTTATGTCCGAATCTATCCAATTAAAATCTAGGGAAATGAATGTATCAAGCAATTTATTATCGACCCTATACACCATTCACAATTTATATACAGATCGTTCATGTATAATGTATTACATATACTTTTTACCCTTCCCCATCATGTATCCAGCTGTTGTGTGTGCAATGCGATCAACCATACTTTTAACTATTGTAGAAATCGATAAAATCAGTGAAATATCCCTAGCAACCCTGGTTCTCATAACTTTAAAGGACAGGTCCGCCCTGAAATTAAGTTCATATGGACAACTTTAATACTGAAAATCTCGTTTTAATTTGATGTAAAAAGAGGGAGCAGGGAGCGGAGGGGGAGGGAAATATTTTATGAAAATAATGTAGGCCTTTATAAACATGATAAATGGGAGAAACACAGACCACCAACCAGTGGCGTGAATGAGGCAAGCATTTTGGAGCAGACATGGCGAACGGCAAAAATTCGATATAAAAAACGCTGCTACGGAGCGAAGCGAGCGAGCACTAATGTTGATCTTTTCAATACAAAAAGTCGAACTTCGTGATATAATTTGACAAAATATGATATATCATATTACACAAATTTTCCTTTCTTTTTATCGGGGATCCGTGGACCCTAAGTCTTATATTGTTGAAATTAGAAACATTAGCCTACCTATACTGACGGATTTGTATTGATTTTCTATAAAACACAATTTGGTAACATGAAATATAATCATGCAGCATCTTTTTTTTTTTTTTTTTTTTTTTTTTTTTGCTCATTCTGTCTGGCTACACGTAAAAAGACGTTTTAATAGTGTAGTAGGTTTCACGGTACACCATGTATCTTTCTTCTTTCTTGGGCAAGTGTTGGTCCTGAAAAGGACCACCCAATCTCGACGTTTCGACAAGTGCGTTTTCCTGAAGACGACAAGAACACACTTGTCGAAACGTCGAGTTCAGGTGTTCCTTTTCAGGACCAACAGTTGCCCAAGAAAGATACATGGTGTACCGTGAAACCTTCTACACTATTCTTCATCGCCATTGAAACCTTCAGAAGTTACATAAAAAGACGTTATTAGGTAATCAGACAAATGACATATAGACTACTATAACGTTAAACATGTTAAAGGGGAGTTGAGGGAAAATTCTAAATACCTGTTAAATGAATCTTGACTGTATTAATCTACACTATCTTCCCTTAATACAACATGTAGAAATATCAATCCACCACTTAATTGGCTTTATTAGCGCTTACATTTAGACAAACGACCCTCTGTGGGAAATTAATTGCTTTAATAGGATCCCGAGTGTAAAGCAAATTGATCAATGTAAAACAAAGCTAGCTTTGTTGATTAATGAATTGGTATTAAAAATAGCGCGTCGGTAATAGAGCCATGATATGTGTCTAATGGCAAACCTGTACGATTAAACTTACAAGCTATTAAGCCATAGGACAATGTAAAGTTGTTGTTTATTCTGGGATAATCAATTTTCTATTTTTTTTTTAAATAGCAAACATTTGGTATATTTGGATATCATCAGCTAAAACACTAAACTAATATAAAATAGTTCTTTTTTTACCCAGAATGCATCGTGTTATTCATGTATGACCTATAGGCCTGTAATCTGAACATACGTGCTCAACAATGAATATAATAATTAGGCCCATATTTCCACCATACCCTTTAACGATTCCAGAATATAGTCTGCAATTATTTTGAAGAGCATCATGATTCCAATAAGCTTCAAAGTGTCCCCGTTTATGTATATCAAAATCTTAACAAAATGATACATTATGTCTTGTATTTTTATGAAGAGGAATATCAAGACTTAACATTAAGGACATTATTTAAGGAGACATCTAAATAATTATGTAAAACCTTATCATCTGATCATTCGAATAATGTTTTGACTATATGAACAGACTAAAAAATAATCTCATTAGATTGTGGTTAGTTAAACTTTCATATCTAAACTATAAGACAACGATTTCTTATTTGTATTTTCTTAACAAAGAGATCCATCTCATCCTACAATCGCAATCTTTGAGATTAATATCGTAACTATTATAAGATTTTTTTGCGGCACGATAATGCAAGATATACATATATTTTATTTGGTATAGTTATCCCATAGTAAGCCTAACCGATTTAATTTAATTTAATGAATCCAAAGGAAATTTATCAGATCTTTTCAAAGATATTGCATCGCTGGAATACGTCAACATCGTCATTCGACGGGATGATTTTTAAAAAAATACCTAAAATTTTTACCAAAGTGAAAACAAAAGATTAATTGCAATTTTGTCTTTTGATCTGTTAGTATGGGATATTGAGGATAATAACGGCAGTCCATCTCACAAAGTACAATGAAGTAAGCATATACTTACTCTGCTTCTAGATTTAAACATGGCGCCTTTTACTTCGATTCTAAATCAGGTTGATCTGAAGTGATATATCAGAAGATAACTTCCTAGAGTGGCACATCACAATATCAAGGCAGGCCAATATAATATAGTGATAGCTAGAGGAGACTATACAGAGGACAAACTTCTACAATGTCATATGTTTTTCTCCACAAAATAATTCAGGATGGTCCGTGCTGTACTGCGGAACAATACCTTTATTCTCGAAATATGGCACATTTGCGCTCAAAATGATAGTGAAGCAACTCCTCGTAATTTAAGTCCTTCATCTTATCTTGTCGAGATTGCATAGCATCATAGCCGAGAAAATCGTTACAGGACCTATATGTATTGCGATGTCGAATACTTATGGCAGATACTCCGATGCTTTCTCCTTTGGCTGTATACCTGGTTTGATGGGATCTAATATGATAAAGGACAGTGCACCGCTCCACGATAATGTGCGTCCGTCGTATATTAAAGATATCCTTTTTGAAATATCAGAGTTTTTACTCGACCAAAATGCAGTAGAGATTGAGCAGCCCGACGGTGGTCAGTTTCAAGAAAGTGGTTATGCACGCTCTAAAAGGGCATAGTCAGTAAAGAACACTATTCATTGTTAATGCCGCAGTGAGCAATTTTAGGCTCAGAAGACTAGTATTAAACTATAACCGTTAAATATTCTAATCACATATCAATGAAGATAATTACTGGTTTGAAGTGCTCTCGTTGATTGACATTGAATTCACAAATTAATTTTGACAGCGAAGGGAGGTCTCTTTACTACGTGCCGATTTGGCAATTTAATTCCATTATCATATCAACATTGCACTGAGGATAAACCTCTGTCCATCGTTTTTTTATATTTTAAAATATTAATGGATTGAGTTAACTTCGGAGCTGCATAACAGCACCCACATGCCAGATAGTTGAACACGTTCTTGATTCGGAATAAGGAGAATGTCACTACAGCAGTGTGTAGTGATGTTATATTCTCTCATCCAATCTTCATCCAGAGTCTGATTATCAAGACTATACCACCAAAGAGGTATATGTTTCCCAAGAAGGTGTGACTCACCGCTAATAGTAGAGTAATTTCATTGTTCTCCAACTTCTCTCCAAGAATATCTTCTTGGATGTAAAGATGACTTTCATTCTCATAGTCAGAGTGATGGAGTAAAGTACTACTCATAATCAGTTGCAGAAAGTTCAAGTAAATTGTTATTTGTGGACAACTACAAAGGCCCAATTCGGTAAGAACATATTTCATATAATATTGTTTTGATATTTAACATGGTAAATGTATTGTAGAATTCACATTACTATTTAAGATAGTTTGAATGTTTTTAGTTAGAGAAGATTATGTGTTTGTGTTAACAGAGTGTAATACGTATATTGCATAGTGTAAGAAAGTTGATTTCTTTGTTGTACAGTTTAGTATATTTGAGGAATAGTTGAATATACTGATGTTGATAGATCTCATAATATTGTTCTTGTATAATATATTTCCATCTAGAAGTGCTAAGATGTAAAAGGCTTTTAAATACAATGAATTAGTTGGATGTAATTATACATAAAGCAAGAAGTCTAGTTTCATTGGGAAACAAAGAGAGTCTGTTTTCTGCTAATCCAGTAGAAGCAGGGTCTATGAATGATTACTTTGGAATGTGGCCCCTTTCACATTCATCCCTTTTTACTTTCTCTTTTGAGTAGATAAGTTACTGCACGTTGTAAATGCAGGGCTTGTTCACATTTGTATTTTAATCTGGTTTAACTTTAATCTTAAGATAGAATAATGTTATGCTGTTTCGTTATAAGCTGAGTTAGTGTAATAGTAGGAACTATTACTAGTTTGTTTTCTTATTATACTCTAATCATCTCTAAAGAGTTACTTCTTTAGTTTCATGTTTAACTTGTGATAATGTAGATTACTGTTTGTACATGGCCAATTTGTTATTAAGAACAAAACCATAACTTTCGTGGAGAGAAAGACCTTTCCTCTGGGAGTGATTTAGGGAGAAACCTTGAATGATTGACTGTGTTGGCATGTAGTTATGTTCACACGGCTAATCTGTCTATTGGACAGAATACTTAGTAGTGCACTGCACTGAGTGAGTGTAGATGTGTTCATACAAGGATTTAATCGCCAGATTAACTTTATTCCTTGTATATTTTGTACTCTCTTAATTTAGGTTAATGTTATAAGGTATAATAGTAGAAGTGTATGTTGATCTCTTATATTAGTGTCAGATTGATTTTCATTTAATCATATGTAATTGTTGTACTAACTTAGATTTAGTTATTGACATGATTTCAAGATGAAACATTTGTTTATTATTGTTTGTTTATTCATTATCATTACAGATTGTTATCTGAAGGTGCATAGAAGTATAACTGAAAGTACGACTGAAGTTTGTCACCAGTGTTGGAGATTAACTGAATAAAGCGAAAGTTTGTTTTATTTCAACAAGTCGAGTCCAGCATTGATTGATTCATTGTGCCTTGCGAATAACAATAGTTGGACATAAGTAGACGAAACTCCTTCGTAGAAAGTTTTACGAAGGCAGTCACAATAACAATCGAACGGACAACTTGTGTCGTCCAGTCAGGATCACGTTCAGAAAGTTCTGGAATCATCCAAACATACTACTTGGAACTTTACTGCCCAAAAGTTTTTCATCATGGCCAACATAGATGGAAAAAATCTAGTCAGCGAGGCTACACGTGTAGATCTTCAGAGGACGTCCTCTTCGCTGCCAGAAATGATGGATAAGTATCCAAAACCAGCTAGGAGTCTAGCAAGCAGAAAATCAGCCAAAAGCGAGATGCTTATTAAGGCCTTTCAGGCTGAACTTGATGTTATGGACAAAGAGGACAACATAAAGATTCTGCAAAGGGAGTATGAACATGCAATGCAGCTGGAGAGAGCCCAGATGGAGCTGAAACGGTTGAAGCTGCAGAAAGAACATCAGCAGAAATTAGCCGAAGTTGCAGAATCAGAAGATGAGCTCTCAAACACCAGTATCAAGTTGCCAGAGGAGACGAAGGAGGAGTCTGTTCAAAGATTCTTTGAATCTCAATCGACGGATGAGGGCAAGATCCAGACCCAAGCCCCACCAGTTCCAGCCACTCTGAGTGAAGTGAAGCATGAACCAACCAACGCTTCACCAGGAATGGAAAACGTGGTTGAGTCACTCGCCAAGGTAGCCAACATGATGATGAACCAAAATGCGACTAGTCAACAAGTATTGGCAGCCAGTCAGTTACCAAAGGTGGATGTTCCGGTATTTAATGGTGACCCATTACGATATCCCCTCTGGAGAAATGCATTTTCAAGTTTCGTTGACTCCAAGCCTCTAGATGCCGCAACCAAGCTTCATATGTTGCATACATATGTTACTGGTGAACCAAAGAAGGTCGTGGAGCATTATCTTCTTCTTGGCACCGATGAAGCTTACCTGAAAGCAAGGGAGTCTCTCGCCAGCAGGTATGGCAACACCAGTGTAGTTTCATCAGCATTCATGAAGAAGTTAAACACGTGGCCGAGAATCTCAGATCGAGATCCAAGTGGATTGCGGTCATTTGCGGACTTTCTCCAGCAGGTCAGCGTTGCCAAGGTGACTGTTGATTCCCTTGGCATTCTCGATTATCCACAGGAGAACGTCAAGCTGTTGAGGAAGGTTCCATTCTACCTTGAACGCAAATGGAGAGACGAGGTGACCAAGTGGCAGCGATGTGGATATGGCAGTTACCCTACCTTTGCCAGATTTGTAGACTTCGTCACCAGTGCAGCAGAAGTGGCCAACATTCCAGAGTTGGAATACACCAGGTTAGACGAGACGAAAGTAAAGTCAGCACCTCCGAAAGGGAAGACCTTTCAAGGTCGGTCACTGTCTACAACAGCCGCACATGGAAAGGAGTATTCATCATGTCCTTACTGTGATAAGGACCATCACATCGACGACTGCCCAGAGTTCAAGCAGATCTACTTCAAGGATAAGAAGACGTTCTTCTTCAAGAAGTATCTGTGTATGGGATGTGGCCAAAGTAGCAACCACCTTGGGAAGGACTGCAAGCAACGCCGGGAATGTAAAAGGTGTAAGGGAAACCACTTGACATGCCTACACCGGCAGAAGATAGAAAAATCATCGGCTAGCTCAAACTGTACCAACATCTGCGATCTTCCTGACCAAGATGGAAAGGACCATTGTATGATTGTGCCGGTTTGGGTGAGGCAAGCTGATGATCCATCAAGGGAATTCCTGGAATATGCGATCCTCGACGACCAGTCCAATGTTGGATTTGTCTCCAGTGGTCTTTGCGACAGAATGGGCGTTAAAGGACCTGAGACTGATCTTATGCTGACAACAATGCACGAGAGTGCCCGCATTAGCTGTCAAAAGATAAGTGGTCTCGAGGTCTTGGACTTCCAAAAGTCTACAGTTGTCCAACTCCCGTCCTGCTACACCAGACAAGAGGTTCCGGCCAAGCGGTCACAAATTCCCAAGGCAGAAGTTCTGAGGAAATGGAGGCATCTAGCACCAATCGCAGATGAGTTGATGCCATACAACCCGTCAATTAAGGTTTCCTTGCTCATAGGAAATAACTGTCCTAGAGCGATTCGACCCCGAGAAGTACTCGCTGGTGCAGAAGATGACCCGTATGCGATGAAAACCTTACTCGGATGGGGCGTTGTCGGCAGAGTATGTCAGAGTTCTCAAAGTGATGATGCCGTCTGCCACAGGATTCAGACAAGTGAAGGATATTCCCACTTGGTGCACTCAAGCCAAGCGAAGGAAGTGTTTGCACCAGAGTCTGTACTGAAGATCTTGGAACGAGACTTCCAAATGACAAGTCCAAAAGGAGCTCCACTTTCAGTGAAAGAAGCAAGGTTCATGACAATCTTGGAGAATGGAATCCGCAAGAGAAGTGATGGACACTACCAAATGCCCTTGCCCTTGAAGTCAGATCAGGTGACCTTTCCTGACAACAAGATTCTTGCTGTTAAAAGATGGAGACAGCTATCTGCCAGATTCAGGAAGAACCAGAAGTTTCTGGAGGACTACAAGGCCTTCATGGATGATGTAATCACCAACTACGCAGAACGAGTACCAGATGACTGCTTGAAGGTTCGAGATGGCAGAGTAAACTATATTCCGCACACAGGGGTGTACCATCCTCACAAGCCTGACAAAATCCGTGTTGTATTCGACTGTTCAGCAAAATTTGAAGGCGTATCCTTGAATGATCATCTTCTGCAAGGTCCTGACCTGATGAATGGACTACTTGGTGTTCTGTGCCGATTCCGAAAGGAAGAAGTTGCCTTCATGGCTGATGTGAAAGGAATGTTCCTTCAGTTCTACGTAAATGAAGAAGACCGGAACTTGCTGCGGTTCCTGTGGTATGAAGGCGGTGACGAAACAAAGGAAGCTGTTGAATACCGGATGAAGGTTCATCTCTTCGGAGCAGCTAGTTCTCCAGGATGCAGTAACTTTGGACTGAGAAGGGCTGCAACAGATGGTGAAGAAGAGTTCGGTTCAAGTGCAGCAGAGTTCATTCGTAGAGACTTCTACGTAGATGACGGTCTTAGTTCACGACCTACTGCGGAAGAGGCTGTGCAGCTGCTGAAAAACAGTCAAGCAATCTGTGCAAAATCAGGACTGAAATTGCACAAGATTGTGTCTAACAGCAGAGAAGTTCTGAAAAGCTTTCCAGCCGATGAACGAGCAAAAAGCCTGCAAGACCTGGATTTAGATGTCGACAAGCTTGTGCTGGAAAGAGTTCTAGGAGTGTCCTGGAACATTGAGAATGACACCTTCAACTTCAGAGTGCAGGTGAAGGCAAACTCATTCTCCAGACGAGGTGTTCTCTCAACGATCAGTTCAATCTATGATCCAAGCGGCTTTCTTGGTCCAGTAGTTCTTAAAGGCAAGAGGATTCTCCAAGCTATGTGCAAGCAGAACATGGACTGGGACGAATCTATGACCGATGAACAGCGTTCAGAATGGGAGAAATGGCTGCTTGATCTCCAGCATCTAGGTGACCTCCAACTCAAGAGATGCTACAAACCAAGTAGGTTCGGCAAGGTCAAGCAGGTAGAAGTCCACCATTTCTCTGATGCCAGTCAGGATGGGTATGGGCAATGTTCATATCTCCGTCTCATCAATGAGGATGACAAAGTGCATTGTTCATTCGTAATTGGAAAGGCCCGAGTTACTCCATTGAGACCAATTACCATTCCAAGACTGGAGCTAACAGCAGCAACGTTGTCAGCCAAGAGCAGCACATTCCTGAAGTCGGAACTGGAATACGATTCTGTGAAGGAGTTCTTCTGGACAGACAGTAAGGTTGTTCTTGGATACATAAAAAATGAAGCCAGGCGGTTTCATATCTTCGTTGCCAACAGAGTTCAGACAATCCGAGAGCAGACTGACCCTGATGCATGGTACTATGTTGATACCAAGGAGAATCCTGCTGATGGAGCTTCTCGAGGAATCTCATCAAAGGAGCTCACTTCTAGCCACTGCTGGTTTCGAGGCCCAGATTTCCTGTGGAATGATGGTTTGTTTGCACCCCCAGGAGATGATCCATGTACGGTAGATGACCACGACCCAGAGGTGAAGCATGCCTCAGTCCTGAGAACAGAAGCAACCACCAAGGTCAGTACAGGGCAATTTGAATCCAACCGTTTGAATTGCTTCTCCAGTTGGCACTCTGCCAAGAAGGCAGTAGCCAGATGTATACAGCTGAAGACGAGTCTGAAGAAAAGGGCTAACCAGCATACCAGAACGAGTTCTAGATCAGTGGAAGCAACGATCCCTAAGGTTGTGACAGTGAGTGAGCTGCAGGAAGCTGAGAAGGTCATCATTAGAGGTTTACAACAAGAAAACTTCCCGCAGGAGCTGCAGATTCTTAAAGAACTAGATAAGACAGGAGAAATGAGTAGACATGAAGTACCTACTCGAAATGCGGCACTGAAGAAAACCAGTGCCCTCTTCAGATTGGACCCGTTTCTAGATGATGACGGGGTGATTCGAGCCGGCGGCCGGATACATCGCGCCAATTTGTCCAGTAACATTAGACATCCAGTGATTATTCCTCGTAAGAGTCATGTCACAACACTGCTGATCCGAGATGCTCATCACAGGACCCAACATAGTGGTAGAGGCATTACTCATAATGAGCTACGTCAGAGAGGATACTGGGTGATAGGAGGAGTGTCTGCAGTTTCACAATGCATCTCGTCCTGTGTGACATGTCGACGATTGCGAGGACAGCCCCTCCAACAAAAGATGGCAGATCTTCCAGAAGAAAGAGTTGAGCCTTCTCCACCATTCTCGTATTGTGCAGTGGACTATTTTGGACCCTTTCTTATCAAGGAAAGACGGAGTGAAGTCAAGAGATATGGTGTGCTCTTCACATGTCTGTCTTCAAGAAGTGTACACCTGGAAACTGCTAACAGTCTTAGTAGCAGTGCCTTCATCAACGCGTTGCGGCGTTTCATGAATCGACGGGGTGCTGTAAGGCATCTACGCTCTGACCAGGGTACAGCATTCGTTGGAGCCAGAAACGAGTTGAAGGAAGCGCTGTCTGAAATGGACCAGGAAAAGGTACAAGAGTACCTGCTTGAGAATGGATGTGACTGGATACCATTCAAGATGAATGTGCCCCATGCCTCTCATATGGGTGGAGTTTGGGAGAGGCAGATTCAGTCAGTGCGACGTGCACTAGAGCCATTGCTGAAATCATCTGGGAGTCAACTTGATGATGAGGCCTTCAGAACCTTCATGACCGAAGCAGAAGCAGAAGCCATAATCAACTCCAGGCCATTGACGACAACCAATCTAAGTGACAGTGAAGCACCAGAACCACTGACCCCTCATCATATCTTGACTGCCAAGCCCAAAGTCATATTACCCCCACCAGGAGTCTTCCAGCGCGAAGATGTTTACTCTAGGAAGTGGTGGAGACGCGTCCAACACCTCGCCAATGAGTTCTGGCTACGATGGAGGAAAGAATATTTGCAGGGACTGCAAGAGCGTAGAAAATGGACAAGTACAGAAAAAGACTTAATGATAGGTGATATTGTAATCTCCAAAGAAGAAGAGGGAGGACGATACAAGTGGCCCTTAGCTAGGGTGATAGATGTTTATCCTAGTGCTGATGGTAGAATTAGGAAGGTGAAACTTCTAATGGCTGATGGACAGTTAGATAATAATGGCAAACGCCAGAGCCCACCAACTAAATTCGACAGACCAGTAAATAAGTTAGTTCTTCTGTTACCCAATCAACAGTAATTATTCCCACTCAAAATCCACAGTAGTAAAGTGGAAGTATCCCATTTGTCTCGCGAAAGACTCGGAGCATTCCCCCTCAAAGAGCCATTATCTTTTACATTTTCATTTATCAATGATATAAATGATGCGTTTAAATTGTTGTTTTTCTTTTCATGTATGGTTCAGTGATAGTTCTAAAGGCTAGAATGACGTTTTAAAGGTTACGTTAAGTGCATTTTAGACTATGTATCCATGAGATATAGTATTCGTTAGAGTATTCTTTAAGATGAATTTGATTTATGATGTCGTATCATTTTTTATACGTTACATTCTTAATAAGGTTTGTTTGTAGCAAATTGGGTAAATGTAGGTACATTTAAAGGAGCCATGTCACTACAGCAGTGTGTAGTGATGTTATATTCTCTCATCCAATCTTCATCCAGAGTCTGATTATCAAGACTATACCACCAAAGAGGTATATGTTTCCCCAGAAGGTGTGACTCACCGCTAATAGTAGAGTAATTTCATTGTTCTCCAACTTCTCTCCAAGAATATCTTCTTGGATGTAAAGATGACTTTCATTCTCATAGTCAGAGTGATGGAGTAAAGTACTACTCATAATCAGTTGCAGAAAGTTCAAGTAAATTGTTATTTGTGGACAACTACAAAGGCCCAATTCGGTAAGAACATATTTCATATAATATTGTTTTGATATTTAACATGGTAAATGTATTGTAGAATTCACATTACTATTTAAGATAGTTTGAATGTTTTTAGTTAGAGAAGATTATGTGTTTGTGTTAACAGAGTGTAATACGTATATTGCATAGTGTAAGAAAGTTGATTTCTTTGTTGTACAGTTTAGTATATTTGAGGAATAGTTGAATATACTGATGTTGATAGATCTCATAATATTGTTCTTGTATAATATATTTCCATCTAGAAGTGCTAAGATGTAAAAGGCTTTTAAATACAATGAATTAGTTGGATGTAATTATACATAAAGCAAGAAGTCTAGTTTCATTGGGAAACAAAGAGAGTCTGTTTTCTGCTAATCCAGTAGAAGCAGGGTCTATGAATGATTACTTTGGAATGTGGCCCCTTTCACATTCATCCCTTTTTACTTTCTCTTTTGAGTAGATAAGTTACTGCACGTTGTAAATGCAGGGCTTGTTCACATTTGTATTTTAATCTGGTTTAACTTTAATCTTAAGATAGAATAATGTTATGCTGTTTCGTTATAAGCTGAGTTAGTGTAATAGTAGGAACTATTACTAGTTTGTTTTCTTATTATACTCTAATCATCTCTAAAGAGTTACTTCTTTAGTTTCATGTTTAACTTGTGATAATGTAGATTACTGTTTGTACATGGCCAATTTGTTATTAAGAACAAAACCATAACTTTCGTGGAGAGAAAGACCTTTCCTCTGGGAGTGATTTAGGGAGAAACCTTGAATGATTGACTGTGTTGGCATGTAGTTATGTTCACACGGCTAATCTGTCTATTGGACAGAATACTTAGTAGTGCACTGCACTGAGTGAGTGTAGATGTGTTCATACAAGGATTTAATCGCCAGATTAACTTTATTCCTTGTATATTTTGTACTCTCTTAATTTAGGTTAATGTTATAAGGTATAATAGTAGAAGTGTATGTTGATCTCTTATATTAGTGTCAGATTGATTTTCATTTAATCATATGTAATTGTTGTACTAACTTAGATTTAGTTATTGACATGATTTCAAGATGAAACATTTGTTTATTATTGTTTGTTTATTCATTATCATTACAGATTGTTATCTGAAGGTGCATAGAAGTATAACTGAAAGTACGACTGAAGTTTGTCACCAGTGTTGGAGATTAACTGAATAAAGCGAAAGTTTGTTTTATTTCAACAAGTCGAGTCCAGCATTGATTGATTCATTGTGCCTTGCGAATAACAATAGTTGGACATAAGTAGACGAAACTCCTTCGTAGAAAGTTTTACGAAGGCAGTCACAGAGAATGCAACATATTACAATTCCATTCATTAGTTATTAATGTTTTTTACAATGTTCTCACTTTCTTAATGTTAAAATAATTGTAATAATAATCCATTGAGTTTTATTCGTTAGCATTAATTTCACCTTTAGAAATTATGAAGATGTTACTACAGAAAGCCAACGATACAACTGCTGTCCTGACAAAATAATGTTGGTACCTTTTTTTCTTAAGCCTTGTACAATTAGTCATTACAAACAAGTCATGATAAACACTTTCTGAGATTTCGACCTGTGAACAGAATGCGGGCAAAACGTATGTGCGTTTTTTATCTTGGCGAATCTACTGCTTTTCACTATACTTTCGCCTTACATCTTATAACGAAATAAAGTCGTGCAATAGTCATACTATTGACTGCGCACGTGACGTAACGATACTTTCGATAGTTCATTCACTGTGATTTGATCGCGTAAGAGTATATTCGAGGACTCTTGATCTGTAGAAGTCACATAATCTTCAGACGTTGCAATTCTACAAGACGTGATCAATGATTCATTTTGTCATCCCATCTACATCTTTCTATTTACCATTTTAAGACTATTAACATGATTAAGTCACCGATTTGTTACTATGCAATGTCGTACGTCCGAGGACGGAGATGAAAAATATATCGTGATGTTGTATTGCTTAATCCGATTAAAGAGACATTCCCTTGTTGGTGACAATTGAAGATGACACATTTTTTGACAAATGATTTGTGACAGAAAAAGAAGTCATGAAAATCAGGCCATCAAGTAAAGTGGAGCATGTTCAGATGTAAAGGTATCGCCTTGATGGATGTGCTTGGACGCCAAGCAAAGAGTATTATCAGCACTTACTAGACCACCTTCACAATTTTCCACATGATGTTGTGAGAGTGTTTGCCGCTAGAATACATTAACCTACATTGAAATACAATATACCAATATCCACTGCATCAAAATGATATAACCCCAAAATGGTATAACCACTATATTGCATTTCCGGGCTCGAGTCGCAAAAAAAATCCTATCTATATGCCGAACACCCACAAAGCCGCCACCGTATAAAGGAAAGAGACAAAATAATATCCGAGAAAATGTAATAACCAAGAATACGCCGTGAGATTTGCTTTTTGGCAGGAATTGAGATTTTCAGTATGCACTTGGTGCTAACTATGATATATCAGTGTCGACGTGAGAGGGAGCTGATTTAATTTGTCTAGTCAATATGAGTTTGTTGACATAAAGCCTTGGATTTCTCTGTTTACCTATCCTGTGGAATTTACTCTCACCTTAGTCTTCCATTTTTGTTTAACCTTTCCGGTCTTTTTTTTTGTTTAAAGATTCTCCTTTCTGCCCCCATTCAAGCGCACACATTGGATGTTTTATTTCAAAGTTCATATACGAATGCTAACGTCTATTCGAATCATTACAGCAATCATGATGATAGTTTGTCTTTGGACACGACGTGAAAGTGAATTACAATGTGGAAATCGCACTTCTATAACAGAAGAAAACAAATAAATGAGTCAGACCGCTCTGAGAAATCAGGTCAATGCGATGTAAATAATGTTGGTCTTTTACATTTTGTTCTATTCATCATTTGTCATCCAGCCACGCCCATAACCCCAAATCGACCACTACCACCACCAGTTTAATAACTCCCTTAAATTAATCTACCACTCCCATAACATGGTAGCGAGACACGCCCACTCTGTATTGTTATAGTCATAGCATGGGTATTTCCTCACCGCAGAGTATTGTGACGTCACCTGTCAAACAATCGAGAAAATAATCAGAATGTACGCGTGTAAATTGATTCAATACACCTCTGCTCACATATTTGTCATGGAAATTTAGTCATGGGTAATACATATCTACACACCTAAGGCAGTAGGCCCATCATACCATGGATGTAGGAAGAAACCCATGTTTTAATAGTTGTCGGATAGAAAAAAATCACCAAAACAACTCCAACCTAAGGAATTCAACAAAAGTTACTATTAAGGGTCTGTGTGTTGTGTTCCATATTGTGCGCCAAATAATGAGGGTAAAATGGGAAATATGTAATTTGCAGAATATAATTAACGCTTTCTACCGATTGGTTATTCAACGAGATCTTGAATAGCCGCGTGTACTTTTCCGTATTCCGGATTTGCGATTCTGAGTGCACCGTTTTTCATTGCGACGCATGGCGACGTTTTGATTGTTATATTATAACCATTTCACAAAAAAATGGAAGAACAATTCAAGTTAGGAGGCGCGATAGCTCAGTCGGTAGAGCGGGGGTTTCGGATTCCGGGGACCCGGGTTCGATTTCCAAGTGGTGCGCTAGTGCCCTTTGGTAAGGCATTTATCCTCATTACCAGGTCCCTCGGAGAGGACCTTAAGCCGTTGGTCCCCTGGTTGCTTGCTCACAGGCATTCGTGCTTTCTTAGCAGTCAGGTAAAACAACCTCGGTATAACAACAAAAGGGTACTTTATTGTCTTCTGATGAGTCGAATCAAATATGGGTGACTAGCAAGGGAATGACTTGCACGAATCCGTAATAAATTGAGGAATATTGAAACTCTTTTCATTCCATTCGACTGTCTCGGCTGAGAGGTGAAGTTAAGGTCAGACTATTTAGGAGTATTGTCAATGATATCTCCGCGACACAAGAATGACAGTATTTATGTTTATTATGGCGTCAGATTACGTATATAGCAGATACGGACATGATGGCAGTTTTGGAGAAAAAAAATCATATTTGATTATTTCCTTGGGGATTTTTACTCATCGTTATTATGGTATTATGTTTCAACTTGAATTGTAATTATCTATCAATGAAGATTAAGCTATAATTCAATGAAAATTCTTTGAATCATCGCGCCTCAAGGCCCCAAACTTTAATTGTTTTTTTTTTAAGTTTTTGTAAATGCCTTCATTATAGCCTTTACATATAAAACTCGTTTGTTTTAGGACATGTTTTTTTTTTGCAAACCGACTTGTATTTAAAAAGCAAGAAGGGGGCCGAGTAACCATCATAAAACATGTATTAAGCTACCGAGCAAAACGTTTCTGACACAACTTTTTGTGCAAACCTTATACCACTAATGATTATGTAGATTGACCTAGTAGAGAAAGTCTGGAATATCAAATTTAAAGGTCAAGTCCACCTCATAAAAATGTTGATTTGAGTCAATAGAGAAAAATCAGACAAGCATAATGCTGAAAATTTCTTTAAAATCGGATGTAAAATAAGAAAGTTATGACATTTTAAAGATTCGGTTATTTTTCACAAAATAGTTATATGCACAATTTAGTCATATGGAAACGAGAGAATCGATGATGTCCCTCACTCACTATTTCTTTTGTTTTTTATTGTTCCAATTATACATTATTTCACTTTTATGCATATTTGACAATAAGGACCAACTTGACTGACCCATAAAATGTTAAGCAATGGTAATTCAACATGTTCAGGGAGAAATAAGACTTTGTTTCACAGGACAATGAGGATCACATTTCATATAATAAAATACAAAATAAATAGTGAGTGAGTGATGTCATCAGTTCCCTCATTTGCATACCGACGGGATGTGCATATTATAACTGTTTTGTGAAATTAAGCGAAATTTTAAAATGTCATAACTTTCTTATTTTACATCCGATTTCGATGAAATTTTCAGTGTTATGCTTGTTGGATTTTTTCTTTTTATTCAAATCAAATTTCTGTTGGGGTGGACTTGTCTTTTAAGCATTTCGACCCCGGACACAGAATTCCCATTTAACACGTCCAAATCCACTCTATGCATGATTTCTCCACTAGCTCCTTTGATGGCAGAAAATTATACAACATTCCCTAGTAAATTAAAGTAATCATAATGAATAAAATAGTGCAAGTTAGAGATAAAATGGGCTACATAAATGTATTATTTATTTCATCGACACCATAATAATGCTTTAAAATAGCGGCGTTAATGGGACGTATGGCAATGCGGGATTACATTTCTTTCGTCATGCGTAGTGTTAGCCGGACATTTTTTTTAATTAGAAGACAAAAAAAGAGAGTAACACAAACGCCGATATATATTTACGTGCTTGTAGATCTATATATGTATATTAAATCGAGATAGGTGTTACACTGCAAAAACCCCAGTGTTGATTTAACACCAGCCCGGAATCTATATATGTCCACACCAGAGAATTGTTAAACAACACCAGTTTGGGTTTGGTCTAACACCAGATATGTGTTTATACAACACCAATTAGTGTTAAAACAGCATCGGTTTGATTCCAAACTGGTGTTGTTTCAATACTTCTCTGGTGTGGACATATATACACTGTAAAAAAAATGATGTGCTAATTTAGCACTAACAGTGCTTGTATATAGGGACTGCACTACTATAGTGCTGATTTTCTAGTTCAAATTTAAACTAGAAAATCAATGTAGTTCGTAGTGCAGTCACTATACAAGCACTTCATTTTTACAGTGTAGATTCCGAGCTGGTGTTAAATCAACATCGGAGTTTTTGCAGTGTAGCATATTAGGATGATAAATTACTGATAAACAAATACAAATCCGTCATCGATCTTCATGAAAAGAAAGACACGCATTGAATCAAACCACTAAGATCAATAGATTCCACTGACCAAGGTCATGTTATTACCAATTAACAAGGAAGAATAATGGGCGAGGTTAATAACAGACGAAATGTGAAGAGTTCATGAACACACAGTGATGAACAATATATTTTTTTTTCTTTCCACAGTGATGAGGATTGAAATGATTGACCGAGTTATTCATGCACCAAATGTTATTTTCATTTTCAGTACAGTATATTAGGAGCAAAATGTGTGTGTTATTACCATTTTAGACAGAACTAGAAGAATGGGTATCCTCCTGAACTTAACTAGCTCTTGCACTGCAAAAACTCCGGTGTTGATTTAACGCCAGCATGGAATCTACATATGTCCACACCAGAGAAGTGTTAAACAACACCAGTTTGGTTTTGGGTCTAACACCAGATAGGTGAATATACGACACCAATTAGTATTAAAACAGCATCGGTTTGATTCCAAACTGGCGTTGTTTCAATACTTCTCTGGTGTGGACATATATAGATTCCGGTCTGGTGTTAAATCAACAACGGAGTTTTTGCAGTGTGGAAAGCAATCATCGTGGGTAGAAAGTTTGCTGTGACGTGTCTGCCTCTTGTCACTTTTATTGCTGAAACATTATGTAAAAAGAATACGTAAGGAGAAAATATTCCCCATCGTTTATCGATAACAGCAATTGTATATGAATATCGTTCAATATGAATAGACAGGCCCGGCGGAGCATCTTATCAGGTGCACTGGGGGCACCAACAAAAATGTGTTCTCTTCTGAATAGGGGCACTTCCTAGAGGGTGAAGAACAGCATGTAAGCGATGGAAATATACAATGAGACATCCATAATCGTCATTATACAGTGTAAACGGTATGATTCCGATTGGGATGGATTGGGTGGACCAACAGCAAGAATACAAAGTCCGGATGAGCGAATTGCGTTATCAAATTAACGATGTGCATCACACTTAAAGGGATGGTCCAGGCTAAAGATGTTTATATCGCAATAAATAGAGTAAAATTCTCAAAGCAAAATGCTGACAATTTGATCGAAATCGGATAACAAATAACGAAGTTATTGAATTCTAAAGTTTATCAATATTTTGTGAAAACAGTTATATTCTTTCGTATTTTTTAATATGAAATTAGGTTTATTAAAAAATGTTCTACCAAGAACTAAAATAATTGGATTGACAATTGATTAAGTGCATTAGTTATTTATTGCCGCAATTTATTTCATCATAATGAGACATATCATTTACACATGTATGAAAAAATCAAACAATTATGAGTTCATGTAATAACATAAGAAAAGGGAAGTGGGGATATGACATCATCAGCCCACCTCATGAATTTTTATGATGATGTGCATATAACTATTTTTACAAAATATTGATAAACTTTAAAATTCAATTACTTCGTTATAATTTTGTTATCCGATTTTGATGAAATTTTCAGCGTTATGCTCTGTGAATTTTACTCTATTTATTTAGATATATTTTCAGCCCGGACTATCCATATAATACAGGGATATATCTACCTCCGTGCATTGATATACCATGGAAATGTGAGTTATATACCAATTTGATATTTGATTGAGAATTGGCTCTATATTTGGAGAGCACCCCTAGTGCTCATTGCTTAACCTCTGATGTAAACAATGCATCTCCAATTCCCTTTCTCCCTTCACAAACCTCTACCCTAAAAAGAAGAATGTGTATACACAGAATTGAAAGGGAGTCTCCCAGCGTGTAAAGAAGCATGTAAATACAAAGCAACCTTCGTTTTCCTATCTCTTGGATTAGAAGTCGACAGCGGCTCAATGTTTTTTTGCTAGTCATCGTACGATATCTAAGAATACATAAAAGCAAGGGCGGCGAGTAGGTTTTGATAACCGACATGATGACCTAAGGTGACGGGGTAGATTTTTTTTTCTCAATTGAATAACAGGGATTTTAAAGAGTTGCAAGACCATGAAGACTAATTCGCTCAATTTTTATGATATTTTTCTTCTTTTTCCCTTACTTGGAAAGTCTCAGGGGGCGGTCGACGGTCGACCCCCCCCCCCCCCCGTGGACCCTCTATCGGATAAAAACAAATGCGCAGAGTTTTCGCTCACCCTAAGCTGTTTAGCTCAACAAAGGTACACAAATTAAATGTTCCGCCTTCCTTTCTGCAAATGCGCTTTCCCTTTTGTATGCTTTTAAACCCCCACCAAAAAACCTAGCTGTTACTTAGATTTATCTCATTTTCTTCCTCTTTCACGTTCTTTAACCTCTGGCTCTGTTGTTGCACTGCACGCGCTTTATCAGATACCTTGTCTCAAGTCGTAAAATCATTTCTTATATTTTCTCATTTCATCTGCGGGAGATGCCAGGTCGGCTTTGTTTCCATTTTACATCAAAGGGGAAGTCCCCCTGATTATCTTCTTTTTTTTAAACAGAAAAATAGGAGGAAATATTTATGAGGGTTTAATAAAAACCTATCACAGAATAACGGAGTTATGGATTTTTAAAGCTTTTTATAAATGACGTCACAAACGAGCAGCTCCTCCGTATACCATGTGATGTTTTCAAAACACTTAAGAGTGATTTTATTTGTGCGATGGAGTTATCATCAGACATAGCATTTCATACCCTCAACTATAGGAAAGATATTTGTATTCATCACAATATGACGTCTGAAATGAAAAATAAAATTCAAAATAAAACAAAAACCATAACTTTCTTATATTCGTTGATGGATATTCATCAAATCTTCACCAATATATTTAATTATTTTTCTGCTTTTATTAAAACCGACTTATTGACTGGGCGTTGTGGCGTGCGCCTGTAATCCAAGCGGTGGGGAAGTTACAAATTGACGCAGAGGTTCGAGGTTCGAGCCCTGGTCACGTCTTTCGGATGGTGACGTTAAAGGTCTGTCCCAGACGTAAATAATCATATCTGATTGATACACATCCGACAAAACTCAAGTACACACACACACACAGGGTGAACAGCCCTTTTAAAAACAATCAGTTAAAAGTTAAAAAGTATACATTTCTATATAGAGTCTATATGGATGCATAATGTCAGATATTTATCAATTTACCTTTAGGCGTGTGAACCGTCGCTCTATAATCTCTGGCCTGGGTTGCGGCCGTACATCTGTGGAATAAACAAAAACACAACACATAATTAATCAGTGAAAGGGGAAAACTAACGAATCAATAAGAGATATTACTGCCTGATTTTGAAAAGTCAACAGAAAGAAAATATTTACTATTCTATGAAAATTCCTTCATTAAATCCTTCCGGGAACTTAACTTTAATTTCATTTCAGTTGTTTTGAATCTGGTGTTGGATCGCAATCATCTTCTTTTTATAATTGGGATATTTCACGATATTTGGGGGTTATAGGCCTAATTAGCCCAAAGAGGTCGCCTTGATTAGCCACCCAAAACATTTTGGAGTGCAAGATTTTGCAATAATTATCATAAACATCAAGGATGTAATCAATGGATTGTGACTATCATTATTATAAATCAACGTATCCTCACCCACTCTCCTTATATTTCCCTAATTTTTTATTATTTTTTTTAAGTTCACACCTAGTTACCAATAATGCATGTAGCATTTCTATTTATTTGAAAGCAGGATAAAAGAGCATTGTAGATTAAATGCCTTGCTCACGGGCATAGCTGCCGCGGCCGGGGATCGAACCCCGTCCTTTTTCATGTATAGCCAGGCGCCTTAGACCACTCGGCCACGGCACCTCACGCACCCCCCCCCCCCCAGTGGCGTAACAGGCGGGGGGCAGGGGGGGCAAGCTGCCCCCCCTGGCGGAGCTCACCGGGAAAATAAAATAAAAACGGGAAAAAGAAAAAGGGAGAGGGAAGGGAAAGGGAAAGGAAAGAAAAAAGGGGAAAGGGAAAGGAAAAGGAAAAAGAAAACTAAGAAAAAAACATAAAAAAGGGAAAACGGAAAGATAACGGGAAAAGGAAGGAAAAAAGAACAAGTGAGAAAAAACAATTCGCCCCGATATACAAATACATCAGCATGATTAGTAAGACAGGGAAATAAATTAAAGATGACAAAAAGGCAAACAAAAGCGGGAAATAAAGGCAGAATGGAATTAGCCAAAATCTAAATTGGAAAATAAAGAATAGGGACAAGATAACGTACACTACCGGGCCACCGACCCCTGTTACGCCGCTGCCCCCCCCCCCCCTCTACACACACACCCTCTTATCACCTCACTATTTCTCCCTCTGATTTAAAGCATTAATGTATGATTTCAAGTCAAGGTTTCGACTAGAGAAGATAGTAAATGACCGTTGCTATACTATACGATTTAACACACGGACGTGTTACTGCATATTGTAGCATAGTATCTGTGGCGCCTCGATTACACCTGTCCATCAAACACCTGTTGAAGACGGTGTACTTGTATTCTACATATAATTACCTCATACTCTTGCCGACGGCAAAGTTTTGAAGACACACGATGATCTATCCGAGTTAAAAACCGATGAACCATGTGCTAATTCAACATTTACCAAAGAATTTGTCCTTCTATTTCCTCCCAAGAAACATATATCGCAGGAGATATACGTCAATACCATGCATGAAGTAACGTCCATACTACTTGTTCACCACAATGAAAGTCAACAGTCATATCACATGCTCAGATCGGTTGAATTCACTGCCCTTTTCCAGTGGGTTACATGCATGTACATATGGTCGAAGGCACTTGAATCCATGCACAATGAAAAAAGAGAAATTTTAAAAGGGGAAGAGGTAAACAAACAATTCACGCGCTGGATCTATTTTCACATGCCTTTTTTTAGCATTAGACTGACTGTAGTATGCCTCATTAAACAGTTTGTATAGTGTCTCGAGCCAATGTGATATATGTATAGTATAAAATAGGGAATAGAATAAGGGGGACCGGTGATTGAGTGAAAGAGAGAGAGAGGGGAGAAACAGGTAGATAGAGTGTGGGGTAGAGATAGTGTCACCTGCATGTCGGGGGAAGAGGGGGGAGTTGGATAAATAAGGCCTATATAAATAGAGAAATATATACAGGCATATAGAGAGTGTGAGAGAGAAAGAAGGGTAGTAGAATGAGAAGGGTGCGCCGATGTTAGGTACAATACGAATATTCTCCAGACACATTCGTCGTCGAGCAATAGGATATTGTTACATATGCCTTATTGTTACAAATGAATGGTTAAAATCGGATTAGTTTGAGGGAATCAGAATGGTTAGAGATTTGCCGTCTCAATCCAATACATCATTTTAAAGGGACAGTCCGTAAAACTTGGGTTTTGCATGCCATCCCTCAAAAAATATACCTATAACTATACCTTAAAAATATATAATTCTATAAACAGAAACAAAAGATATAGAAGAAGAAGAAGAAGTAGTAGTATTTATAGTAAAAGTAGTAGTAGTAGTAGAAGTAGCAGTATGAGCAGTAGTAGTAGTAGTATAGTAGGAGTAGTAGTAGTAGTATTAGTAGAAGTAGTAGTAGTAGTAGTGGTAATAGTAGTAGTAGTAGTAGTAGTAGTAGTAGTAGTAGTAGTAGTAGTAGTAGTAGTAGTAGTAGTAGTTGCAGTAGTAGTAGTAGTAGTAGTAGTAGTAGTAGTAGTAGTAGTAGTAGTAGTAGAATAGTATGAGTAGTAGTAATAGTAGTAGAAGTAGTAGTAGTAGTGTAGCCCGCCTCGACCCTTTAAATGAAGAGAAAAGACAGACACTTGTTATTTCTTGGTAAAAGTAACAGTAGAATCTTTTTATTTAAACAAATAATCAAACACATGAGTGTATACAAAATAATAATATATATATGTTGCGATTCAACATATATATCAAGATACTGTAACCCCGAGGTTATTCAGTCTTATATAATAAACTTAACATTGATAACACAATGTATTAACGAGTTCCTATTTACATCTACATAATCATTAATACAGTTTCATTATCGAATCGAATAAACACTAACCTAGTAACATACAGATAATATTATATATATTCCTAACTAAACTGTGATTCGTAATACCCTCTAACTCTAAAGGTATTATGAACTTCATTGCATACCTAGACAATATTATCAAAATGCTGAACTATTATCCTCTCAGCTTTATAGAAATATAACGTAAACATAGACCTATGTTGTATCCTTCAAGCACACAGCACATACATATGCTCAGGTGAAACTATCGTTTTAGGAAAACGAACTTATCAATCATTACTGCTATCTGCATGATTCACCTATTAAAGCACTATTATTATGCTTAGACATACCCAAGATTATGACATAGAAACAGAGATAAATAATCATGGACTATAATATACAAGACAAGAAATATAGACTATAGAATATTGATTGTCTCTAAGAAATCTGATAACTTCCACTTCTACAATATACAGGGAAACATGTTGTATTAAGCCAATCGATATCCTAAACATCAATCTTTAAATAGAAATACAATTATGGGATACTTATTTACAGGTTTATTCTATTGAAAACTACCAATTAACTATGCTAAGACAATCCCTTATGCCAGGCAAATGCAAACTCTTCAGTGTTTCCAACTTCTAATCTGAGCTCTTAAGCAAACATGCCTCCTAACACTAATTCCCTTGTCCTAGCCCAATGGAGAGTGTAATAGCTTACAACACAGCATGAACGAGAATACTGGGGAAGGGAGAAAGAGAGAGAGGGGAAGAGATGGAGAGAGAGAGAGAGAGAGAGAGAGAGAGAGAGAGAGAGAGTGTGTGTGTGTTCCCTACCAAGGGAGAGGGTCAACCTCTACACACAGAGTGAACAGAGAGAGAGGGAGAGAGAGAGAGAGAGAGTGTGTGTTCCCTACCAAGGGAGAGGGTCAACCTCTACACACAGAGAGAGGGAGAGAGAGAGAGAGAGTGGAAGAGGGGGAAGATCTACTACACATGGCATACACTCAGTGTATGTATTGAACTCTGTTGTTTCAACACAATGTATCCACACTTGATCATACACATTAACTCAATGGCACTGTTGCATAGAAATCACAGTCAATCAACATCACTCTTCAACAATTAGTACTTCTTAGAACTCCTTCTACATCATATAGTCACACACATAATCAATAACTTTTAACTGGCATTAGTTAATATTCAACATCCAATCACAGTCAACAATTCAATGATTATAATAACTTGAAAGATGAACCAAGCTTACCTTTAAATGAAGAGAAAAGACAGACACTTGTTATTTCTTGGTAAAAGTAACAGTAGAATGCCCTTCTCACAAAGTGTGGTCAAGCTCCTGCAGTATCTGGACTCTTCGATTATGTTACAGGGGTAACCATCATTACCAATAGAGGGACTGCCAGGTGTGCTAATTAAAGGCCTGCTCGTACATTTGTGTACTTTGTGGGCCTGCCCACACTCTCCCCCCGAAAAAATAAGCTGGCCGGTTCATTTTCATGGTACCTTATCATCATCAACTTACAATACAATGTACGATAACGGTTTCAATACAACAGTTTAAACAAAAAATATGCATGTATCCAAATAAACGCTTGCACACCTAGAGTAGTCATCTGGTATCAAAAGAATGAGAGAACTCATTACTGTGGCAGAGTCAAAAGGAAAGAGAAAAAAAAAAATTTCACTTCCTCATGGAATTATTCCATTTCAGAGGTTTGGAAGAAGAAAAGTGGCCTTCCTTTCTTATCCAAGCAACTTTTACAGTTGTTTCAAGTAATAATTTTTCCGTCGCAGTATCTGCGCACTCTCCGTAATTACCCTGAAAGTCACCCATGCTACCCTAACATTACCTTTTAGCAGGACTTTTCACTATCGGTACAATCCAGCACAAAAGATAACCAGAGGACTCTCTAGAACATGCAAAATGTCCAAAAGGTTTTTCTAAACATCCAAGAACTCGTGATCTTAAAAAAACAACATAAAATTAACTTATTTTAAATTAGAATATCTGCCGCAGTCTCTTTCCAAGATGTCATATTCATGATTTTGGTGTCCGAGCTAGACATACGGTCCAGTGTTCGTATAGGTCAATTGTTCAAATGTTTAAATTAGTTCTGACTAAATGTCGGCTGTGGGGTGGGGGTCCTTGTCATCCATGGCTGCCATTGCTGGAATTGTCCCGCGTCCCACGCAGGCCTGGAGATAAACAAAGGCATTTCATGAGGTATACGAACCTGCTGCTGTCCTCTCGGTAGGCCAGCATCCCATGACCAGGGGTCTGCTTGATGCATCATCCTCTGGTGTGGTTGTGTCTGCGGGTAGTACAGCCCTGGCTGTCCATTCATCCTCGGGAGGTCAGTTTGCACCATGTTGACATTGGGGTCCCGTCGCCATTGCTGAGGCTCACCAAGCTGAGTATAGGTCAGAACCGGCGGAGGCTGTCTCCTGCGTGGTGGGTTCCGACGATCCTGCTGCGGGGGGCAACAGTCTCCTGAGTCGTAGAGGTCAGCATCCTGTGAAGAAAAGAAAGTGGGAGGTGGTGGTGGTGGTGGTGGTAGGAAAGGTGGCATTGGGACAGGTGGGATTGGGGCAGGGGGAGGTGGAGGTATGTTAGCAGGATGAGGTAAGGGTGCTTGAGGTGTGCCTTGCTGGTTATCATCAGCAATCCTGCTGTCTGGTGTTGGCTGCAATGGATACCTTGGCTCAAGTCGAGATGGGGGCTGAGGTGGAGGTGGCGAAGCTGGTGGTGATGCAATGTGTGGATGAACAGGAATAAGCGTTACTTCTTCATCATCCGAGTCACCACTTTCGTCTCTCATCTCTGCTGGGGAGGCCTGTGGTAGTGCCCGAGGTATTCGTCTCTGCCTGTCTCCGCTTGGCTGATCCTGCTGAACTCGCAATCCCAAGTAATCACAGGGCAACAACATATTGCGATGGAGCACTCTAACTCTACCTTGACCGATCTCAGGACAGACTTCATATACAGGGATGTCTGGAGAAAGACGCCGTTTCACGATATGAACTTGCTTCTCCCAGTATGACCGCAATTTTGAGGGCCCTTGCTGTGGTACCATATTTCTCACCAGTACCCTATCACCTTGCTCTAAGGGGAGTGGATGTAGTCCCTTGTCTCTGGTTTTCTTTGTAACTTCTGCCTTGGCCTGCGATGTATGCTTTGCCAGGTCATAGGCTTCCCTCATGGCTGTTTTCCATCTCTGAGCATATGTCTTTTGGTCTCCAGTTGTGGAGTGTTCTTCATTCAGTCCGAATGCTAAATCGATTGGTAGCCTTGGTGTACGACCAAACATCAGGAAGGCTGGGGCATAGCCAGTCGCCTCGTTTCGAGTAGAATTGTAGGCGTGGACTACTTTAAGTAGGTGCTCCTTCCAGTTTGACTTTTGCTCCACGGTAAGCGTCCTCAACATCGAAAGGAGTGTCCTGTTGAAACGCTCAGCTTTTCCATTCCCTTGGGGGTGATAGGGAGTTGTCCTTGAATTCTGCACCCCTGATAGCTGCTGCAGCCGGTGGAATAACCTATTCTCAAACTCGCCTCCTTGATCATGGAGTATCCGGCGGGGAAAACCGAATCTAAGTACAAAATCATTAAAGATTCTGTCAGCTGCAGTTTGGCCAGACTTATTCCTCGTGGGATATGCTTGAGCATACCTTGTAAAATGATCAACCACAACAAGTATATACTCATAACCACCTTTACTGGTTTCCAGGTGTACAAAGTCTATGGAGATGAGCTCTAGGGGCTCAGATGTCACGATTGGTACCATTGGAACTCTAATCTGTCGGTTAGGTTTACGCTGGATGAGACAGCTACATTCATGATGGATGAAGTGTTCCACATCTTTCTGCATGTTTGGCCAGTAGAACCTTTGCCTTGCTAAATCGAGTACTCGATCTACACCAAGATGACCCATGTTTACATGCAGATCCTTGAGCACTCGCATCCGGTAGCATGGAGGTAGGACGATTTGTCTTCTAGTTGGTGTTCTACGATGGAGGATGCCATCTTGCCCTAACTCCAGTTTCTTCAACTCTCGCAAGAGGGCTCTCTCTTCACTAGAAGCAGACCTCCAACATGTGGGGGTTGGAGAGTTGTCCTGTTCTTTCAGTTTGATGATCTTTCCAAGCACACGGTCATCATGCTGAGCCTTGGCGAGTTCTTCCTTGGATACTTCTTGGATTGGGGATGAGCTATCGTCCAAACCCTCAGCCATGGCAATATCCGCTGTAAGGCTGGCTACTAGTGGAAGGGTTTCCTGAGCTTCATGCACTTGTGTCACTGCTACACATATACTGGAAGCTGGCGATTGTTCTGTGCATTCGTCGATGTATGTCTCTATGTTCAGAGGCATCCTTGACAGCGTATCTGCATCAGCGTTGGCACGGCCTGGGCGGTATTTCACTGTGAAGTTGAATTCAGCAAGCTCTGATACCCATCTTTGCCCAGTTGCATTCAACTTTGCGGTAGACATCATGTAGGTCAGCGGATTGTTATCTGTGTAGACAAGGAAAGAGGGAGCATAGAATAGGTAGTCGCGGAACTTGTCACATACTGACCACTTCAGGGCTAGAAATTCCAATTTGCCAGAGTGCAAATTATAATTCCGCTCTGCCGGTGTAAGGGTGCGGGATGCATAGGCGA
Organism: Lytechinus pictus; assembly: GCF_037042905.1. NCBI lineage: Eukaryota > Metazoa > Echinodermata > Echinoidea > Temnopleuroida > Toxopneustidae > Lytechinus > Lytechinus pictus. Next base: position 19,235,727 of record NC_087254.1, read on the forward strand.
TCACCCGTAACTTTCCATCTTTACGCTGGTACAAGACTGCTCCAAGACCTTCCTGTGACGCATCTGTGTGTAACACGAATGGCTGTGAGAAATCTGGAAAAGCCATAACGGGTGGTTGGACCAAATGATCGATTAGCATCTCCACTCTCTCTTGGTGAAGTTGTGTCCATGTTACAGGAGTGCGGGAAGAAGCCTGGTGGTGTTTCTTAGATGCCTGTTTGTTAGATTTCTGCTTCTTCTTGGTTCCTCCTGAGCTGACGTCTGTTGTTAACAGGTTGTACATGGGTTTTGCCATCTTTGAGAAATCTGGTATATACCGACGGTAATAGCCGAGTAGACCCATGATTTTCCTCACGTCTCCAACTGTGGCTGGTTTCTTTTCCTTCAAAGCCAGTACTGCAGTTATGTCGGCCGGGTTTGGTCGATGGCCCTCAGCTGAAACAAGGCGTCCCAGGTAGTTAACCTCTTCCTGGAAAAGATGACATTTGGCAGGCCGTAGCTTCATTCCATGTTTTTGCACTGTCTGAAGGATTGTTCTGAGACGAGAAACATGTTCCTCAAACGTCTTACTGTAGACAAGAATGTCATCCAGGTATGTGACACATATTTCGTTGTTGAGACCCTCTAGACAAGATTCCATGCATCTTTGGAAAGCAGCCGGAGCATTTTTCAAGCCGAAAGGAATCCTCACCCACTCGTACAATCCCCAAGGTGTGATGAAGGCAGTGAGGGGACGGCTGGCCTCATCCATAAAACCTTGGTGGTAGGCTTTACCCTGGTCCAGCGTTGAAAACCACCGATTGCCATCTAAAGTGTCCAATGTGTCTTGGATTCGGGGTATTGGCTGGCGATCGGCCATGGTCCTCTGATTAAGTTGGCGATAGTCCACACACAATCGCAAAGTCCCATCCTTCTTACGCACGCACACTATTGGAGATGAGTAAGCAGATTTTGACTTTGCAATCCAGCCTCGGCTAATCAGGTCTCGTAGATATTCACGCACTTCCTTCATCAGGGGTGGAGGGACCGCCATGTATGTCTTCTGGACCGGTGTATTGTCAGTCAGTGTAAGATGCATCTGTAATGATTGGATACACCCCATGTCTTGTTCATTCTTGACAAATGCAGCGCTTTCTTCCTTCAGCATCGCCTCCACTCCTGCTTTCTGGCCGTCATCCAGATGGGACAAGTCGACTGGTGGGGCCCATTTCTCAGTTAGCAGGCTGTCAGCAGATGTAACAGACACCTCGGCGACATGCGCCTTCATGGTTGGGTGTGGTCTGCCCTCCTGGAGCAACCCTGCTGGTAATACAGAGCGCAGTGCAGTTAGTTTCCCCAAGCATGAATACGATGGTAAGGTGATACTGCACTTCCTGTCGTTGGTGATTGGGGTGGATATCTTCATGCGTCTCCCAGCCTTGAGGTCGACAGGTGTTGACTCGATGCTCAACCCGTCGGGAAGGACATGAAGGGGGTCGGCTTCCAACAGGACAGTGGTTGAGTCGGTGAGGTTGAGGCGGACATTGCAGACAATCATTCGAGTCTGTCCAGGGTTGATTGTAATGGGATGTCTGCCCATCAGGACACTGCACATGTCCTCTCCTTCCTGGCCCTTCAGAATAGCAGTGAGCGCATTGATTTTCTGCCAATGAGATTTAGGGAGGATACGATTAAGGGATATCTTGGCATCATTCTTGGAGTCTTCCTTGATGAGTTCCTCGATAACATTGTAACCGATGATCGGGTGTCTCATTGCTTGATTGGTTACGAGGACAGGAACGGTGATGGCTGGTTTCTGTTCACGCCTTGGTATTCTCAACTGCAGCTTCACCCATCCTTCATATGAGACGACTGTATCATTCACTGCAGCCACCTGCAAAGTCTCCTCTCCATCTAGAATTGCTGAAATGGGTAGGACTTGGGTTTTGGGTATGTACTGTCGCAGCCAATCTAAGGAAATTATTGAGACTTGTGCTCCTGTGTCCCACAAGACTTCAACATGCGTATCATTCAGCACCAAAGATACAAGGCATTGTTTTCCAATAAGTTTTATCATTCGCGTCCTCGTCTTGGGGTTTATTGTAGGTATTGTCGAATTGAGGGTAGGTCGGGACTTTGATGGATCTGAGGTTACTGGTTGTCCCTCCCAAGTAACCCTACCCCGTTTCCCTGCCTCCTCATGTTGCATCCCCTGGCATAATGTTCAGAGCTTCCACACCGGAAACAATGGCGGCAGCTCTCTCCTTGTCCTTGTTGCTGGCATGCCTCGCAGCCCCTCTCTCTCCTGCCAGATCTTGGTCCTCTCGGTTGAGCCATCAGAGCATTGAGCTCGGCCTTCACAATCTGTTGGATGCTGTTCGTCAGCTCTTTCAAGTTCAGTGCCTCTGTCTTACTCGTTTGCTTAGAGGTGGTCTCAGGCTTTGCCGGTTCTGCGATGGCAGCAGCAACTCGGGCTTGGCGAGGTTTCAGCTTTTGTTGACGCTCACTCTCATGTGCAACTGCAGTGGTCAACACCTCCAGAAGCTCCTCATCCGATACATCTTGTTGTAGAGTAGACCTGAGCTCATGCTGGATAACAGCATCCTGGAGACCGGTGGAGATTGCTCTCCACGCCATCTTGTGGACCTGCGTACTCCCATAGCAGATTGCTGCCCCCTTTTCCTCTGAGGCGAACAGTACCTTTTGTTTCAAGTCTAGGGTGCGGAGCACGAAGTCATGTGGCGATTCCTTTGGAATCTGCACAGCCGAGGATAACTCCTGGAAGAGTGCAGTAGCGTCCCTCTCTCTAAAATGGGATCGCAGGAGGCGTCGTAACAGTGGCAAGTCCAAATCACCTCGACCCTCCAAATAGCTCCGGAGCGAGAGCCCTGGATTCACAGCACGCACCACTGCTTCGGTGATCTCCTCAGCTGGAAATCCTTTTTTCAAGCCACTGTTAATCTGTCTTGCGAGGGAAACGAAAGAGAGTTTGTCCTTCTGGCTAGGCTCGCCAATCTGCCCCTGTATCCTAAACTCCTTTCTCCACGTGACTGGAGTATGTGGCAGCTGGTTGGTCATCTTGAGGATGGGGGATCTCTGTGACGTGTCGTCTGCCTCTTCAGCTGGCTGGTCTGACTTTGGCTGGGTGGGTGGTTCCCTTGGAAGCTTAGTGGTCCTGGCCTTTACCTCAACCACATTCTTATCTCCATCTCTGTCCCCCTTTCCCAGGATCTTGGCCAAACCCTGCAACACTGATTTGCCTCCGTCCTCTGAATCCTCCAGCTCATCCCCATCTAGGAAGCGTCTGATGACACGCTTCAGTCCTGCTCGCCCTTTCGACTTGGCTTTCCCCACGTCTTCCTCAGGTAGCTTGAGCTCCGCTGCCGCCTTTAGTAGCTGCTCCTCCGTGCTCGCTGACAATCTCTGCAGCACATCGTCGATCAGCTCCTCAAATCCTGCCATCATAGATAGCTCCGGAATCGGCCTTCTTGTCAAGCTGTCTCTGGAATTGGGTAGGGCCTCGTCTAGGGCTGTTCGGAGATGTTGGAGTTGGGTGGAGTCGCTAGGGAGAACTCGTACACCATCTCAGCATCATCCCTCCGGGCAGTGCCTCCAAAATGTAGCCCGCCTCGACCCTTTAAATGAAGAGAAAAGACAGACACTTGTTATTTCTTGGTAAAAGTAACAGTAGAATCTTTTTATTTAAACAAATAATCAAACACATGAGTGTATACAAAATAATAATATATATATGTTGCGATTCAACATATATATCAAGATACTGTAACCCCGAGGTTATTCAGTCTTATATAATAAACTTAACATTGATAACACAATGTATTAACGAGTTCCTATTTACATCTACATAATCATTAATACAGTTTCATTATCGAATCGAATAAACACTAACCTAGTAACATACAGATAATATTATATATATTCCTAACTAAACTGTGATTCGTAATACCCTCTAACTCTAAAGGTATTATGAACTTCATTGCATACCTAGACAATATTATCAAAATGCTGAACTATTATCCTCTCAGCTTTATAGAAATATAACGTAAACATAGACCTATGTTGTATCCTTCAAGCACACAGCACATACATATGCTCAGGTGAAACTATCGTTTTAGGAAAACGAACTTATCAATCATTACTGCTATCTGCATGATTCACCTATTAAAGCACTATTATTATGCTTAGACATACCCAAGATTATGACATAGAAACAGAGATAAATAATCATGGACTATAATATACAAGACAAGAAATATAGACTATAGAATATTGATTGTCTCTAAGAAATCTGATAACTTCCACTTCTACAATATACAGGGAAACATGTTGTATTAAGCCAATCGATATCCTAAACATCAATCTTTAAATAGAAATACAATTATGGGATACTTATTTACAGGTTTATTCTATTGAAAACTACCAATTAACTATGCTAAGACAATCCCTTATGCCAGGCAAATGCAAACTCTTCAGTGTTTCCAACTTCTAATCTGAGCTCTTAAGCAAACATGCCTCCTAACACTAATTCCCTTGTCCTAGCCCAATGGAGAGTGTAATAGCTTACAACACAGCATGAACGAGAATACTGGGGAAGGGAGAAAGAGAGAGAGGGGAAGAGATGGAGAGAGAGAGAGAGAGAGAGAGAGAGAGAGAGAGAGAGAGAGAGTGTGTGTGTGTTCCCTACCAAGGGAGAGGGTCAACCTCTACACACAGAGTGAACAGAGAGAGAGGGAGAGAGAGAGAGAGAGAGTGTGTGTTCCCTACCAAGGGAGAGGGTCAACCTCTACACACAGAGAGAGGGAGAGAGAGAGAGAGAGTGGAAGAGGGGGAAGATCTACTACACATGGCATACACTCAGTGTATGTATTGAACTCTGTTGTTTCAACACAATGTATCCACACTTGATCATACACATTAACTCAATGGCACTGTTGCATAGAAATCACAGTCAATCAACATCACTCTTCAACAATTAGTACTTCTTAGAACTCCTTCTACATCATATAGTCACACACATAATCAATAACTTTTAACTGGCATTAGTTAATATTCAACATCCAATCACAGTCAACAATTCAATGATTATAATAACTTGAAAGATGAACCAAGCTTACCTTTAAATGAAGAGAAAAGACAGACACTTGTTATTTCTTGGTAAAAGTAACAGTAGAATGCCCTTCTCACAAAGTGTGGTCAAGCTCCTGCAGTATCTGGACTCTTCGATTATGTTACAGGGGTAACCATCATTACCAATAGAGGGACTGCCAGGTGTGCTAATTAAAGGCCTGCTCGTACATTTGTGTACTTTGTGGGCCTGCCCACAGTAGTAGTAGTAGTAGTAGTAGTAGTAGTAGTAGTAGTAGTAGCAGGGTAACAGGTCGGAAAATATATGTACAAAAAGAGAGAAGAAGAAAGATATTTTCTATGTTTATGTAAAACTGATTTGTTGAAAAGGTCCATGAAAGCAATGAACTCATCCCTTTCACACAAGAAATACTTCTGAGGAGATAGGTCCCTTAAGGGAAGTTCTCCTTGACCCTGTGATAGCTTTCTTGATGATAGCTTTCTTGACACATGACCAAATGAAAGGAAAAGGGACTGACCACCCTCTTCCATTGGGAGGTCAAGATGATTTAGCTGCATTTAATGATCTATTTGAAGGTGATTTGATTGATCTTCAGACCTTTTAAGCTAAGTACGGGGTGAGTTTCTCATGCTAATGATTTTTTAATATTTATTTTGATGCATATTGTGAGACTTTATAAGGAGAAAGCACTTGATTGCATAAGCAGTTCTAGTGGTCAAATACGAGTGTAGAAGTGATGTAAATAATTTTATATTGCTGTGATATGCATCATGTAACAAGAAGAATTTATTAATGAATCCTCTATGTGTAATGAATCAGATAGATTGGTATTTGGAATGATTTGGTTGCATTTATGTACTATTTAATGTATTGAAATAATGTAGGACAAGCTATGGATTACACCTGTCAGGAGTTATTAATAAGTAGCAAGCATTGTGTTATGAATCTCTGAAACTCTTATATGTAATATGTGGAATTGATTATGAAAGAAAAGTACACATAAGTAGAAAAAAATTCGTTTCATTTGGTATAATTTAAAATATTTATCAAATTTGTTAAAGATATTTTTTTACAGTGGTCGAACCTTTGATCCGTCGACGATGCTATATACGTGTCTCATGTGAAACTGTCAATCTGCATGTAGTTTTCTCCTCCCTGAGAACTCACTTGTTCAATCCACCTGACTGTGGGAAGACATGTAGATCTATGGTATGCCAATGCAGTACACAGCACACACTTAAAAAAAGTTCATTAAAATATCACTTTTGTAACCAAAAATACTCATTTCCATACAGTTGCAATTTATTTTTCATTATTAACTTGGGGATAATTTTTATATTCACCAGAGCACTCAAACACTTGAATGTTTAGCATGTGTTTGTGTACGCCCTCTATTGGTAGAAGTAGAATTGCAAGTAAATTGTCGTTTTTCAATCTCTATATTTAATTCAGAAAAAAATTGAAAGAATTCAATTTACTTAAGAGCCAAGTTATATGATGAATAGCTGTAATGGAAACTTACAGAGTAAAAAATCAAGCATTTGTCCCCAAGAACAAGAGAATATAAGCAGAACATTGCCAACCTTATTTCCCTACACAGGGAGTAGAAACAGAGAACAGGGTTATATCACAACTTTTTTTTTGAATGAGTATGAGAACTCAAGAGAGTGAGTTTATGCTATGATTAAAGACAATTTATAGAATTATTGTATTGATTTTTTTATAATTGATCATGTACATTTTTTTATTTATTGAATCTATAAAGTCGGAATTGTACATAATTTTTATGTTGATTGATTATTATGAATAATTGAGATTACCCAAAATTGCAAGGTTATGAAAATGTTATTGATTAATTACAGTATGATAATGCCATATTTCATATGAACATGTTGAAACAATGTGACTGATTTAATGAGTTTATTTGATGAATAATCATAAAAATAATTGGATGATGATCTTAAACAGACTGAGGTTTTGAATTGTTTAAGAATACCATATGTCATTATTGTTTGTGCTGATGCTATAAAAAATTGATATACATGAATGTACTCATCTATTTGCCTTTTTTCTCTCTTCTGCAATGGTTGATGTACCCTCAAATTAAATGCCACATGAATTTTTATATGACTGTGTCATGCATCATTTATACCTGCTGTCACAGTAGTAGTATTAGTAGTAGCAACATCAGTAGAAGTAACAGTAGTAGTAGTATAGTAGTAGTAGTAGTAGAAGAAGAAGTAGTAGTAGTAGTAGTAGTAGTAGTAGTAGTAGTAGTAGTAGTAGTAGTAGTAGTAGTAGTAGGAGGAGGAGGAGTAGTAGTAGTAGGAGTAGTAGTAGTAGGTAGTAGTGGATGCCGCGGTATAGTAGTAGCAGTAGTAGTAATAATATTTTTATGATCATGATGATGATAATGGTGATGATGATGATGATGATCATCATGATGATGATGATGATCATCATCATCATGATGATGATGATGATGGTGATGATGATGATGATACATGATGATGGCGCTGATGATGATGATGTTGATGTTGATGATGATGGTGGTGATGATGATGACGATGATGATGATGTTGCATGATGCATGATGATGGCGATGATGGCGATGATGATGATGGTGGTGTTGATGATGATAATGATGATGATGCATGATGATGGCGATGATGATGATGATGATGCATGATGATGGCGATGATGATGATGATGATGATGGTGGTGGTGGTGGTGATCATCATCATCACCTTCATCATTATAATTTTCTTAATTTTTATATTGAAATTGTTAATAGTATAATTGACATTTGTATTGTCATGATCATAATCATGACTACACGGTAATATATTAGTATAATTATCATAATTATTTTTATTGTTAGTACCATCATACGCGTTGAGTAACGTTCCCACTCATACAATCATCAGCATTTGCATACAGTACATTCCCCAGCTAGCATTGTAGCAACACAAATCGAAACGATATTGATCATTATCTTCCGGGAATCTAGCCTTCATTACAGACAGTCCCAGTATATTATTCGTGCATGGGCAAGGAATAATGACTTTAAATCAGCAAAACCTTTTATTTCCTTTTGCAAGTTAAGAATTTTTTTTTCGAATCTGCCACAGCTCATCGGTATAATGAAGATCATATTTCTGTTTAGATTCATAAGGGAGTTATACCTGTACATTTAAACACTATTATTTCACGAAGGCTCTTTTATATATAGTTTTGATAATTAGTACTTTAGGGGGTAAGGACAATCGATCGATCGGTAAGGCTGCAGCTGGTCTTTTGATAGTGATTTCAACGGTTCAATAGAATTATACTTCATACCATACTCCATCATGCAAGTGTACAGTATACCTTATAATTGATTCGGATAGAAAGTGTATAGGCCTATATGAGATGAAAAAAACATTTAGTTTCCATAATCATGTTAACATGTTACACAGATTATTACAAACTTTGGTTTTATTTTTACATGAAATAAAAAATGTTGTTGATCATGATCAAAATAAACTGGATTGATAAAATTTCCTTTCCAGATAAAAACAAAGAGCTGTTCAAAACAAGGCATGATTACTAGAATTTATGTTTAGAGTATTGTACGTGAATGTCTTTGATTCTTGAATAACGATTAAATGGTCAGATAAAGGTAGTTGGGTGTTAGGAGGAAGTATATCTAAAGCTGTATTTTAATAATCTGCAATGTTAATGATAAGCTTTAACAACGCGTTACGGAGGTCATGTCAAGGTGTCTTATTTTAAAAAAAATCCTCAGGGTTCTATTTTAGGACCGCTGTTGTTTCTCCTCTTTATTAATGATCTTAGTAAAGTATCCAACTTATTACATTGTATTATGCTTGCTGACGACACTTAAAAAAATTAATGGTTACTTTTATTGAATACCATGTCATCAACAATATCATCACCATTTATTTTCGCTATTTCGGTAAAATCATCATCGTCCTAATGCACATAACCTTCATTTTTGCCATCCTCACACTCTAAAAACACTGAGTAAAATTCTACCCAATATTGAGTAAAAAGGGAACATGCATGTTTGCTGGGTATTTTTTCACCCCATATTGGGCTATTTCAACACAACATTGCGTAAATCTTTTTACCCAACCAGCATGCATGTTCCCAATTAACCCAATATTGTGTAAACCTTTTTTAGAGTGCACCCTCACCCCCCCCCCCCCGTTTCTATTCCTCCTGCTCCTCCTCCTTATCGTCACCATCATCATTGCAACCACGCACCATCATGACCACAGGTCCATCACCAGAGGATACATAAAAGTGATCTCAAGCTCGAAACTTCGTAGATTTGCTAGTGTACTTTGATAGTTTGATAGGAGGCTATTCGTCATCATCGAGGCCAGCAGTCCTCTGATAGCTTTACCTTCAAGCATAATTGTTGATTTTTTGCAATACAGATTCACCATCACCACCAAAAATAGAAGAACGGTGCTCTAAAATGATAATAATTGTAATAAAAGAATGAGAACAACCTAACAACTACGGCATGTCTTTCTGAAAATGCATGCACATATCACTGATGACATCCGACATCAGAGATCATGATGATCTGATCATGGAGCTAGGATCATAAATACTTACATCTGAATTGGTAGGTATCGCCTACTTGAGTCATCTTGCTGTTCTATGACGATACTATCCAAAGAAATAATTAAATCCACCTAATAAGTGAATTGATAACTCCAGTTAGTATATCCACGTTCTCTTCACCGCCGCACTACCTCGTAAACTTAAAGGTTGACTGGTTGCAGAAACCGATTGGAGAATATACCCATCCATTATCGTGATTAATTAACAGGACTAGGGGATTTGTTAGAACGCTTCCAGTGTGCTTTCATCTTAACTTATCTGCCAACTACTAACATCAAACATTTAATGATAATAACTAAGTATCCAAACGCTCTGAAATCGGCCGATTAGAAAATACATGAAATCGATGAATATTTTCCCGCGTTTTTCTGGTATTCTCTGTTGTCTCTGCTTCTACACGCGTCAAAAGGATACCATGCACAGTAATCGTGTGCACAATACACTGATAACATCTGATTCTGAATAATTGTCACCTGCACGGCCAAACGAACGTTGTATCATATCGAATATAAGATTGACATATGTTCATTTCCATTGTTATCAATATTCCCCCTTTTTAATATGGGCGTTCCTGACGAACTCATAGAAATGCGTGATTTTTTGCTCTTGGTTCTAGGATTAATTCGCAAAAGAGGATGACCTATACACCAATCTCACAGGTATCCAGGGTGGGCGCTGGCGTGGAAGATGAAATTGAGATGAAGGTAAATACTCCCGAAGCCATAAAATCACTGATTGTGTTTGATGATGGAGACTGGGTTAGAAAAAGGACCTGATATGTACTATAATGGTAGACGGCAGCCAGAAACGGTAATATATTCTGTTTATTCATTTCCATTTTGACAGGTGATGGACAGTAGAGCTATACTAGATTGTGCAAGTTTGCTTTGATATAATACCATTACCATGTCATATTTTGCCCCAGGGAGTGAGAAGCGAAACAGGAATTGAAAACATCAATTACAGAGGTGTGTGCCTTCTCCATCTACCCCTCTCTCTTTCTTTCTCCCCCCCTCTCTCTCTCTCTCTCACCTTTCTATCTGTCTCTCTCTCTACCCATATATTTATCTATCCATCCATCTATCTATCTATATATCTATAATATCTATATCTATCTATCTATCTATCTAATATATATCTATCTATCTATCTATCATCTATCTATCTATCTATCTATCTATCCATCCATCCATCCATCCATCTATCTATCTATCTATCTATCTATCTATCTATCTATCTATCTATTTATTCATCTGTCTATCCATCTATCTCTTTCTCTGCCTATGTAGATAGCTACACCCCCTTTATAATATCCACCTATATGTCGTTCTGTCTGTCTCTATTTTCCTTTCTATCCTTCTGGTCGGATCTTTTTTTTTTAATCATTTAAAAGTTTTACCGCTTTTACCATCATGACCATAAAATTCTGTCGACCAAATTTTCATTCATGAAGAAAAATGCCCATTTTGTGCATGAATGATTATCAAATTTCCTTTGAGTTTCTTCAAAGAGTGATCCTATACTTTGTATGGTTGTATATTGAAGATTATTACCATTATGGTATGTAAAAAAAGAAACAACAACATTATATGAGGTACAACTCTCATCCCTTTACTTCTACCGCATCATCTAGCATAATCCCGCAATGTTTGCCTTTAGAATTGTCTATCAATTTTAACCTAAAATTATGAAATAATCTTTTTTAAGAAAAGGTTATGATGACGAGTAAAACAAACATATATCAAAATATCGTATTATTACCCAGCCATATACGCTGTGTTTCTCATCCCTACTACCGCATCATCTAGCATAATCCCGCAATGTTTGCCTTTAGAATTGTCTATAAATTTTATCCTAAAATTATGAAATAATCTTTTTTAAGAAAAGGTTATGATGACGAGTAAAACAAACATATATCAAAATATCGTATTATTACCGAGCCATATACGCTGTGTTTCGCATATAAAAAAAAACGCTATTCACGTGTAAAAATTCTTACAATCAATACATTTGTTTATAATATACCTGATATCATGCTGTGAAAACATCATATTTCAAGGATGGCATAGAACACGCCTTTGTTTTCTAAAAATAATATGAAGACCAATTAATAAAAGCTGGAATCTATTTCTTAATTTCTCCCCAATGGAGTGGATAAAGTGCACATATTGCGCCCGAGCAAGCAAGGATCCGTGTTATCTGCCTCCCATATTTTATCCACTTATTCTGCTAAATCTCAAATGCTCAATACGTTGAACCAAGGCTGAAACGAGCGAGCAAAATGTACAGACGTTCAAGGTTTTACCGTTGTGGGAGGAGAAAAAAACACTAAACACAGACGCATTGTGTTTTAATTAGTTTCATCATCGTAGTTGCCATGTCTATACGAAAATAACGTTGAAAATTGACTGATTCAGAAATACTTTTGAATCTGTTAGTGTCTAGGGCATCTATGGTGAAATACCTAAAGTGCATAATACCACGTAGAGCAGCGCTTCTATACCTTTTTGTTTCAACTCGAGGACCACTTTGACTATCAGATTTTTTTCGAGGCCCAACTACCAAAATTTTAAGGGAACGTCAATTTTGATGAAAAAATGTTTCGTGAATATTGAACACAAAGCTCTGAAGAACTTTCGAAACAAACAGTTTGAGAATGGGCGACAATAAACTACAAGTCATACAAAATATGCATGCACATGAGGTTCACATCAAAGTTAGATCGAGACCATCATTGTGTGCATGTGCAAGCTTTGCAACATGCATGGTACCTAAGCGTGCTTTCGCTTTGTTAGACCCATGCACGTAGACCGACCCGACAGGTCTGTGCAAATATTGTATATACAGTTTTCCCCCTATTTTTCTCTCCCTCTTGAGCTTCTCGCGGCCCACCGGTTGAGAAGCGCTGATCTCGAGAGTGATATGATATAGCATGGGTCACTTGGGCATAAATTCCAAATAGATACTTGAATAGTAAGATAAGAAAAACAAATACAATGCGTAGGTCTACAATAGTAGACTTTTGGGCCCGTATTCTGAAGTCGGCTTTAACTTAAACTCAGGTTTAAAGTTGTGGTTCAAGTATGGATAGCGGATTGTTACATAAATCACTAACGGTAGCGATATCATATTTCAGCTCATTTGGCTCTCAAATCATTCATAATTATTGTCTAGGAAGTATAAATAGATGATTGTCTTCACCATCGATGAATCAGGAAAGAGCACAGTAAGCATAAGAAACATACAATTTAATTTTTAAAAAAATTTCCCATGATTTTAGCACAAAGTTTTAGCACCATGGTCTAAGTTAAACCTGACTTCAGAATACGGGCCTTGGTGTCTATTCGGAAATGTTGAATCTCTACAGAGATTGTTTATAGTTAATGACACGATAACACTGAAATTCTTTTTACAGAATAATACGTAGGCCTAATCCTGAAAAGATGTTGCTTTGTGACTAATATTTACGCTTAATTAACATGTTGGACTCTTAAAAAATCTCGAATATAATATTTTTATTAGAGTAATCATAAATCGCGTCTTCCGAACTTTAGGAAACTTTATTTGAAGGTATGTAAGGGGATTTAAATGGATCATATAGCACTATTGGCAGCTATGGCGTGTCCATAATAAATTTGGTCGATTTTGACAATAATTTCAAGAGATGAAACAAAATATTTCAGTATTTTAGCCTAAACAGAATGAAACAAATTTGGTGTATGATCAAATTCATAAAATATCGAAGAGAATGAATTGAGTTAGTAACTAACCACCGACGGAGCGCGGTAATGGTTAATTGTGTTTTTTTCAATCAAACCGGGTTTTGTATACTGACCTTTATTGTTTTTTTTTTAAGTTAACATATCATATTAAACCCATATTCAGATTTCGCAATACGGTTTGCTTGACGACGCTGGGTCACCGTGCACCTAATAGCTCGGGTCTAAATATAGCATAAGTCGGCGATATCAAACTTCTTTTCATTTATCAGTTTATTTACGTCATAATGGTAGTATGAGGTTTGTTCCATCAGCATGATAAGGACAATATCAGGGTCGGATTTTTTTTCAACCACGACGCAAACGCTTTCTGAAACGTAGAGAAACTATTGTCAAAAGCCCTTCGTGAAAAAAACAGTCTTTGTTAAAAATCGGTGAATAGAAATCAGCAGTGTCGTCCGTGACTCTGAACAAACGACACGTTTACAATTCATCGTCAGCTCCGAATCTTAGGACGATCTGCTGTCCCGAATCACCAATTTTCGACAAAGACCTCTCAGCGGTCCATTGTGATATGAAGGGCGTTTTCAATGCAATTACTATGTTCTAGAATTCGTCGTCGTAGCAATTGCGAAAACTTTATGATTTCTAAGCCTTCCCATCGCTCGTTCTCCCCCGGGTAGAGAAAATGAGATAGAAAATGAAAAGAACTAAAAAGAAAATATGTTCTTGATATCTAAATCAATCGCGATTTCCAAATTCATCGTAAATAATCAAGCTTTAAAATGTGAGTGTATAAATATGATCATATCGTGCATTATTTTTATTTGTTTAGAGATAAAGGGGTGGTAAATCTTACCTACCATTAAATTCACATCCCTATTTTTCACACCCCTATTTTATGATAATTACCACGTTGTATCATTTTTGGGGTATTTTAATGTTTTCACTTTAATGGACTGAACGAGGTACTTTGTTGGCTAAATATTAAGGTATTTATGGTATTTTAAAACCCCTAGAAAATATTACTTTGTTTTCATTATTTCTAGATAACGTATACACAGTATAATGAGTCAACATCAAGGGGGCTAATACAGTATTTTACCTAACCTATGTATAAACCACAAACGTATTAAAATATAAGTCTTTGATCTAACCGAAAATATGACATGCACCTCACAACCATGACAAAAGGCTTAATATAATTCATCTATATCTAATACTAAATACGTGAATTGCAAAGGTTATATATTACCAAGTCTAATGAATTAAAACCAATTAGGTTATGTGGACATGTCGAGAATTGTTAGGCATGTAGTGAGGCCTAATGTTCAACGTGTCAGTATTAAAATAAGAAAAAAAAATAATACGTTATCATCCTGAGATGATACCTGGACGTCTAAAGCACTTTTTGTAACAATGAACAGGATGGGTATCTAACTAACAATTGATGGGAGCGCGTAGCGCGAGCTGAACATGTTTTATATTCAGCAGTTTTCTTTTTAAATTATGAACATGCAGGATGTGTATCTCGCTATACAAATAATGAAAACTCGAATCATGAGAAAACTAATTTGTGCATAATTGACTGAACACTGGATTTTTAACCCCCATGTTACCCTACCGAACATATAATTTATTTATCTCAATCAACAGCCACTGCTAGAGCGAAGTGCAAGCGAAATTTTGAATTATCAACAATGACCTGAAAAAAAAATTAATGTTAGTGACTAATATTGTTGGGAGCTTATTTGCAAAATTTGAAAAGTGAAAAATACTGTATTGGAGCTTGAGTAGAATGTTTATGACAGCATTTACTATACATTTTTTACAGCTTTCAAAATTTCGGGGGGGGGGGGGGCAAGTGGGGGCAAATGCCGGCCTTGCCCCCCCCCCCTCCTCCCCTGGTGCCGCTACTGCATAAACCTGTGATCGCTTACATCATGCAGTTATATAAGAAGGATCATGCTTACACATGAACATGCATGGCAAAAATCGAGTTGCCATTTTTGCTAATAATTTTATTCTACCAAACGATTCGTTATGAACAAAATGCATTTCAGTTCATAATCATAAAATATATGCCAAACGTATCACGCCTGTGGAAGACAAATATTAAACGGGTGAATGATTTTATCGACCTTTAATTCGTATGTATCCCAGACTCCCAGGTATATATTTGCTCAATCAGAGACTTCCTCATTGTAAACATAACGTAATTCATGGGAGTCATACCATTGTGACGTCGTTTTGTTCCAACTCATAATTCATGAAGGAACTCAAATGCATGTAATCTTTATGAAGAGATTTCTTCAATGATAATAGTCAAATCTAGACCAAAAAAAAAGCGCGGGAAATTAGTTCGACCTGACAGAGGACAACTGAACAAGGGGATAGCGTTGCCCCCGTTCAAGAAGCACAGAAAGATCGTTTTTTTTTGTATTATTATTCATTAGGAACCCGTAATTCATAATTGTTATTCATTCAGTTCATTTGAAGTTGATTATATATTGATAAAAGATCAATAATTGTTTGTCCTTTTCTTATCAAACAGGGAACTAATCTCAGTAAAATATTTTCAAAGGGTATAAGTCTAGATAAGGAACGCTTATACGGTTAGCAAGGCAGAATACAAGCACAAAATATGGACAACGTCTCTGAAAACATATTATTCAAAATTCAAACATTTAACGGTTACACGCTTTTAGAATGAGGATCATTTATCCATCTTTAATCGTCAAATTAACTGCAATACATTCCCTCTGTCAGCTTGGTGTAACGATGTGTATGTGTGGAGACGGAGGGTAGATAACGATTTCCTTATTCGCGAAAGAGAATCTTGATATTGTGAAATCATTGTTTTGTATATTTTTTAAAAAGATATATATAAGTTAACTTTTGCCGATTTAGGCGTGTATTTCACAAGAAAAACTAATTCTTACTATTTCTTTGTAAGGGCTAGACATATGTATCAGTTAAACCTAACGTCTGATCTAATAAGTTTAAATAGTTTGTAGCCTCTCTCCCCCATTCACCCTTAAGTCCCAAACCCTGCATCAGATCCCAAATGCTATTTTCCTCTCTACATCACTGAAATCGCACAAGTAGGACAAGCAAGGCTCACCAAATGTTGATCACAATATTCTTGAAGAACCAAATTTGAATAAGGGTCATTGTTAAAGTAGTGGACATTAATCATGTGAATTTACCCAACTAAAAATAGCAAATGATTAAATCTGATTTACTTATTATACCCGGTCACACTTAACCGGTTCGACTGTATATTATTTTGGTTTCCATGTAGCCCCTTTCCCCCTTTGGCTGCTATTACTCAAGCATTTATTTTGCTTATATAGTTTGCCACTGCATTTGTTTTTCACTACTTTGTCTTATCCTTAAATTGTATTCATGTCTAAATTTTGTTATGACACTACTATAAATTTGTCACATTACAATGTACTTTCATGTCATACTCTGATTATGTTTATGTATTGTAAATTTATTTTGACTTAACAATAAATGCAGAAACTCCTGCAAAAAAAATTTAAAGTTTGTCAGCACTAAACTATATCTATCTCGTATCAGAAAACTTTATTCCAATTTCTAATGATTTTTGTTGTTTATCCTGAATATAATAATCGTTCATTCCAAAAATAATTTTCTGATCTGACGATAAGTGTAAGGGATGGGGCATGATTTATACAAACGGGATGATTGACAGTGTCATGGTGCCATAACCGTCGTCATTATAACGATAGAAAAATAACAAAAAAATGAGAAAGCAATACTTGACACCTTAATGTTTGGTGACGTCACTATGTATTCAGTGAATCATAACATATTTGCTATTCTCGGTCTGCACCTCAAATAAAAGCCAGTAGTCTAGCTGTAACTTCATTTTACTTTTAAAGCTATACATAAACAGATAAATATTCAGTTGTTATTGTTTATTAAAAAGAAAGGAAGAAAAGCAGCTGTTTGAATGAATATAGAAACTGGACGCTTGACATTCCCTATGGCTCTTTCTTAACAGAAATAATATTTTATATAAAATCAAGGGCGGTGACAAGGGGGTAGGGGCGACTGCCCTCCCCTATCTGTCTATCTATTCGTAACAGGGACTCATACCAAAATTGTGAAAGTGGCTGACGTAATTTTCCCAAAACAACCCTGTAGATGTAAATGTTCAATATATAATTTGGAAAACACAGAGGTTGCAAATAATACAGATACCGATACAAGACTAGTCGTATGAGGATCAGACTCGATCGTTCTGGCGTGACGTAGGCCTACTCCAGTTTGTGCGTATTTCAGATAATAAGATATCATGAAGATGATACCAGAGAATTATTCTCTGAATGATACCATAGCACCCCAAGTGTTTCATAATCTTATGGCGATCCAATGAACTCCACACGTGCACCTTAATATTTTGTAAGTATACTATACTACTTTGAATTTTCTGGAGTTGGATAATAATTATTTTGCTATAACACCCCCATCATGGGCGGATGGAGAGGGGGGGGGGGGCTCTAATTCCAATCTGTCCCTGGCTAATCATGGATCACACCCCCCCCCCCTGACTCCCATTATTCGGCTGAATGCACTGCAACTGTTACTATAGCCGCTTGTGGGGACTGTTGACATCACTCTCTATTTTTTGTTTTATTTTATACTGTATCAAATTCTAATTTTTCTCCTCGTTGTCCTGTGCTCTGCCACAATGTTTTATTCCTCCCTGAACATCTGGAAATACTATTGTTTTAAGAATTACTTTTTCAGTGAAGTTAATTCAAACAATAAAAAACAAAAGAAATAGTGAGTGAGGGACACCATCGACTCTCTCATTTGCAAAATTGCATGCTACATATTTGTGCATAAAAATTTTAGAACGTCACCGTGGTCATAACTTTGATCTGATTTAGATGAAACTTTCAGCAATATGCGTGTTTGATTTTTTTCTATTTATTCAAATCATCTTTTTTTTCTAGGGTGGACTTGACCTCTAAAGAAGCACAATCGGATGAAAAAAGTATAGGCCTAGCAGCAGCGAAAACAATTTGAATGGTAATGAGTATATACGGTTAAAAACCATGCATAAGATTAACGGATTAAAAAATAAGCTAAATACTATAAATCATTAAGTAATCATTTACCTGTTGATGTCTTCCTCGTAGCTCCCGGTATGGTTTCCATGGCGATGTATTCCTAATAATAATTCCCAGATAGAAACAAGATGAATGTTCACTAATTTATTTATGTGTTCCCGAAAAAAGAAAGTAAATGAAATCTCAGATTTGTATATATTTTGCATGTGTGTCCCATGCATAATGGAGGTGACTCAGTCTCCGGCATCACCCGGAGAGATTCCAGACTGACTACCAACCAACTCACAAATTATTCCTCTGTCTATGTTTGCATGTTGGTCCCGTACTTTTTTCCCGAATCAGTGCACCTTGTTATAGATTTGTATTGTTGCCGAAATGTAAACCTGTATTCACTTCCTCCTCATGCTTGTCAGTATCACTGAATTACAATTTCCTTGTCCAATGTTCATTAAGATGCAGACATAAGAGTTCTGCAATGGCTGTTCACCTTCCCTTGAACAAAACACTGGTGAAACGTCACAAAGGCAATTTCCTTCAGTAACTGCCCACCACTGTTCCACGACAATTAAAATCCAAGTACTTTGGAGGAAATTATTTTGTCAATTTTGTCGTGTAGCCTAATTTAGGACCAGGAGAAGAGAAAGTGAGCGGGCGATTTTTTTCTCTTCTTTGACAGATTATGTAGGTTTTCCTCAATGAAAGGAGAACGGGAAAGTCAATTCAATTCAATTGTAATCCTTGATACAGTACATGATTACTCTATCCATTCACGTTTCGAGCTCTCCCTCACGATCAAAATCAATATCAACACTTCTTTCAGAGATTTCTCCAGACCGCACAAGAGACAGATTTGTCATAATCTACATTTTAAAACATATTCCGTTACAATGCACTGGTCGGGAAGAACCGTCACAAATTAAACATCATTTAAAAACAAATTTGGTGTGTACGGTTGATCGCAGATTATTGTGGGTGAAGGTGTAGGTGGCGTGACGTCAGTGAAGTATATTGTTCCTAAATATCAACAGGTTGCAATGACCTTGACGGATTTAAAAGAATATCAAATACAGTCGGACGCGAGATATAGAGCGTGTATATTACATAGAGATGACATTTAACCCTGATGCCGTTTCTGAATGTCTATAGATGAAAAAACACGAACTAAAAAAGCGCAACAAAAATAAATAGAGTTTGGATCCCTGATTATTAGTGTAAACCCTTGGTCAAAATTTCGCAAATTAAGTTGTCAAAGAAACGATAAGTTTACGTCTGTTATGTTCGATGATTTTGATGACAGCGTAAATTCCGAGGATAATATCAACGTCCAAATGTTTTTTTAATTTCTTTTAAAGAAAAAGGCCTGTTGTTTCGGAGAGCTTCTTGGACTATACAAGACACGTACGTTGACCTCAGATAACAGTTTCAGGTGGTGACTCCGAAGATTAGATGAGATGGCATCTTTGATGATCCGTATTGGTTACTCTTCATCATTTCTTTAATGATTATACAAGTTCAATGAATACCCATCCAATCAGATGACAAGATTCCAGCAACATGCTCTAAATTGAATTGTAATTAAACTTTTTGTGAAACGGTGTTCCTTTTTTGAGGACACGACGGGTGAGCCTGGAAGTCACTATACACTGCTTTGTTTTCATGCCCAACCTGTAAACAAGAATTATCAAGTTGGTACTATAGCTACTGTCCTTATCCCAACCCATGCATGGGTTTTAGGGTTAGCTATCATAACCTTATTTGCGTGGTTTTCTCATCATCGTGCTCATGAGCAAAGTCCAATCTCTGAAGGTCTAGATGATTAAAGTCGAGTGGGTGAAAACGTGTCGTGGTTATCAAATAACGCAGAACCAGGTTAGATCATTGCATGTAGCGGTGTAGACCAGGATTGACCAATAGGGATTGGGGCCAAGCCGGGGGCCGAGCCAAAATTCAAAGACACACCAACCTAGAAGCAATTGCCCCTACACCCCCCCCCCCTCTCACAAAAATTGGCAAGTGAAACAAAGGGGGTGCAGGGGCGACCACCGCTATAATTTTTCTACTAAAAGAAAAATGACGGAGAAGGGAATGTAGACGGAATACGAGTAGGAGGATAGTCTTGGACTGTATAATTCTATAATCCTCATTGAGAAAATATGACGTCACTCTTAGGTCGTTTGGTGAAGATTGTAATCATAAATATGATGGACAAGAAAAGAAGGATAATTTGAAGAGGGGTTCGTAGGGAGCTATTCCGACTCAACGTATTGTAAAATATCTACCGAGAGATGGCGTATTGCTACATAAATGCTTCGCTTCTATTGACTGTTTTAAATTCGTGGCATTTGAAATACCTTCAACTGATTACTATCAGACAATATTCATTTGTTATGCATGTAATTTGTGCTAACCAATGGTTCGCAAAACCACTATTTTTGTCGTGTAAAACAAGGTAAATAATTTGTTTGTTTTTTTTATTACTAAACGATTGTGCGATATTAAGGAGAGAAACTTTGAAATTTATCAGGTTATGACAATGATTTCCTATCATATAAAATACATCGTGCGGCAAGTGTTCAACTGCTATACAAGAAAAAGGGAGAATTAAGATAACTCCACGTTTCCTTTTTGTTATTATTTTTTCAATATATATATAATAGTAAAATTTCGTACTTGTCCTCGAAATTCAAGGTAAGTGGCCCGATGCCCATCCCCAACCTATGGAATCACCACTCATTATAAAACAACATAACCCATTCAATCAGGTATCTCCGATTATTTATTGACCAGAAACGAAAGGAATGTAATATGTCTAATAAAACTTTACGCATGCACATGCTCTTTAACAATAGTATAATACACAAGACACACAAAAAATCTACATGTATATAAGAAGACCTTACATATCAAGGATGATTACGAAAGATGAATATTTACCACGTTAAATGCTACGATTCTTTATTGGAGAAACACACAATACAAACAGAGCAGAAAACGATAAGTTCGACGTCCTTTTGACATGACCCTCCCGTCAGTCGTTTTGAGCATAATATATTTGATTTGTCAATCAGGAATTCTATAATGTCCATGATTGAATTGATAAAATCCTTGAAATGTATAGCTTTCCAAATCCAATTTCTAATAAATGTTCAGCATTAAGCTGACAGTGGCAGATCTATGGGGGTAGGGGGTTTAACCCCCCCCCCCCTCCCTTGGCTGCCAAGTAAAAAAAAAGAAAAAAGAAGTGACCAACAATTTGGAGCCAACCCCATTTTATGTTCACTTCATAGTAAACTTTTTTTTTCTTCATTTGGTACTGAAACCCTTTTTCTTCAAGTCAAATTTCTCGGTACCAAAAAGACCTTTATTTTGTAGTGGAGCCCTTTTTTATCTTGTCAAATTTCTCAGTCAAACCCTCTCCAACTCAGAGTAAAGTGATGTTGTTACGAGTTAATTTTTTTATATTTCATTCACATCATCTTCAGGATAATGTGGCAGAGAAAATGAATGTTGGCATATTGGTGATCCGGGAAAATCTTGTTCTCCTTCGTCATATTCGTATATAAAAGATTATCTTCTCATACTTTAATTATCTACAATATTACTCATCCATTGATGAAATATGCTTATGTTATGTGCCATGTGTATATAGTGTTTCCAACTCTTTCTTCTTAAATTATAACAACCTGAAATTAAAATAATTCTTACACCAATTTAAACGAACTAAATCAAATTTTTCATCTTCCACGAATCAGAAATGTGTCATCCGAGATAATGTTTGTTTCTAGCTTTATTCAGAACGCGAGGAAATTTATTTATTTATTTATTTATTTATTTATTTTGTTTTATTTATTTTATACTGCAGGTTAGGCCTGTTCAGTTCTTAAAACTGCTTTACAAAGGCGCCCTGCAGTTTAAAATACATGTCAAGATAACTATGAACAACAACAACAACAACAAACAACATCAAAAATACAAAATACAAAATATCTAACATCAGAAACAATTAACACCAAAATATAGAGTGGGAAGTGATAATTTAAACATACATAGCATTGTAAATCAATGGAATATCATTTCGCTCTTTATCAATTCGTATGAATTGATAAAGAATTATCTTTTAACATGTTTAATGATGTCAAAAGTTGAAGCCTTCTTTCTTGGTTCTAAACTTGCTGATTCAAAGAAGAAGAGCAGTTGTGCCATGTCTTTCTCTGAAATCTCCAAATTTTCGGACTTTTCAAGATTACCGCAGATGAGTACGGTATGGGCAAACTTGAAAGTTGAAGGTTGCGTTTTCTTAAAGTAGTCCATCCTGTTATGAGCGACTCCTGGACTCCATTCACGAATGTCATGGACGATTAAAGCCAACTTCTCCTTCCCTACAGAACAAGAGAAAACATGGACAAAACACTGGGGACATGCTTGATTTTCGGGTTTATGCCGAAAGAAAATAATCATGTGTGAATTAAATCTAGTTGCTTCTGACGAAATAAATGTTTGTCTTCGTTTGATGCAAAAAAAAAAACCGATTTATCCGTAGGAGAGACCTGTGGATCATAGTGATTCAGTTTGATATTCACCTCAAAGGTGACACCAAACACAATAATAATAGTAACCTATTTATACTGCCTGTATCTACAAATTCGTTCGAAACATTACATAAAATCAATGTACATTTAGGCCTACCCTGTGTAACCTTATCTTGAACATTGCTTTTCTAAAATTACTGTGAAAGATCTTATATTGAAACCATTATGCTTTGAATTGACTATCCTCACTGCAAGTTACCCCCAATTCGGAATTTAAGTACTTTAATAACTATTTGTCTAAACCATAAGCGCCCCATGGGGTGGGGGCACCACCTATATTATGAGTCAAGTATTGGGGATAATGAGGGGTAAGAAAAAAGAAAGATTGAGAATTCTGGGCCTTGTAACTATAATACACCCAGTATAATTCATTTAAATTCAATTTATAAAAATACATATCGTCATCATTAGATAGTTTTGTGCCCCCTCCCCTTCAAAATGAGCCTATTCTGGTCTAAGATATTTAAATTTGAATGTTTGATACGAGTCCAGTCAGTTTACCCCTGCTGAAAAAACACAGTGTCACACAATTTGATCACACTGTATTTACATAGTGAAAATATTATTCAAACCGTTGAAATGCTAAAAAATTAACACTGTGAAGGTATTTTCACACTGGACACCTCGGCAGTGTTTACATGGTCGAATATGTGAATATGTTGAAATGCTCAAATTGAACAGTGTGAAAGTTATTTCACATTGCGTTCCACACTGTGACCACACTGTGTTCTTTCCAGTAGGGACTTACCAATCTCTTTGTTGCAGTACTTCAGAAACCTGTCGTAGATGGAATTCGTGACGTCTGTGATTTCAAATCCTCTGTTGTTAACTGAATGACAGAGCACCATCACATCAACAGGGTCGTTGGAAGGAAACTTGAAAGAGTCGATATCGTTGTATGGTAGTCTCCGGAATCGGATGTCGGCAATAAAGGGTGCACTATCGGTTTTCAGCTCGTTCAACCGGGAAAGTAAGCCCCTAATGTTGAACTCATCCGAAGAGGTGCAGATTGAAACATTGATTTGACGGGATTGTGGCACTGGTCTCTTGTGTGATGCTGCATGTTGCTGTGGATGATATTGAGGCAGTTGCTGAGGAGTGTATTGCGGTGGATTGTGTGGTTGATGTCCCGAAGGAGGTTGTGAAGAGTGCTGTCCAATGGTTTTCCCATGTTTGTGTGGCGAACATTCTGCATGATTTTGTTCATGTTTTCCGGACAGTTGGGAAGGATTCATTCCAGTTTGCTGAACAGGAGTTTGTGGCACACGTGGTCCTGCAGTCTGACCATGATGATGTCCAACATACTGATCATGCTTTTCTACAGGCTGTTGTCCTTGTTGTGTGGAATATTGTGTGAGTTGTCCCCGTTGCTGCACAGAACTTGGTGGTGGATGTCGCTGGGACTGTTGTATAGGATAGTAACTTTGACCGCCTTGTCCTTGACTATGTGAGGGAAGGTTGGCGGGTTGATTGATTGTGACAGGATGTTCTTGTCCCTGATATTGTACAACTCCCGGTTGGGCAGGGCGTTTACGACGTTGGTGAGAGGAATCCAGCGATGGAAGATTTTCTGAAACATAACCAAAATCAGTTATATTAATTGTAACCCATACACGTTTACTGCATATAGTGTGAATACGAAACAGTTTTTAAATGTTGATGTTGAGTTACGTGGACATGAAACTCCTTCTACTTTGGGCTCTGAAATGAAGCCTTTATTGCGTTTTTTGACCAAATAATATTTATTATATGAAACATCAACTCCATTCTAATAAAATGTATTTCACAATGTATACAGCAACAAAGCCTCGGAAAACATTGATTCTTGCCATTTAATAATCACAAAATTTCATGGTTATCATTCATAGAAATTTCATTTATAATTCAGAGAAATACATTAAAAACATCAAAAATAATAATTCCCGTTCCCGAATCTTCATGACCTTAGCAAACCATTCATGTTTCATTTTTTCGCAAATGGAAACATCTTTTCATATATGTATTTTTAAACATACTTTTAATAATGGACATGAATCCTTGCTCTCTTTTCTCAGGCTGTTGGGACGCCCTCCTCAAGAACTCGAGTAGATTTGCTTCATCTTGGTCTTTAAGTCTTTTCCCTTCATCTAGCTTTCCGGATATCAAGACGAGATCTGAGCTTTTAAACGTCTTTGGTTGTTGACGTCGAAGAGTCACCATCTGCCCCTGATATTCCTTCTCACTCATATCCTTGAAGTCATGAGCAATCACCACAATCTTCTCTTTTCCTGAAAGAAAATGTTCAGAGAATGATAAATGATTATGCACATAAAGATGCTACAGTCACTGTGATTCAAACCAACAAACCGAATAAACCAACCAATATTAGAATAGGTCATTGGGATAAAGGTAATAGCTTTTGTCGGATTGCATTTTGTGTTGCCGTGTGATGTTGGTCAAAATTTTCGGATGATAAACATTTCCATCGCCACAGTAAAAATCTGAAGTTTGGACTGTCCTTTGCCATGTTTGACAGGATTGTGTAGATATAACAATAATAACAAGTTAACCAGTCGGTTATCTTCAAAAGAGGATACAACCAAAACACGTAATAGTGCTTGTTTATCAAACATCATAAGTTTCGTATAGTTTTAACTTACAGCAGTAACAGTTAAAATAAAACAGTAATATCATGAACTATGTAATTCCTGTCCTCTTTGTACAGAAACTATTCCAGGTTCCAGTGGGCAGCGAGTTAAACACGACTCACCTAGAAGCTCCGTGCAATTCGGGAGGAACTTATCATAGCAAGCATCGGGTACGTCGGTGATGGCCAGCCTTCTATTCGTGATAGAGTGACAAAGGATCATCACGTCGACTTGTTGCTCCTTGATGAATTTGTGCTTGTCTATGTTGTTGTAAGGGAGCTGATGATAGGACACCTTCTTGATGAGCTGCTGATGGTGCCTCTGGAGATTCTGTAGATGGTCCATGAGACCGTTGATGTTATACTCGTATGAGGATGTACAGACAGTGACAGAGACTTGACGTTGGTTATTAGATCCTGCCATGATGGCTGTCCCTCGGAGTTCAGGTTGAAGTTGCTGATCCTCTGCTGACCTAACGTGATCGCAAACTCCTCCTGTAATTGATCTTGGTTGTTGGTTAAAGGGATGCTCCGGGCTGAAAATAAAATGATTTCAACAAGATAAAGAAAATCAGACAAAGAAAACACTGAAAATGTGATCAAAATTGGACAACAAACAACAAAGTTATGGCATTTTAAAGATTTGCATTGTTCCGGTGAAACAGTTCAAGGCATGTCTTCATGAATATTCAATGAGCAAATTGATGATGTCACACTCACTCCACTTGTTCTTTTGTATTTTACTATATGAAATTGGGTTAATTCAAATTTTTTCTACTAAGAACTGAAAAAATTTGGATTGACAATTGATTAATGCATTGGATATTAATTGCTGTAGAAATATATTATAATAGAGGAGACACATTATTCACTCATGTATGACAAATGAAACAATTATGATTTCATGTAATAACATAAGAAAAGGGAAAGTGTGAATGTGACATCATCAGCCCACCTTATGAATATTCATGATGACTTGCATATAACTATTTTAAGAAGTAATGCTAAACTTTAAAATTCGATAACTTCGTCATTTGTTATTCGATTTTGATGAAATTTTCAGCATTTTGTTTTGTGAATTTTACTCTATTTATTTAGAGATGAATATCTTCAGCCCGGAGTATCCCTTAATTAGATGCAAGCTTTCTCTTTTACACTCTTTGTTTATCATGTTTATTCGGAATTGAATCAAAGTTTTGCAGGTTTATAGATCGCTTTAGAAAGATAATATTTTCCTTATCAGTTAACTCTCACGTAAATTTAAAGCGTAGCCACTGAGCACAATTATCCCCCCTTTATTGACAAGTGTATATGATCCTTTTTAAACCACAGGCTTAGATAAGATTGTCAATAAATAAAAAACCAACATGTATTAAGTTGGGGCATAAATTGCAAAAAGAACAAGGGTCAACGATTACTTCATCTCTAATGGAAAATAGGGTTACATTCCCACAAGGAGGAAGATTTGATATCGACCTTCGTATTAATTGTGTAGATTCTAGTTCTATTGACATGAATAATACTTTTGGAGATAGCATTAACTGCAGTATAGACCCCTAAACAATGAAAAAACGTTTGTGTTTTTTCAATAACATAAGAACACATTGCACCATCAACAATAAAATGAAAAACAATAAAATATCAACTCCTTAATAACCTCCTACATACAGTGGCGTAACTACGGGGGGGGGGGGCATGGGGGGCACGTGCCCCCCCCCCCCCCAATCGGCTGGCAAAAAAAAAAACGGGGAAAAAGAGGGAGAAAGGGAGAGAAACGTACTGGGGAAAGAATAGATTATTGCTTATTATAATGTTATATTATATTATAATTATGTTATGTAACATTACATTAAGAAATCATAAATTTATGAAACACAGGCCTAATTTGCGCAGGGCCTAGGCTATGTCTTCATTGTTCCTGGTGCTCGCATTGTCTGTGTAACAAGATATATCCTGTTGTACTAAAACCTCCCGTTTTCAAGTCAATATACACAAAATATATTTCCTCGCACTTCAAATTATCATTGTTTTATGTAGTGACATATGCTTCTTTTCATGACTACTTAAAGTGATTGCCCCATTTTAAGGTCTTAATATAAACCATTTCATGTCCGTGCTTACGTTTGCATTCGTGGATTGGTGAGATATGTCTGTTCTTCATGAATTCCTAAAATCAGACCTTAAAATGTCCCTTTTTCTGATCTGAATATCAAAAAATTTCAGCTTGCGCTTCGCGCTCGCATCAATTGGTTAGTGAAATAAGCATGGTATTCGTGAATTCCTACAAGCAGGCCTTAGAATGCCCCTCTTCAGGTCTAAATTTCCTAAATTTTCAGCTCGCGTTTCGCGCTCGCAATATTTGACTAGTGCGATGCGTATGATAATCATGATTACAATGACTAAATAAAGTGCTTCATGTGTTTAGATGTATATTATTCAAACAAAATCAGCAAGCGCTTGGCACTCGCATTAGATGACTATGGTGAGATATGTATACTCTTATTGGATTCCCAAAATATAGTCCTTAAAATGTCCTTGTTTGGGGTCAATATATACACAAAATTTCAGCTCGGGCTTTGCGCTCGCATTGTATGTTTAGTGAGACAGGCATGTATTATGATTACAAACATTTGTTTATAATGTCTCTTTTTAGGTCTGAATTTCAAAATAATTTCAGCTCGCGCTTCGCGCTCGCATTATGTGATCAGTGAGATACATATCCGTTTAATGGCACTGTCCTTAAAATGTCTCTATTATGTCAGTATACCTGGCAACTGAGCGCGCTCTCTAAGTGACTCAAAATTTTTGCTGGTGCCCCCCCCCCCCCAATGCCGCGACCCACGGTACGCCACTGCCTACATGTAAGTCATACCATAATCGAGTGCGAATTGAAAGAAATTAATCATGTCTTAACTCAAACTCATATCAAACCATGATAACGTAAAATTTGAATAAGTATTCGTCATGTTTGTATTTGCCTATCATGTCTTTAAATATTAATAATAATGAAATAAATGCATATTTACCAGCTAACTGCAACTGAACTACGTGTATTTATTCTAGAAGATATACATGTATGGTACTCTTCCGTATCACATGAAAATGGACGAGTTTCATGAAACGGGGAATTTCCAGTGTCACAAACAAAACCATAGTCTACAATTCAGGCTAAATATGTAATCGACGTAAACGTTGTACTTGATGAACGATGCTGTTTGAATATTGTGTTGGGTTATTTTTTTGTTTTGTATATTGTGCGTGTTAGGTGAAAAGGAAAATAATCTGTTTCAAACTATACAAAGTCATTGAAGGTCAAGCTCCATAATGTCCAATTTACTTCTTGAATATGAATATATTATTATAAATAAGAAAAATCAAGAATTTCAAATACAGTTTTACCATCTCGCCCACATTAGGTAAGTACAAAAGGGCTATAGGGCACATGAGAGTAATTCATCTGCGCGCAAAGCATGTCGGACGGGCGTAAGTAAAGATCACATGACTTTATTGATTAAAATAATTCATTAAAAATAGATCAAATGTTTGTATATCAAAAGAAGGATAGAGATAATGCTATGTTCATACTCTTTCATAATTAAGGCGTTTGGCGAGGCTAGACTGCATTTTTGTCTTTCATTTTAATTATTATTACCCACAATGCAGTTCTGTTTTTTCTGGCAATGAACTGGCCGAAATTATGGTTAGTCTTATTTCTGGCCATTTAACTTTTGATTGAGCTGGGCAAGTACCTGATTAACATATCAAGTCTTAATGTACTGTTAATTGTGACTAATGTTAGTGAATTAAAGCAAAATCTATCGAGGGATTGAGTTTTAATGATTTTTTGATGAGCTATGATATAACACGTGAGTGAATGGGGGTCTGTAATACTCATGTGTGCCCTATAGACCTATCACTGAATCAAGAGTATACCGAAAGCAGGGTTGGACATGGTGGAGGCGAGCTATGGTGGTCTCCCCTGCTAAATGCATTTCGCTCCACCCCTCCTCAAAAAAAAGAGGAAGAAGAAAAAAAAATGAAGGAGAAAATATGGAAGCTTACACCTTTTGCTGTGAATCTTATTTGTTACCTCATTTGTAAATCACTTCCTTGCTTGCTCCCTCGCTTTCTTGTTTCTCAAAAAAAAAAACCGCGAAAATAATTCCTGGGAAAATTCATGCGTACGGCCCTATATATAGAGGAAGCCGAAAATTTCTTACCTGCCCCTCCCACACCCATCCAAACCGTCCATCAACATTTCGTCTAACAACCGTTTGGTCCAATCATCACTTCGTCTAATCACCATTTCGTATATTTCCATTTCGTCTAATAACCAGTTGGTCTAATACCCATTTTCTTTTATTTGGATAATTAACACTTGTTTATTTAGACCAAATGGTATGGCTATTGGACTAACTGTTTATTAGAGGGAATGGCATTAGACTAAATGAAGTAGACCATGTTGTGAGTAGACGAACTGACCATGATGATAGACCAAATGGTAGAAGGTTTCGCGATTGGACGAATTGATATTAGACGAATTGGAAATAAACCCCAAGAGCAACCATCCTCCATTACAAGTATCCTAGAGAACAGAGAAGTAAAATGTGACATAACCCTGCCCTCTCTTTGGGGATTTCTTCCTTGAAGTTCTCCTTTTTTAATTTTTCCCCTCACCTCAACCCCCCCCCCCCCCTATAGGCCTACTTGAAAAAAAATCATGAGTCTGCACGCGACACCAACACCTGATTCAACACATCAACAAGTGACTACTATCAACAATAAATTCAGAACATATTAGCAGGTTTATTGCAACACTTTATCACCAAACAAGAGATAACAGCTGAGAGATGAAAATATGAAATAAGAACTGAAAACACATATCAAGTAAGAATAAAAACCTTAAAGTGATGGGGCCTTTAATCCACTTCACATAATAAATGATTATTTAATATGTCTAGTCTTTGTCTTTAATATACTTGTTGTGGATTGAATAAATGAGATATAGGTATACGTACAGATGAGCAACTATCTGTTAGAATTAAAGGAGAAGTTATCCCTAACGAAAGATTTTGATATAAAAAAAACCAGTGGCTCGTAACACACAGCTTAGCAATCATCGTAGAACTTTTTTCTACGATTGATTCAATTGACTACAATGTACAATCAATCAATCAATTTTTTTTTAAACGCAGCCTAATTTTCTTGTTTGTTTTTTTCTTAATTGATTCACTTAGTGACCGGCTGGCATGTCGTCAGTGTCTTGGTTTGAAAGAAAGTACTGACGACGTGCCCGCCGATCATTGCAATCAAACTCTAATATTACTGTTGTGGCGACGCATTCCGGTACTCTGTTCTATTTGTAAATCATTTTCTATAACCACTCTTATGTTTTTATTCTTGGTCTCCCTTTTTGCAAGCCTTTGAGGCTTTTTGGGATACATTTTTCTTTCATTATTTTTTTTTTCAAATCTCATCTTAATGTTTCATGATTATATTTGTATATTTATGTTCAAAATAATGTATGATATTTGTATGTTTTTACATGTATATATTATTGAAAGAAATAAATGAGAGTATTTCCACTCTCCCTCAAAACATTAATCGTGAAAATCAAGCATACGATTAACCGCTAACCTTTGTGTTACGGGACCCAGAAATGTAATAAAAAATATTGGTGTAGGTTTGAGGAAAATCCATCAAAGATTAAGAAAATTAATATAATCTTAAATGTTTGATTGGTGGCGTCATATACGAGCAGCTGTTCCGTATGTAATGTAATATAAAATACTTATATTTACATTTTTCAATGGTTCATGATGAATGAAAATTTTCTTCATTCTTGAGCGGGTGTTAAATATTTTGTCTGTTAATTTACTAAAGGTACAATAAAGCCCATTTTCATTTTTTTATTCATATGAAAGAACACTTCAATTATTTCATTCTTAATTCACGATACATAGGAAGCTGCTCGGATATGACATTACAAATTAATTAGAATAAAATTGTGATAACATTTCAAATCTCTGATGGATTTTCCTCTGTGCTTCACCATTATTTCTTAGTTTTACAATTTTTGTCAGGGTGAACTTCGATCCCTTTCAAAGAGAGAGAGAGAGAGGAATATCACAGATGATGCGTGCGGTGAGGCGTGGCGGACTTCATAGGTGTTGGTCGTATATACTCGTGGCCGGATATTCATGATAACAACTTCGAAATAGGCCATAATTATATTGTGCTTTAAATGAAAAGTTGTCCATACTGACGCCTTTAAGCATACAGAGTAACATCCAGGATATTCAAACTTACGTCTTTGGATGATAGTTATCAAAAATGAAATGTCTTTTCGGAAAGACAGAGCTCTACCCCCCTGCAATAAATTTTATTCTGATACGAATTGTTTACATCCAAAATACCAAGAGCTCATGGAATCAGAACATCAAATGCACAAAAACACTCTTTTTTACATTTATATTTGAAAAACAAATAATACAGTAAGCATCAAATATTGTATTCTTTTCTACATGGGCGGGGGCTTATAATACCAAATCTATATCCTTTGGACCAACATCGTAGAATAAGAGCTAGTGTGTTATCATAAAACTTGTGGTTAATGCTATAATTATCCATACTTTTGAAACGAACACAAGTACATGCTACCGATGAAAATAGATATTTCAAAAATGAAAATGTAATGACAAACTCTTAAAAATCAAAGGGGTGAGGAGTCTCCACTTCGTCCAATCACGGTTCTATTCGAGAAAAGGGGTAATAATTTTCCTCCCCGAAACAATCTGACAAGCAAAGTATGTACAAAAAGCGGTGGGGACTTTCCTTTGTTGCAGGACTTCGACAAGCGAAAAGAAAGAAGAAAAACAAGGTTAGAGAATATTTCCCATATCTACTTTTGTTCAGGGGGAGGAGGGGACGCTTGAGCGACGCCCCCCCCCCCCCTTTCCGTCCGTTGATTCGGCTCTGATTTGTAAATATAAATCATCATGGTGAGATTGTTAAGGAAATAGTTCATCTTTCATAGTCTAGTCTTATCTGAATCACGATCACGTAATGCTTTTAACAATCACATTCAACCAATTATTTACAAAGTTATGTAGATGTAAATATACGAGTTCACCTTTACAAGATTAAGCTATAGTCGTCACATCAAACGAAATCAGAAACATGAAGCTTAATTTGATTTTTATTTTATCATTATCGGTGAATGATAAGTGTGGATTTGATTCCAGTTAACATGTTAAGTGGTCCGTTTCGTATAATGAATTACAACTATTGTAACTTTACCAGCATAGCAACTGACATAGTATTAAAACCCCCTCACACCTGACCGAATGTAGACGGACGAAGGGTGACGAATAGG
Organism: Lytechinus pictus; assembly: GCF_037042905.1. NCBI lineage: Eukaryota > Metazoa > Echinodermata > Echinoidea > Temnopleuroida > Toxopneustidae > Lytechinus > Lytechinus pictus. Next base: position 19,268,868 of record NC_087254.1, read on the forward strand.
AAAATGCACAAAATGCACGCGAATTCAACGAATTCAAATAAAATTTCCGTCAAATCATGCGATCAGTAGCTATTGTCAAATTTTATCAACGAACGTTAAGCGAAGGATAAATATGACATGCGAAGGATATCGATTGTTCGGTTCACATATTCGAGTAAATTGCAGCCGAAGGCGATAAACTGCCCCTTTTATCACATCTATCAGTAGATCATGTGTTCTTTCTATAGGAGGGCATACAATACAAATTTTTAAAGAATACATCATGGATAAAGAGTTTGTATCACCATAAGAAAAAGCAAAAACAAACATTTTGGGGGTATTTTACAGTCCATCAAAGGGAAAGTTGTTCACATGTGACATCACACATCCTTGTCGCATTGCCAATGGGAGGATCTCCATAGCATTAGTGATTGAAATATTCAAATGCTCATAACTTTCTCATTATTTGTCCGATCTTTCTCAAACTTTCTTTGTCCTTATTCTTAGATTTTTCTATATCGACACAAGCCTAATTTTTCCAAAGGTTTCATTCCCCTTTAAGGATTTCTTTCGAGATCGGTCCACTATGGCAAAAGCGCGATGAGGGACTATGCGCGACAAAAACACACGAACGATAAATAAACGATTTACAGATGACCAACGATTAGTAAATTCGTCTGGAAATTTTAAACTGGTTAAAAATTTCCGCGCGAATGTGAATAATCGCAGATTCGCAGCTGTTAGTTCAGAAGGTGTACGAACCCAAACACGAAGGGTAAATATGATTTACCATCAGTTACCATTGAAAACGATTAAAAAATGCTTTTCGCCAGCCATCGCAAGGCATATTTCAGGCAATTTGGTTAGGTGTGAGGGGGCCTTTAACAGGGCTTGGCAGCCATTTACCATCAAGGCCACCGTTGTAGTTGCAATAATGGTAAGTAACAAGTTGCCATTATTGCAACTACAACGGTAGCCCCAGTTATGATGTTTCAAGTAGTGAAAAGAGGGAGTCGAGTTTTAAGGGGAAAAGAGAAAGAAAGAAGAGTCTAAAATGGTGATGTGTGATTCGTGTATGTATATTTTCTATCTAAGTCAACTATATTAAGGAAAAAATAATATCAAACAAAATCTTGACAATTCTGGCGCCTTGTTAATCACTTAACTTTCTTAAACTCCGACCATGATAACCTTTTCTAGGTTCCATTGTTTTACGCTAATTTTGATTACATACATGTAATACTATATCGATTTCATGGAATCAGGTAATGCAACTTACAAAGGAACTTAATGTGAAATTTGTGAAGTGTTGGAAACGAAATCTTGGCGCAATTCGGAAAAAAGTACATGTTCTTTATTATGCAATCCTAACATACAGCGTATAGCTTCGCTTTACCTTGAAGTTAATATAATTATCATTATGTATCATATGATCATGAGGATAGGGCTTGTAGAATATATGCAATGAGAACAGCTATTCATTAATCTCATTTTCACCTTTGTATCCTTCTTTTTTTTCCTTTTAGAACTGCTCCACTTGGTATCTTAGTAGTATTTGCTGATACTACCAGAATGAACCCATCCAGGTTTTCAAAGCTCCTTGTGTTTCGGCCTTGTTCTCTTTTGGTTCAAACCTTGCTTTTTCCAAGAATGTTATTAGTTTAGTCCAATCCTCATCTCTGATTTCCACATTGCCTTGGTCTTCCAGTCTACCACACACCATTACTGTGTCAGCAAGTTCAAATGTCAAAGGTTGTGACCTCTTGAATGCGTTCATCCTGGTCTCAAGGATCGTTGGCTTGCAGTCACTAAGGTCATGAACAACTACTGCCATCTTCCTTTTACCTGGAGTGATAAAGAACAATAAAATATTGAGACTTATCATTATACCCCGAAAGCAGGCACGGATTAAGGGGACAGAGTTATATAGGAACGAATGACCCGACATTTGGCCAAAAGTTGTATCAGATTCCTGTATTTTCCTTTGCCATGAAGGATGGAAAGGAATCCTCATATACCATTTTCATAATCGTATGGAAATGAAATAAGTACCAAGTAAAAATATGAAACTACAGCGTAATTGCTTCTATCAAGAACCGGGGCCGATGGAACATTTTACACGTGATTCTAGTTCTTAAACCATCGAAGATTGTTGAAATTTACTATTTTCATTGGTGCAGCAATGGGTCCTCCGACAGAATTGGTCGGGATCCAATGTGTTCGTCCGAATCACTATCCGGGACTAAGCATGAACACTGGTTAGAAGACAAGTATAATCGTAAGGCCTATTCCCAAACCTCAAAACTTACCAATCACATTGTGACAATTATCCAGATATTTTCCATAGACAGCATTCACGACATCTGTGATTGAAAATCCTCTGTTATTAACTGAATGGCAGAGAACCATCACATCAACAGGGTCGTTTGAAGGAAACTTGAACGAGTCAATGTCGTTGTACGGTAAGCTTCGAAAACGGACATCAGAAATCATATGAGGGTGACTTGTTTTCAATTCATTGAGCTTGGTTATGAGTCCTTGAACGTTGTGCTCATAGGCCGAAGAACAGACTGAAATTGAGATAGGACGTGGCGTTGCTCCTGCTGATTGTTGTGCCTTCGGCTGTGAACCTTGTGCATGTGTCTTTGCCATTGCGTTGCTTGTGTCTGGCGTTTGTCCTTTGGTGGATGAAATTTTCCTTTTATCTGGTCTGGTCTGAGCAGGCTGGTGAGAACCACCGGAAGTTTTTTTATCGCACCTTTTAACAGAAAATTAATCCAGTATGGACGACCAAACTAATGAGATAAATACAATACCATTATCTATTTGAATCAAAATGCTCAATATTTCACGTTTTCTTGACGGATACATTCGGAGCTCGAATTCAATTGGTAAAAACACGAACCAAAAAGACAATTACTATCTACGATTGAAAGTAACATTGATATTATTTTCATAGGCCTATATGCTGCACTCTTCTAAAAGAAAAGTAATATTCATACATTTTTATTAAATAGAATTACTCTCTGGAAGCGAGCATCAAATACAGTGAATAAATTAACTTGCATTTGATCTAGCAATACAGAGATACGGTTTTATATTTGCCAACCCTTGGATAGTTAATAGAGCATTTTTGTGGCGAACGATGTTGTCATTATTTTTCGTCCTTAAGAACTAAATTTGTTTATTTTGAAAATCTATAATTAAGCAGCTCACGTGTATACTGATGAGTTGAATCAATTATTTACAAAGATGACATAATTCCATATAGGCGATAAGCCTATTTTCCAAACACTCAGATATGGTGCACTGAGATTATTACATATGCCGTTGCTTAGGAACAAGGTTTACTTCACATTATTACAGGTACATACGAGTCTGAAACTATTTTCTGCATATCACATTCCTAGAAGTTCCTGCAATTAATTTTGCATACATTAACATACCCTGGCCTATAGCTAAAGGCTTTTTATAGCCATAAGCCCTAAAGCATATATTATATATTTTTTAATGTAGACCTAACCTGTTTTTTAGTGTGGACGTATCTTTTAAAACTCACCGTTCAATTGCCTTCGGTCAGCTAAGCCGAGTATCGGTGCTTTGTCGCACATGAACAATTCCGGTGAAGAATATATAATAGGGGATATTAAGCTTACGTGTAGCTATAAAAGCCGGATACACTTGTGTTCTGCGCAGCATGCTGGACGTACAGCTATGACATAAAGGGAATTCCCCGAAGATGAAAGGTCACTGGGAATTCCCAAATGCGTTTAGTCTTTGTCCAGTCCGCAGTGTTTTTGAGCAGTAAAAGGAGCAACTTGTTTATCAAGGGCTTATGAGATTATTATATATTTATGTTGTTTTAAAAGAATAAAGCTATAGTGACTGTTAGGACTACTGTTATATAAGTAGAATTGTAAGAGCAATTACATTCATTTATTTAGTTATTTCCTCTTTAAGGATATTCATAGCGCATACATTCGTAATTCCGAAGGTTCGTTATTCCGAAGGTTCGTATTTCCGAAGGTTCGTTAGTCCGAAAACGAAATGAGGTTCGTAATTCCGAAGGTTCGTTAGTCCGAAAACAAAATGAGGTTCGTAATTCCGAAGGTTCGTTAGTCCGAAAACGAAATAAGGTTCGTTAATCCGAAGGTTCGTAAATCCGAAAACGAAATAAGGTTCGTTAATCCGAAAAATAAATAAGGTTCGTATTTCCGAAAATGAAATTCATTTTGGTAACAAGAACGGTGTTGTCCTTACAAGATAACAGGATATTATGCAATAATAGTAATAACGAACGATGATACATGTGCCGCTGTGGCCAAAGCATTGTATTAAGAATAGGCGCCCGGATCAAGCATAGGCTTAATTTCGATTTTATCTGAGCAATTGCTGCCTAAGCAAATGGTTTAAGGATGCAGGGGATTAAGTGTGTTGGTCGCGTGCGAGTAACCTCCAGATAATAGGATTTGTATTGGAGTGGATGTCATTTTTAATAAGAGCTTCTGCTGGTAATAAAAATAAAAATAATACTAATGAAAACGATGATCATAATAAAAATGGTAATAGAGAATATAAATGTTAATAAACTTTTATAAAATTGATAGTTACGCCTAGTGTTAACAATGTTAATCCTTTTTTCATAATTACAAAAATGCTCGGAATGTTTACTTTTTATGTGGGGCGTTGTGGCCCAGTGGATTAGTCTTCTAACTATGAAACAGAGGGTCGTATATAAGTTCGAATCCCAGCCATGGCGTAATTTCCTTCAGCAAGAAATTTATCCACATTGTGCTGCACTCGACCCAGGTGAGGTGAATGGGTACCCGGTAGGAAGAAATTCTTGAAATGCCTTCCTTTGGGCGCCTAGGCAGCCAAGCTAAAGCCGGGGTGATAATAATAGCAGGGCCGCTGGAAGAACCGTTTTCAGAACTGAAGTGGTTTACCCTTGGTAAATAATACCAATATTATTATTATTATTATGTCTCATTAGGCCTACATGAAATTTCCAAAAGTTTGAGCTCGTGATTCGCTCGCAACATCTCACAATGATAAACTTTTAACAGTAATTAGGTCCATATTTGACCAAAAAGTGAGTTTTACAACTTCAGATTTGATTTTTTTTCCAAACCGCTTGCTCGCGAAAAATAAAACCTAAAGATATATTTTATCAATCAGAAATCAATTTAAAAAACTTTGCTCAACTTAATTACTACAAAACACACAACTTCTTTACACAGATGATAATCTCATAGTGAAAATATCCGTTTGCACCAAAATGCCCGTTTTGGCATAAAAGTGCACCTATTTTGGCTTTGCCCCCCCCCCCCCCCCCCCAAGGAAAATTCGCTCCGCTGCCCCTTGTTGAAACATATATCGTCTTCATGGCTAACTGCAAAAATTCCTCAACATGTCCCTTTTAGATCAGGTCAGAGCTTATATTTAAAATTTCTGCACGCGCTTCTTGCTCGCAGTTGTTATCTAAATGTACACAGGCATCTCGCATTATTTAAAAAGGGCTTATGATGTTATTACATATTGACTTTATTTTATAAGAATAAAACTTATTATTGACTGTTAGGACTACCCTTTCAAAGAAACAAACAAATAAAAATCAACTTTGAGCTGCCGATCGGGGAAATTATGGGTGAGAAAAATTTCGCCGCCCCCTATTGGCGAAAGTTGGATCCGCCGGGGGGAAGGGCAGGGGGCACTTGCACCCCAAAAGAAATAACACGGATATGCTATTTTTCCAAAATGGGAAATTCCCTTTTTCAAAATAAATACTCTTTCTAAAGTATACATTTTAGATTAATTTTCAGGCTGGAATATTACAATTTTTCAGCTCGCGCTTCGCACTCGCATTATTCGATTGGTGAATAAGTATCCTAAAGAGGTCACTAAATGCAGTCCTTAACAGGTTCCTTTTCTGGTCAGTACATTTAAGTTCTTGCTTTGCGCTTGTGTTAATTCTGTAGTTAGATCATGGACCCTATGGCCCATGGTTAGATGCACATCTTTTTAACGATATGAGAAACCTGCGCGGATTTTTTTTATTTTCATTTCTTATTGAAATGCCCTAAAGTTTGAGCTTGTGATGCACGCTCGCAACACCTCGCAATAATGCCATTCTAAGAGTAATTGACCCCCAAAACGAGTTTTACAACTTCAGCTTTGATTTTTTTTCCAAACCGCACGCTCATTATACTCTCTCGCAAAAAAAAGCCTAAATATACATCTTTCCATAATCAGAAGTCACTTCAAAAAGGCTTTTCTCCACTTAATTACTATAAAACACACAATGACTTCACGCAGATGATAATGTCATGGTGAAAAAACAAGTGCCCATTTTGACATACGAGTGTCATATTTGGCTGCCCTTGCCTTCCCATCCTCATGAAAATTGAACAGCAACGGTGTTTCTCCCCCCCCCCCCACCACCACCACCACACTTGCCCTTCCTCTGCTTTCCCGGTTTTCATTTTTCGGATTAACGAACCTTCGGAATAAAGAACCTTATTTTGTTTTCGGATTAACGAACCTTCGGAATAACAAATCTTATTTCGTTTTCGGATTAACGAACCTTCGGAACAACGAACCTTATTTTGTTTTCGGATTAACGAACCTTATTTCGTTTTCGGATTAACAAACCTTCGGAACAACGAACCTTATTTCGTTTTCGGATTATCGAACCTTCGGAATAACGCCACAAATGTTCGGATTAACGAACCCTTTTTCGTTTTCGGATTAACGAACATCGAGGTATAGGCAATTTACGTGTTTCGGAATTACGAACCTTCGGAATAAAGAACCTTCGGAATTACGAAGTGTAACCATTCATAGTGTACAATGATTAAGAATATTCCAGAATGTCTCAGTAAAGCTTTGTTAGACGTGCCTATTATAAGGCTGAATAATCTTTGTTATTTCTGGAATGTCCCAAGATAGACAATACAGTTTGCCTGCAGTGAAAAGGGCAATAGGATTAGCTATGTTATTTACATTGTTAATTTCACTGAGGTCATTCAAGAGTATTCCAGAAGTGGACTATTCAAGAAAGAAGGATAATGTTCATTTTAAGCCGGTTTTCCACTAGGGCACGGACAAGACCAGGAAGGGTTGCGGAAGCAACTTTTGTCATTTCGGCATGCTGTCCGCACCAAATCCCGAAAAAGATTATGCAAATGAACTTGTCCGAGGACATAAACCAGGACTGTCTCCGTTTTGTCCAAGGACATTCCTGGAAATGTCTTGGGAGTGTTTTAGGACAGCATTGTCTGAATATTTTTTTCGGCGTTTGGCGCGGACAGCATGCAGCGAAAGAACAAACAAGTCGACAGACAAGGCGTACAATTTGAACTCTTTATTCAACACGACCCGCAGCAGGTAGGAGATGCTACCGAAGTGCTTACAAAGCACGGAAAACAGTAAAAACACTTCAACAAGCCAAAGCGACCACAAGGTGGCGCTATTACATAAAATAAGCAACACACAATTAATGGCGTGATCACTTTCCCTTCTTCACTCCCTCTGGGGGGTATGATATACCAGAGATTGCAGTGACTCAGATAAACCAAAAATTAAAGCTTGTAAGAGTGAGTTATAGCTGGTACAAGCATGGGGTAGTCGTTACCACAATATTGAAAGGGAATATGACACAAGTGAAAAACGGTTTGTCCATGACAACCACCAGATAGGTACACCACCTATAAAGCAGGTGAAGAAGGGAATGCTTTTCACAACATGTGTGTCTAAAACACAAGCAAAAATTAAGTATGAATGACGGAAAGGCATCGATAACCGTCATACTGGAAAATACAGCGACAACCATCTGTCACATCTTGAGCGTAAGTCCAGAAAAGTAGACGTCACATATAAACGGGGCAAAGGGAGGGGGGTCGATTAGTCACAAATAAAGTCCTCAAAACGAGCTGGCATGCGTCGACGACGCTGGGGGCGTTGCAGCACAGGGGGGCTATTGGGTGGCGAGGGGAAAGCGCCGTCACACAAAGGGGTAGACAAAACAGGAGGGACCGGGGGAGGGGGATCCGGCTGGGTGGCATCAGGTGGAGAAGCAGTGATAACCTCATCATCGTCGCTCTGTTGGGGATCCACGGGGTCCGATTGAGGCCGGGCAGGGAAACCAGGCACCTTCAGACAGTCTGATGTTTTCACACGATAAGATGAGTCACGGAGCTGGGAGCCAACAAACTTCCTGATATTGCACCATGCACCGTCAACAGAGCCGACAAGGTAGCGAGGGCGCGCCTGAGACTTGGTGCGATCACCACGAAGATAGACAAGGTCGCCGACTTCAATACCAACATCACCCGGAAGGATGCCGGACGGGGCCTTTGCACGTTCACTGTGGGGGTGGTTAGCCATACGCTGGTGATGCTGGCTGGCAATGAGTTCTTTGTCAGAAATGGGAATCTGAGCATGGGAGAACTGGTCGCGTTGAGTCCATATCTCACGCGCTGACAGGCCTCGCGAACGAAGACGGCTGTTTAGGCGGGCCGTGGCCAGAGACAATGTCAAAGGAGAGAGGGGCTCGCCGCGAGGAGCATGGCGGAGCAGCTCGTCCTGAAGCTCGCGTATGGCCTTCTCAGCAACCGGGTTCTTATTGGCATTCTTGGGGCGGCCGAGCTCGATGGATATGCCAAGCGAAGCAAGCTGGTGGTCATCACGTAAGGAGGAAAACCCAGGGGCAGGATCAGTCCGAACGACAGCATGGGGGCCATTGAGTGGATGAAGCTCAACACATAGACGAATCAGAGCTTCACGAAGAGTATCCCGGCGCTCATCAGCAATGAGGCAAGTAGCAGTGTATGCGGATACAGATTCACGGAGCACAAGGATCAACTGCTTTGCCCGCTTAAGAACATCTGCTGCGAAGTTAACACCGACTACTTCAGGGGGATCGCCAGAGGACTGAGCAGCCATTGTAGAGGGAGCAGTGCGGAGAGAAGCACACTGGTGGCATCGATCAGTGACCTGCTTGATGGCGTGATCCATATCCAGGGCGAAGAAGTGCCTGTTGACAACGGATTTGAGCTGACTCTGTGTTGGGTGATCAAGTTGGAGGTGAATGGATGTGAGGATACCAGCAAGGACGTTTCGAGGCACGATAATGCATTCACGTGGGGAAAGGAGGGGAACTTCTCTACGCACCACAAGGAGACCATCACGTGCTATTGTGGCAACGCGAAGATACCGCTTGACATCCTTGATGTCAGTCAACTTCTTGGATGGACGCGTCCCCTGATGGAGGTGGGCATGTGTGCGTCGAAGATCAGAACATTCAGCCTGGATGCTGTGCCAGGCAGACCGTGACGTGAAGGGGAGTTTCTCTCGGCCAGCAAGGACTTCACTCGGTGTGATCCGATGGACGACGGAATCTTCGGTTGTGTGGATGAACAAGCAAATCTGACACGAGGGATCAGCACAAGGAGCAGCATTACGACTAGCAAAGTCAGATGGGATGTTAACAGCACCAGCCAGGTGCTGGATGGAACACTGATACCTACTGACATTGGAGAGGAAGGTATACACCCGAGGACTTGCAGAGAACACACCACGACACAACTTCTCAAAGGCTTGGACACAGGGTTTGCTATCTGTGAGAATACATGAGCGGTGACGGGATTGAACCATATATGGGCCGAAATGAGTGCAAGCAGCCGAGATAGACAGGGCTTCGACTTCACAGGGTAACCATGTGATCTGCCGCCCGCGCAGTTTTGCACTGTAAAATCCAGCCAGATGAGGCTTGCCAGCCCTGGTAACGTACATCGTAGAGCCAATTCCATGGTTCCGGACAGCGCCATCCATGACGATCCAAATCTGATCAGATGGATGGGGGAGTGTAATGGTACGAGGAGAGGAAAGGGCATCTCGACAAGCTTGGAAGGCATCGCGTAAGTCATCAGACCAGTCAATGCGGTCAGAAGAAGAACGACCAGCAACAACAGCATCTAAGGGGCTGAGCAACACAGCACAATGAGGAACAACTCGTGAAATCATCTTGTAGGCACCAATGAATGATCTCAAACCCTTGACAGTCTTGGGTAGGTCACAAGAGGCCAGGGCCGCGACACGGTGTGGGCTAGAGCTAAGAGTGCCCTGAGACCAGATCCAACCAAGAACGCCAGTTCATTTGGGGCAAACGACTGTCTTCTTAGGGGAAAGGCGAAGTCCAGCAGAACGGAGAGCATGTAAGACACGAGTCCAATTATCCAAGAGCTCATTGGGGGTATTCCCCCCACAGAACAAGTCATCGGCCAATTTGACAACCACACCTTCATGTAACAAATCACCAAGGACACGGCACATCAGCTCCTCAAGGGCTGTTTCTGATCCAGGCATACCCATTGCTGACCTAGTGTATACCCTTACTCCGCGAAATGGAGTTGCCACGCCACAATATTTCATTGAGGCCTTTGCAAGGGGGATCTGATAAAAGGCACTGATAAGGTCTGAGGTAATAAGGTACCGCCATTGACCAATATAGCGAAGGGTTGAGTCAACGTCAGGTAAAAGGGATGGTTGTGGTTTGGAGTAACGTCCAACATCGGCAAAGGCTGTTACGAGTCTAAAACCACCATTGGGTTTCTTTACCAAGAAAGAAGGATTGAGGTACTCTACAGTAATGCCCACATCCTCTGGGCGGGCAAACACACCGACTTGTTCCAACTCATCAAATTTGTTTTGAAGTTCAACGAGGGATGGGCGGGCATACATGGGCAAGCGGCCCTTCCGCTGATGAGGCTGGACCGGACCCATGTTCACCACCGCTTCAAATGGACCAGCAGAACCATTGTAACCCTTGAACGCAGGATCGAACACGTCATCAAACTCAGAATGGAGCATGGCAAAGTCCTGTCGTAAGCTAGGAGAGAGGATGCTATCCGGATCTAATGAGATAGCATCGGAGTGTTTACTAACTCTAGGCACGGAGGGCCGTGGCTTGACCGGCTCAGGTACAAGTGGGCCAGATTTAGTTGACTCATTAACATACACGGGCCTAACTTGACAAAAATGCTCGTTCTTGCGGAGAAGACGAGGCTCATCTGAGAGATTTGGGATACGAACTTTGCCTGCTACACTTGATATGATACAGGGATCAGGCCATGACTGGCGAGCACTGGAAGGAACTTTCGAACTGACAACACGGGGTTCGAGGGCAACAGTCTCATGGGATAACAAATCAACAGGAAGTGTCAATTCAACAAAATCACCAGGCCATAGGACGGTGGACTGCGGAGGGGCACGAAGGACATGTGCCCGACGAACAGCATGTGACTTCTTTTTAGACAAGGGCTTAGAGCCATAAGTAATCACTAAGTCATCGCCGATGCATATTTGGCGTTTGGCAGGCCGAACAGAGACATCATTGAGTTCCATAAAGGGAGTCCCAGCGAGAACTTCAACATCCAACTCATGAACAACAAGACCCTCAAAAACAAGTTGCTGAGATTCACGTGAGAAGGTGAGGCATGTTTCTCCTACTACTTCCAAGGGAGACACACCATCCGCCTGATGTGCAGACTGCGAACTAGGTTTTATTTCACCGCCAAGGGCTTGCACAGTTGCGGCACGAATCATGTTACCTGTGGCACCACTGTCCACCGTAATACGGGTGGTATGGTGCCCAAAAAAGGCATCAAAATACGGAGACTGGCGAATCTGTACTCGCATGGCAGAAGTTTGAGAATGCTGAGGATTCTCATCTGTGGGGCTGACAGCTGATGGAGCTCGTTCAGGCTCCCCGGAATCACTGTTGTCGTCAAAGTTCTCGTCTTCAAAGATATTGGCGACTTGTCGGGCTTTGGCTATGAAGCGACGATCTTGTTCTGGCAAATATGTACACTCGCTAAGGTAATGAGTATCGGGCCGGCGAGCCTCGCGGCAAAGAGGGCAGTATTTGTGAGGACGTGTTTTATCGGAATACTGTGGTTTCGTAGTGCGGCGTGGTTGAGCCTGAGTGGGAAACTTGCTCATGCGTCCCTTCCGCTGAGGGAAAGAGGCATTAGCACGCATAGCACGAGAGTTTTCGGAGGAGTGAATCTCATCGAGCAGGCTGTTGAGGGCTTGAGAAATCTCTGGCTTGAGAGATGAGAGAGATCGAGCGCGTAGCTCAGTGCCATACCTCTGCTTTACCAGATGAGGGAGATCAGCATGGATCAATTGTAACCATTGGAGGACTATGAAATTCTCAAGTGTAGGAGTCAACTCTTCATCTTCAGAAATCACTTCACCATGGTGAGATATACCACCATTAACCTTAAGGAGATTATCATCAACGAAGGCAAGGATTCTTTGATACAAATCCTCCGGGCGTTCATCCGCCTCTAGCTTGATATTGCAAAAATCAAGGAAGTGGGCACCACTGCTTTGAAAGCCATAATGTAGCCTGATTTTGCCCCAAATATCAACTAGTGAACTAGAATCACGAATGATAGAATTGCGCGATATTATCGGGCAGTAATTCGCAATTTGCCCAAGCATTAGCTCCAACATGCTCGCTTTCTGTTGGGCAGACCTCCTGGTCTCTGACGGCTCGGAAAGTGGGTCACTAGACATACCACGTAGTGGGTCATGTTTTGTTTTCTTATGCCACGTGAAATCGGCACCTAAGAATATGGCAAAATTGGGATCGAGAGTGAGGATGTAAATCAAATTCTGCTTCCAATTCTCAAAAGATGTAACGGATTCGTTTTTAGTGAGACACCATTGTTTGGGTGCTCTGGGGGTAGCCATAGTTTTAGTGACACGTAACTGGATAGATGGGACTATGATAGATCTACCGTACCGTTATGCCGAGCCGTGTTTGTGAGTGAAAGTTAGTACACTTACCCCAACAAGCTAGAGCTGGATGCCTGACTGCTAGGAAAGCACGAAGACCGTTTGGGCAGTGAAAAGGCTAGGATCCGTTTCCAAAGCTGCCACCACGAAAGAACAAACAAGTCGACAGACAAGGCGTACAATTTGAACTCTTTATTCAACACGACCCGCAGCAGGTAGGAGATGCTACCGAAGTGCTTACAAAGCACGCAAAACAGTAAAAACACTTCAACAAGCCAAAGCGACCACAAGGTGGCGCTATTACATAAAATAAGCAACACACAATTAATGGCGCAGATCGTATCAGGACAAAGCCGGACAAACTTAGGACAACGTCCCGAGAGGTAAAATCAAGGACTCGCCGGATAATCAGAATAATTTACGGACAACCTCTTGATATACAAAGAAATTATCGTCAAGTTATTAAATGAAAAACCATTTGTTTCCAAAACGACCCATTTGAGAGCAGGTGAGAATATAAAATTGTTTCGTCATCAAAATACACTTTTCAAAATCGTTATTCCTATTAAATAAGCTACAAGATTTTCTTTTTTTTCAAATAAAAATTCATCCATATTTTATGCCTTCATACGAATGAATGAGAGGGAAAATATCTCTTTTCGCCTGACATGTCAGAACAGTGTTATATTCTAACATGGAAACGCGCCCCATGATGTATCACATCATATCATAATTTGCATGATTATGCATCTACCATATTGTTCATGATTTTATCATAGTCCATCGAATGAAAAAAAGAAGAAAAAAATGTCATTAAAATGTAACGGCGTTGACGTTTCAAATTTGGATTCGGACAAATTTTGATTTCCCGAACACCAGGAAGGGTTTAGGACAGCATGCGGACACTCCCAGGAATGTCCGGACAGATTGCGGAAGGGACGCGGATTACAATTATTACATTCCGCGCCTTGTCCTGACGCTGTCCTGGCCCTAGTGGAAAACCCCTATAAAAGACAATACTAGAAGCTTCCAGAACAGTGGAAATATATATATATATATATATATATCTGTTCTGTATATATATATATCCCTTCTGTTCTGTACCCTTTGTTACACATTCACTTTGTTATTTCGACCTTATTTGTATGGTTTGTTCTGTTTGTTTCAATGCATTATAGGCCTGATGAAGGCCCCATTGGCCGAAAGCTTGTAATAAAGAGATACATGGAAGCTACGTCTTGCGTTGATGCTGAATTATTTACAAGTGTACATAGAACATGACGCGCTGTAATACACGTTATGCAAAGGGCCCTCTTCTTTTGTTTATATATATATATATATATATATATATATATATATATATATATATATATATATATATATATATGTTTGTGTGTGTGGGTGGATGTGTGTGTAAGCTGGCATTTTCTTCATCATCACATCAGATCAGAACTCAGAGTTTCACACCAGACTTTATGTCAGAGCATAGTTTATTTCCAACTGGAATACAACATTTATCTTTTGTGGAATTATTTGTACGCCATCAATGAACTACTGTTTGCAGTTACTTTGAGAAAGGAATTTTCATATCTCACCGAGATCATCAAGCTGTTTTGATGAACAATTTTCAACCCAGGGATTGCTGAAATTGACTGTTAATCATCATCAACATCGTCTTCACAGACATTTCAACTTGTTACAGTGACTCTTGTTATTCATCGTGCTTCAACATCAGTTTCATCATCGCCATCATTGTGAACTTTAATTTAAGGAATCTTTGCCAACCGACTTGGATTTTATTTGGATTTTATACAGGACTATCATACCCTTGGATTGCACATCTAACTCTTCAAGACATGTAAAATGTTTTGTTTTTGTTTTTTGATTGATCAATTTCCTGTAATAAAAGAAAAAGATATCAAATTTAAAACTAAATTTTCATTGTTATTTGTTGCAGTATCGTAACACTACCCCTTCAAAGAAACAAACAAAAATCAATTTTGAGCGGCTGATCAGGGAAAAGATGGTAAAAAAAAATCGCCCCCCCCCCCCATCGGCGAATGCTGGATCTGCCCCTTGCAGCAGCAGTAGTAAGTGTACTAGCAGTGCCATCAATTGTAATTATTACCATCATCAAGAATCATCATCACATATGTAACAAAGAAAACAGCAGCGATGAAAAATAACATTATTTATTGGTAATGTGTTGTAATCATGAATAATGATGATAATGACAATATAATGATAATAATGATAATAATGATGGTAATCATGATAATGATAAAGATTATAGTGATTTGATGACAGGAATAATTCTGACAGATCTGACCGCAATTTTGACAATTGTCATCCTTTGAAAATAGTTGACTCTAAAGAATGATAACAAGGTTGATTTCTATTCTATTCCATTAGGATTTTCCTTGTATTATTCTCTTTAGCCAACAAGAATGCTTTTAGACTTAATGATATTCTGAAAAGATTTGGTAAACTTGAACATAATCTTTAATTCTGTCATATCCAAATGGGCTATGTCAATGACATGATGAGCCAAAAAATTTTGAGGGGCCAAGAATGGCATATAGAGCAAAATTTTTTGCCAAAAAATGTTGAAAGCGATTGAAGCGAACGAGCGATTGTGACAATATGTTTAGAAAAAAATATCACATTTACTCCTTTTCCTTTCTTTTTTTCCTTTTCTAAGTTTATTCTTGATGGTGGAACTTCTTCTCTCTCTCTCTCTCTCTTTTTTTGGGGGGGGGTCTGATATTTTTTAAACAGGCGAGAAAGAGGAATGGGAAGAGAGAGAGAGGAGAAGGAGGATAAACATTTAAGGGCGTAAAAAGATGGGGGTGACACATTTTGCTGGTTAGGCAGAATATACCGCAAAATCAGTTAATATGATGATAGGCAGTACATCTTGTCTAAATTTCATATATTTTTTGGGGGGGTCTAGTGTCTCAGATTGACAAAACAAAGTAAAAAAAAATGTTTACTTCTTTTTAATCATATGGTTCGACAGTGAATTTCATTTCACTACAGTTTCAAGAAAATAAACAACGTATTTGTTTTTGTGTCAATGTGGTTTAACAGAGAGCTCTATTTTACTGTTTCAAGAAATAATTAAGATTTACCTTCCCCCAACTAAGGACATGGGGTGCGCCCCGTTTATTTCATATCCTTTTGATTATAACTTCATTTTGTTAGTATTCTTTATTCCGGTTTTTTAGGTAAAAAAAGTGTAGAAGATACAAAAAAATGACAATTGAAATTTCAAAGTAGTTGTAAGCAGAAAAAAAACATTAATCTGACAAAAGTTTTCAGGCCTTGGCCTTGGGTATTGAGGCCTTGGCCTTGGAGGTTTGAGCCTGACTACAGCACTGTTACACTGACATAATACGTTAACATCTTAAGGAATTTTGGTATAAATTTAGGAGGATACGTGTACCACTATTTAAATAATGCGCACGCGAAACGCGAGCTGGAAATTGCTGATTTTCCGACTTAAAATAAATTATGCGAGCGGGAGTTAAACTTTTGATATCCGATCTCAAATGGGACATTGTGATCACTTTTCCTAACAACAGGATGCATGCGTTATTACATTTTTACAATTGATGCAAGCGCGAAGCGCGAGCCAAAGTCTTCGATAAAATGAAATACATCATAAAAAGAGGATAATCAAAAGGGATCCTGAAAAGGCATCTTTTCGAGGACTTTATTGTATGCACAATGAGGAGAGGTACTTTATAAATCAAATAATTTGAGTGCTCAGCGCGAGCTGAAATATAATTCGTATATTTACTTCATAACTGAACATTTCATTTAATAATAATAATCCGCTTTTATATAGCGCTTAATACATCGAAACGACGTGTCTAAGCACTTTACAGATATATCATAACCCCGGTCGTCGGATTCAATCAGTCATTCCCGCACACAATGTGAGCGCATCCTCCACTCCCTGGGGAGTATTCCGGTGAGGTGCTTGCAGTAGTGGACAAGCTACAATGACTTTCACATCTTACCGGGTACCCATTTAACACCTGAGTCGAGAGTGGCAAAATGTGGATTAACGCCTTGCCAATTAAAGCACGGCGGACCGCGGTGGGATTCGAACACACGGCCTTCTGTTAACAAGATGAAAGTCAGAACCACTACACCACGGCTCCTCCATTTAATCCTCTTGAACAAGATATTTATCTTATCGAAGAGGCAATGCGTGCGCGAAGCGTGAGCTGAAATTTGTTCATTTTCCAACGTGAAAACTGGATTTTCTAAGCAATTTTGTGATCGTGATCAAGATGCGTATCACGCTAATACAAAATACTGTAAACTCGAATCGCGAACAGAACAATCTATGCACATCGACTTGAAAATGGTAATTTTTAAACCCCATGTTTTCCTCTTGTCCAAACTATTATCTCACTTGACTGACACTGCAAGCACGGAGAGCGAGCGAAATTTTAATTTTTAAATAATGACCTAAAAATGTTCTACTTGCAATTATTCCCTTCTTCTTATTTCATTCACGTTACTTCCTCCTCTTATCCTTCTTCTTCTTTTTGTTTTACTCCTTTCCTTCCTTTGTCTGGTACATGTAGATGTCCGGGGGATGGATGTCCATGGGGAGATGTCCTAGGGGTACTTGTCCTAGGGGGTACTTGTCCTAGGGGTAGATGTCCGGGGGTCGGTGTCCGGGGGTAGATGTCCGGGGGTAGATTTCCTAGGGGTACTTGTCCTAGGGGGTACTTGTCCTAGGGGTAGATGTCCGGGGGTGGATGTCCGGGGGGGTAGATGTCCGGGGGTAGATTTCCGGGTAGATGTCCGAGGGGTGGATGTCGGGGGGTAGATATCCGGGGGGTTGATGTCCGGGGGTAGATGTCCTAGGGCAGGGGTTCTCAAACTTTTTCCTTGAAGGGCCAGATAGGACTCCAAGTAAACCTGAAAGGGCCAGGGTGAAGTGGATACTTAGAAGAAAAAATGAGTGGGAAGCGCAAAGACCCTTGCGGTTGGGGTCCTAGATGCTATCTTGTGCAATCCGGCCCTTACTTTGGGAGCATTTAATCCAACAAATTTATAACAGTTTCATATGGAACGCAGGCAAAATTAGAAAAGATTTCAAAATACAGCGAGATCAATATTAATGATAACAAAATTGTAGTACTTTGTTAAAAGGAATCTAGATTGTATCTATACATACCTGGTATAGGGGAGACAGATAATGTTTTGTATCAACATTTTTTTGTAGTCAAAGTAAAATGAATAATAGATCATGTCTGTTGTATACTCTAACAAGGGTGTCAGTCTCCTAATCACTTTCAATATGGGAAACGTGACAGTCTGTCAGCAACAAGTTGCTTGAACCTTGGTACAAAAGGTGTAATTGCCAGAAGGCACTGGTGCAATGGAGCCGCGGAAGCGGGGGCGGGGTTCCAAAACCATGTACAAAAACGTAAAAATTGCCATATGATTGTGATTTTTGCATGGCCAGCCCCCCCCCCCCCCACTTTGAAAACCGTTCCACGGCCCCTGTCAAGGTACTTCGGTATGAGTTAGTTCTTTAAAATGTTCATTGTGGAAAATGCACTTTCGCACCTGTATGTAGATCTAAACATGGTGAGAACAGTGCTGGTCATCTAATAAGAAAGTAGATCTAACAGACCGAAAAGGCTTCACTAAACTTTGTTTAAAAGTCACATTAATTTGACTGCCATTACTTTTATTACGGTTAGGTCTACATGGATTCACAATGTAATCATATTGAGCTATGTTTCATATTGTGACTTAAAAGTGATTAAAAAAAAACCAGCAGAGTCTCGCGGGCCGGATTGAGAAGCTCCGCGGGCCGTAGTTTGAGAACCCCTGTGACCTAGGGGGTACTCGTCCTAGGGGGTACTTGTCCTAAAGGGGTGGGTGTCAGGGGATGGATGTCCAGGGGGTCGATGTCTTAGAATCGGCAACGGAACATAATACAAGACAAGAAAATTATAAAAAGTATCGAAGAACGGGGTAAAGGGGCCTAATTAGTATATCACTAAACAAACCTGAAAACTTTAAGGGATGGTCCAGGCTGGAGATATTTATATCTCAATAAATAGAGTACAATCCAAGGAGGAAATACTGAAAAAAAATGATCAAAATCGGATAACAAATGACGTATTGAATTTTTAAGATTTGCATTATTCCTGTGAAACAGTTCTAGGCATGTCTGCATGATTATTCATTAGGTGGGCTGATGATGTCATATCCCCTTTTGTATTGTATTATATGAAATTAGGTTTATTCAAAAAATTTCTACCAAGAACTAAAACAATTGGATTGACAACTGATTAAGTGCATTAGTTATTTATTGCCGCAACTTATTTCATCATAATGGAGACACATCATTTACACATGAAAAAAATGAATCAATTGTGATTTCATGTAATAACATAAGGAAAAGGAAAGTGGGGATATGACATCATCAGCACACCTAATGAATATTTATGATGATGTGCATATAACGTTACTGTTTTCACAATATTGATAAAACTTTAAAATTCAATAACTTTGTTATCGATTTTGATGAAATTTTCAGCATTATACTTAGTGAATTTTACTCTATATTTTTAGATATAATTTTTTTTCAGCCGGGACCATCCCTTTGATATTCCAAGAAGTGTTTTAAACATATCACGCGAGCGCGAAGCGCGAGCTGATTATTATTATTTTTTGGGGGGTAGAGACTTGAATGAGTAATATTTCAAGCATTTTCTACTGATCCGAAAGTAGACATTTCAAACACTTCTTGCATTAGTTAAGCTGGTAATGATGCGAGCAGATTTGCAATATATTGAACAAAAAAGACGTTTCAAGCAACGATTAATTATGAAGTCGATTATTTTAATGTACTCGACTGAATAGGACCGTTTAGGCAGCACTTGACTTTACGAATTGGAAAAATATCTTAACAAAATAAATAGTGCAGGCATACATTTCAAACTGAAATTCAAATTTATATTCCTTACTGCATTTTAAGCACTTTATTTGATCGTGATTGAGATACGTATGTCATTATTAATAACAATGATGATTGCTATATATTTTATATATCGCTTTTCTCAGAACGGCTCAAAGCGTTTTACGGCATATTATTACCCAAGTCATTGGATTCATTTCAATTCCGCATGAAAAGTGCACAGTCGATATTCCATGAAAAGTGCATGAAAAGTGCAAAGTCGATATTCCATCATGAAAAAAGGGATAATATGATTATCAGGAAATCATGAAAATATTAATATCTTGCCTAATGAGAACGCGAAACTAAATTAAGACCAGAAAACTGGACTTTTTGTAATTATGAACAAGATGTATGGGTTAATAAATTTTTAACAAAAATAATGCGAGCGCAAATTGCGAGCCGAAACTTTTGATAAACTGTCATGAAAGAGGGATTTGAAATAATTTGTTAGAATTAATATAGATATACATAACTACCCATTCAAAATAGCTGATACTATTCACAACCAGACCAACCTGAAAAGGGATATTTTTCAAAACTTTATGGAATACACGAAGAGAATAGTTACTTGACAAATCAAGTAATGCTAGCGCGCAGTGCGAGCTGTACTTGTTGGTATTTAGACCATAAAACTGTCATTTTACAGAAAACTTAACAAAAAATAAATTTGTAAATCAAACAAATAATGAAAATTCGGTATTTACTTCAAAATATTATTCTTTAAGCTCCATAATATATGTAGTTATGTATCTCATAAATTGGGCAATGCGGGTACGAAGCGTGAGCGAAAATTTTATGTTGTGACATGATAAATGTTTTCCCATCATGTTATTTTATTCACTCGTATTTCTCCTCTTATTTTTCCTCTTCTCTTTTTTTCTTCTCTCTTCCCTTCTTTTTCATTTCTTTCCTTTTTCTTTTTTTTTTGCTCCTCCAAAAATTGGGGAGGGGGGACATTTTGATATTGTGTCCCCCCTTTCCAAAAAGTGAGGGAACGCGTCCCTTGTCCCCCTGGGATTTCAAACCATGGATTCAATTTGAGTTGAAAGAAAGGAAAATCTTTATAGTCTTTGTAGTCGAAAAATGTGTAAAAATATCGTATTTTTTTGCCGGATTTCTTCATTCTCGCCTGCTCCCGACTCGGACTTAATAGCAAAATCAAGGTTTCTTTAAAAAAACATCCCAAACCCCCAAATGGTACCCCTAAATTTATAGAAAATATATTGTCACATGGGAAGTGACCTTTTTTTAATTATTTACCTACTGCTGCTTGACACCAAATAAGGAATACGTAAAACTGATAAATACAGTTATTAAAAGATTTAATAAAATCTTTTCAATCATTCTGTTGTTTTCTTTTGATTTGTTTTCCAACAATTTTACGTGAAAATATTCATGAATATTGATAATAAAATATAACTTAACTTAACAATAATAGTAGACTAGAGCCCCCATCATCTCTTCTGGCTTGACATACCCCACTCGGCCCTGGTGGTCGGTCCAGTTCCTGGCCTCCGCAGCTTGCGATGTCTCTTCCACTCGGCCTCCGCAGACTGTGTTGCCCCTTGATGAGTAGCCCCCAGATCAGAGAAATGTGGCTTCAACGAATTAGTGGACGAGATCGAGCCCCAAATGATGACATGAATTTTGACGAATCATGTCGGTGGAGAACCGGCGGCAGCTGGGGTCGTTATCTCGTCACCAACGTAGTCCCTCAGTTTTAACTTCGACTGCCTATACTAACATATGTGGTCTATTCTAGCTTAGGTGGTTCTCTCTGAATTACTGAAATTAACCTCGTAATATACCCTACCGTTACTAGGACTAACTGTAAAATTTCTATAAAATAATTCAAAGAATTTCAATAACAGATGAGTGCGTAAAGCAACACATTCTTAATGGTTCTAGGACAACTACCCCCTGGACAATCACCCCCGGACAACTACCCCCGGACAATTACCCCCCGAGGACAATTACCCCCCGGACAATTACCCCCCGGACAATTACCTCCCGAGGACAACTACCCCCCGAGGACAATTACCCCCCGGACAACTACCCCCCCCCCCCGAGGACAATTACCCCCCAGACAATTACCTTCAGAAAATCCCCCCTTCTCTCCAGCATCAATGTTAGAATTAGGCGGGACCCATTGTAAGTTTTGGTCGGTGGCACAGGTTTCCGAAATATTTTCTACTTTATCTTACGTTAATAACTTTTTCTTTCTCTTTTATATTGCTCTTTCTCCTGTTCTTTCACTTTCTTCTTTTTTCCTTTTTTTGTTTTTATTTAGCGGCGCCTTCTGCACCATGATTAATTTCAGGTAAGAAATCAGGCAAATAGATAAAACGTAAAAAAAACACCTTTATAGGTAGAAATATTGAAAGTCGATAACGCAACTATGAACACTAACACTCTCAAGTAGACCTATAAATCTGTTTTTTTTTAAACAGTTCAACTAACAAGAAGCTAAGAATTATGAAACAATTGGTGCACATTCCAGATTAAAATGTGGCTTTATAACTTAATACAGTAAGCTAAAAAACTTTATGCAAAGATAATACACACAAGAACACCTTGTAAATTACAAGGTGTTTTTGTGTGTATTATTCTTGGGTGAAAGCAATTAAACATTAAAGAAGGAAATTAAGTACCAAATTTACTAAATTGTAAACAATATGACATAATCAAATACAGTGTTTTTTCTATACAAATTGGCAATCATGATAGTATACAATTCGTTTAAGGTGCATTTTAAGGACGGTTTGTAAGAATTTATAAAGAAGTAGGCCTATGCAAATCAAATAATGCGACCGAGCACCGTGAGCTAAAAATATTAATATTTAGACCATAAAACGGACATTTTACAGAGCACTTGAAAAATCAATTTGTAAATTTAAAAATGATGAAAGCTCGATATCCGAGATGAAATATGTTTTGTATATTGACTTCGAAACTTGATATTTTAAGCTCCATATCAGCCTATATTGAGCAAGATATTAATCTAATCGAAAAAGCAATGCGAGCGCAAAATACTTGATATTCCGGTATGAAAATGGTGAATTTGAGCACTATCTAAAGCATTGTGTATGGAAATTGTGAAGTGGATGTGGAAAGCACTTAATAAATGATGCGAGTGTGAAGCGTGAGCTGATATCTTCATCATTATTTTGACCTAGGACCTGGACATTCTAGGTCTAAGGACATTTTGTCATCATATGAAAATGATGACAACTTTCTTATTCCTCTTCCTGAGCGCGATATGAAACATATGAAACTGTGATATTGTCGATATTCTTTTCTGAAAAGGGACAATTTAGTCATTAAGAATTCATGAAAATTTTATTATCATATTTATTAATGTAATAAGCCTAAATGAGTGAGTAAAATGTGTTGACACTGAGGCCCGAAAACTGGATATTTTAAGCACTTTTGTAATCATGAATAGGATTTGTATTTTTAACAAAAATGCGAGCGCAAATCGTGAGACGAAATTTTTGGTAAACTGTCATAAAAGGGGGGTTTTAAGTAGTTTGTTATATAATTTGGCAAATCAAATAATGCGAGCGCATAGCGCAAGCTGCAAGTTATATTCACACCATAAAACGGACATTAAACAGAGCACTTAAAAATCAGTTTGTAAATCAAACAAAATTATGAATAATGTCCGAGCTGAAATATGCTTTGTAATATCGACTTCAAAACTTGACATTTTAAGCTACATATCAGCCTATTTAGCAAGATGTGTATCTCATCGAACAGGCTATGCGAGCCCGAAGCGCGAGCGAAAAAAATAATATAGTGACATGAAATATATTTTTTAATCATTTTCCAAGTCATCCCCTGACCTTTTTTTTTTCACTCGTCTCCCTCTTATTTTAACTCTTATTTTTCCTCCTTTCTTTCCCCTTCTTTTTCTTTTTTTCTTTCTTTCCCCTTTTTTTCATTTTTTTGCTCTACCGATAGGGGGGCGGGCCCCTCGCCCCCCCCCTGGATCCGCCTATGGATGGAGCTCAATTTTACAGCTTTCTTACGGCGTACGTTTGATTCCAAGATACTCGAGAATGCCTTGAGTACTTCTTACGGGGGGTAGTTGTCCGGGGGGTGATTGTCCAGGGGGTAGTTGTCCTGATACCATTCTTAATAACAAAAGACTTCCTGTGCATCTGTACACCTACATTCATCAATGCTAAAGCACAGTATTAGCTATTTATGACACCTATATCATGTGTATAAAAATATGCTTACCTAATACGAAATATTTCTAACACTTGAACAAAATATGGCATCCACCTGATCTTGTACTCTAAGGGGGTACCAAACGTTTCGAACGCTTGCTTTATGAAATATTCAAAACATGTGTACATTATTACCTAGGCTTAAATATTCACAACACATAAACTATCTTTATAAACTCAGAACAAGAGTCTAATCAAAGATTAAATTCCATATATATATGAACGCAGGTTGTCCGAAAGTTATCATAATTGTCCTTGAATTTACCACTCGTGACGTTGTCCGAAATGTGTCTGGTTCTGTCCTACTAATAGCTGCATGCTGTCCGCGCCAAAAGCCGAAAAATCTATTCAGATAGTCCTGCCCTAGGATAGTCCAAGGAATATCCTAGGACAGTCCCAGGAATGTCCTAGGACAATACACAGACAGTCCTGTTCGTGTCCTAGGACAAGATCATTTGCATAATCTTTCACGGAATTTGGTTGTGGACAGCATGCCGAAATGACAAAAGTTGCTTCTGCAACCCTTCCTGGTCTTGTCCGCGCCCTATAGTGGAAAACCGCCTTACTAAACGATGCTGTTTATCTTGTGTTGGGTTATTTTTTGTTTTGAATATCATGCGTGTTAGGTGGAAAAGAAAATAATTTGTTTCAAACTATATAAAGTCATTGAAGGTCAAGCGCCACCATATCCAATTTACTTCTTGAATATGAATATCATTATGAATAAGGAAAATCCCCGGGGGGCCACTTATATTGACGAGTGGATACCATGCGCGACCAAAAAAACACGTAAAAAGAATGTCTTTTTCAAGATAGGGCACGTTACGTACGTAACGTGATAAGGGTGTCAAAAACACAAAAATAATGAAAAAGGGGTATCTATTTCGCTAGGATAAATACGGGTTAGGGTCAAATTTGCGGTGATGATAAAACAAAATTAAAATGTTTTATAAAGGATGTCCTATTTGCTCAAACACTACGTGTTTAGAGTCCGATTTGCGCGAGGTATGGAAGGTGGGGCCGTACTAAACCAATTGATGTGTAAAGGAAAAACCGACGACCGACGGACCCGTGACATATGTCATATAACAATATAATATCGCTGTACTTGTTTAGGGGTTCATTTCAGGAAATAATTGCCAAGAGTATCGTTTTGTTTCCAATACTTGTTAAGGGTAGGGTTTCAGACGCCAATGCTTATTAAGGGGTGCATTTTCAGAATATGGAAAATACGTGTTTAGGGTGCTTTCCGAGACCCCATGGTCGCGCATGGTATCCACTCGTCAATGGAAGTGCCCCCCCCCCCCCCCGGGGGGGAAATCAAGAATTTCAAATACAGTTTGACCATCTCCCCACATGCGATAAGCTAAAACCTAAGTGCTCCATGTGTCACAACAAGTTACAGTAACCATGGATATCATCACCGTTCTATGCAAAGTCATTGAAATTTATATAACACAATGGACATGAATATTATTAATCCCTTTTATAAAATGTTTAATAGTCACCTCAAGCGATTTAACCCCTTGATGCACGCGAAGGAATAAAAAAAACCTTTAGGACCATTTCCCCTATGAAAATACACCTTTTGGAAGCCACCCTCCAAGAAAACAATCTGTACAGGACGATTGCCCTCAAGGATAATCCCCCCCCCCCCCACGAGGTATCAACACGTGTTTTGATATCCCCACGGTGGCAAAAGGGCTATAGGCCTATCACTGAATCAAGAATGCCGAAAGCAGGGGTGGAGGCGAGCTATGGTGTTCTCCCTGCTAAATGCATTTCGCCCCACCCCTCCTCAAAACAGAGGAAGAATAAGATAAAAAGAAAATTAAGGAGAAATTACGGAAGCTTACAACCTTTGCTGTGAATTTTATTTGTAACCTAATTTGGAAATCTATTCCTTGCTTGCTCCCTCGCTTTCTTGTTTCTAAAAAAAAAATTAATTCCCGGGAAATTCATTCGTACGACCCTTTAGAGAAAGTCAAAAATTTCTTACCTGCCCCTCCCGCACCGATCCAAAATTGTTCGCATATGTCCAAATAATTACCCCCCCCCCCCGATCGGTAAATTGCAAATTCGTCCACTGCCAACTCGTCCACTCACCACATGGTCTACCTTCATTTAGTCTAATGCCATTCCGTCCATCAACTTTTCGTCTAACAACCATTTGGTCCAATAACCATTTGGTCCAATCATCACTTCGTCTAATAACCAGTTGGTCTAATACCCATTTTAGTTTAATTCATTTTTGACAATTAACACTTAAGATTGATTAGACCAAATGGTATATAGACTATATGGCTATTGGGCCAACTGTTTATTAGAGGGAATGTCATTAGACTAAATGAAAGTAGACCATGTGGTGAGTAGACGAACTGATGATAGACCAAATGGTAGTAGACGACTTGGCAATTGGACGAATTGGCATTAGACGAATTGGAAATAACCCCTAGACTCGCAGGGGTTCTCAAACTACGGCCCGCGGGCCGGATCCGGCCCGCGGAGCTTCTCAATCGGGCCGCGAGACTCTGCTGGGTTTTTTTTTAATCACTTTTAAGTCACAATATGAAACATAGCTCAATATGATTACATTGTGAATCCATGTAGACCTAACCGTAATAAAAGTAATGGCAGTCAAATTAATGTGACTTTTAAACAAAGTTTAGTGGAGCCTTTTCGGTCTGTTAGATCTACTTTCTTATTAGATGACCAGCACTGTTCTCACCATGTTTAGATCTACATACAGGTGCGAAAGTGCATTTTCCACAATGAACATTTTAAAGAACTAACTCATACCGAAGTACCTTGACAGGGGCCGTGGAACGGTTTTCAAAGTGGGGGGGGGGCTGGCCATGCAAAAATCACAATCATATGGAAATTTTTACGTTTTTGTACATGGTTTTGGAACCCCGCCCCCGCTTCCGCGGCTCCATTGCACCAGTGCCTTCTGGCAATTACACCTTTTGTGCCAAGGTTCAAGCAACTTGTTGCTGACAGACTGTCACGTTTCCCATATTGAAAGTGATTAGGAGACTGACACCCTTGTTAGAGTATACAACAGACATGCTCTATTATTCATTTTACTTTGACTACAAAAAATGTTGATACAAAACATTATCTGTCTCCCCTATACCAGGTATGTATAGATACAATCTAGATTCCTTTTAACAAAGTACTACAATTTTGTTATCATTAATATTGCTCTCGCTGTATTTTGAAATCTTTTCTAATTTTGCCTGCGTTCCATATGAAACTGTTATAAATTTGTTGGATTAAATGCTCCCAAAGTAAGGGCCGGATTGCACAAGAGAGCATCTAGGACCCCAACCGCAAGGGTCTTTGCGCTTCCCACTCATTTTTTCTTCTAAGTATCCACTTCACCCTGGCCCTTTCAGGTTTACTTGGAGTCCTATCTGGCCCTTCAAGGAAAAAGTTTGAGAACCCCTGCCCTAGAGCAACCATTCTCCATGACAAGTATCCTAGACAACAAGGTAGTATAATGTTACATAACCCTGCCCTCTCTTTGGGGATTTCTTCCTTCTCCCTTTCTTCTTTTTTCCCCTTCACCTCAACCCCCACCCCACTATATGCCTACTTGAAAAAAAAATCATTAGTCTGCAAGCGGCACCACCACCTGATTCAACACGGCAACACGTGACTACTATTCAACAATAAATTCAGGACCAATTAGCAGTTTTAATGCAACATTTTATCACCACACAAAGTACAGCTGACCGATGAAAATATGACATGAGAATTAAGAACACATATCAAGTAAGAATATAAAAACCTAAAGTAATAGGGCCTATAATCCACTTCACATAATGAAGGATTATTTTTCTAGTCTTTGTCTTTAATATACTTGCCGTGAATTAAACTTAATGTAGTATACATACAGATGAGCATTACCATGATCACCGCATTAATACAATGAGAAACTATCGGTAAGAATTAAACGAGAAGTTCTCCATGACGAAAAGATTTTTGTAAAAAAATACTAGAAAATGTAATGAAAAATTTGGTGAAGGTTCGAGGAAAATCAACAAGAGATTAAGAAAGTTATTATGATCTTATTTTTTTTATTGGTGGCGTCATATACGAGCAGCTGTTCCGTATGTAATGTAATACAAAATACATTTATTTACATTTTTAAATGGTTCATGATGAATACAAAATTTATTCATTCTTGAGCGGGTTTAAAATATTGTGTCTGTTAATATACTGAAAGTACAATAAAGCCCATTTTATTTTATTTTTGTTTTATTCATATAAAGAACCACTTCATTTATTTGATTTTGTTATTCACGATACATGGGAGGCTGCTCGGATATGACATTACAAATTAATTAGAATAAAATTGTGATAACATTTCAAATCTCTGATGGATTATCCTCAGTGCTTCACCATTATTTTTAAGTATTACAATTTTTGTCTGGGTGACATTTCAAGGAGAGAGAGAGAGGAATATCCCAGATGATGCATGCGGTGAGGCATGGCGGATAGGTGTTTGTCGAACTCGTTGCCGGATATTCATGATAACTTCGAAATATACCATAATTACATTGTGCTTTAAATGAAAAGTTGCACATACTGAGGCCTACAAGCATACAGAGGAACATCCAGGATATTCAAACTTTAAGTAATAACATTGGTAACACGTCTTTGGATGATAGTTATAAAAAATGAAATGTCTTTTCGGAAAGACAAATCTGTCATTCAGAAACAGAGTTCTAACCCCCTGCAATAAATTTTATTCTGATATAAAATTGTTTAAATCCAAAATAGCAAGAGCTCATGGAAGCAGAACATCAAATGCAAGGAAAACACTCTTTTTTAAAGATTTATTTTTGAAAAACAAATAATACAGAAAGCATCAAATATTGTATTCTTTTCTACATGAGCGGGGGCTTACAATACCAAATCTACATCCTTTTGACCAACATCGTAGAATAGGAGCTAGTGTGTTATCATAAAACTTTATAATGATCCCTACTTTTGAAACGAACACAAGAACAGGCTATCGATGAAAATCGATATTTCAAAAATGAAAATGTAATGGGAAACTTGTGAAAAATTAAACTGGTGAGGGGTCTCCACTTCGTCCGATCATGGTTCTATTCGAGAAAAGGGGTAATAATTTTCCCCCCGAAACAATCTGACGAGAAAAGTATGTACAAAATGCGGTTGGGATTTTCCTTTCTTGCAGGACTCAGGTAAGCGAAAAGAAAGAAGAAAAACAAGGTTAGAGAATATTTCCCATATCTACTTTTCTTCAGGGGGAGGAGGGAACGCTTGAGAGTCGCCCCCCCCCCCCTCCACACACACCCCGTTGATTAGGCTCTGATTTGTAAATATAATCATGGGGAGATTAGTTCACCTTTCATAGTCTAGTCTTGTCTGAATCACGATCACGTAATGCTTTTAACAATCACATTCAACCAATTATTTACAAAGTTATGTACATGTAAATATACGAGTTCACCTTTACAAGATTAAGCTATCGACACATCATACGAAAACAGAAACATGAAGCTTAATTTGATTATTTTGTCATTATCGGTGAATAAGAATAAGTGTGGATTTGATTCCAGTTAACATGTTAAGTGGTCCGTTTCGTATAATGAATTACAACTATTGTAACTTTACCAGCATAGCAACTGACATGGTATTAAAACCCCCTCTCACCTGACCGAATGTAGACGGACGAAGGGTGACGAATGGGAAAATGCACAAAATGCACGCGAATTCAACGAATTCAAATAAAATTTCCGTCAAATCATGCGATCAGTAACTATTGTCAAATTTTATCAACGAACGTCACGCGAAGGATATCGATTGTTCGGTTCACATCTTCGAGTAAATTGCAGCCGAAGGCGATAAACTGCCCCTTTTATCACATCTATCAGTAGATCATGTGTTCTTTCTATAGGAGGGCATGTAATACAAATTTTTAAAGAATACATCATGGATAAAGAGTTTGTATCACCATAAGAAAAAGCAAAAACAAACATTTTGGGGGTATTTTACAGTCCATCAAAGGGAAAGTTGTTCACATGTGACATCACACATCCTTGTCGCATTGCCAATGGGAGGATCTCCATAGCATTAGTGATTGCAATATTCAAATGCTCATAACTTTCTCATTATTTGTCCGATCTTTCTCAAACTTTCTTTGTTCTTATTCTTTGGTTTTTCTATATCGACACAAGCCTACTTTTTCCAAAGGTTTCATTCCCCTTTAAGGATTCTTTCGAGATCGGTCCACTTTGGCAAAAGCGCGACGAGGGACTATGCGCGACAATAACACACGAACGATAAATAAACGATTACCGCAGACTAATTAAGAGATGCGAATTCAAACAGATGACCAACGAGTCGAGTTTTAATGGAAAAGAGAAAGAAAGAAGAGTCTAAAATGTTGATGTGTGATTCGTGTATGTATATTTTCTATCTAAGTCAAGTAAGGAAAAAATAATATCAAAACAAATCTTGACAATTCTGGCGCCTTGTTAATCACTTAACTTTCTTAAACTCCGACCATGATAACCTTTTCTAGGTTCCATTGTTTTACGCTAATTTTGATTACATACATGTAATACCATATCGATTTCATGGAATCAGGTAATGCAACTTACAAAGGAACTTAATGTGAAATTTGTGAAGTGTTGGAAACGAAATCTTGGCGCAATTCGGAAAAAAGTACATGTTCTTTATTATGCAATCCAGCGTGTAGCTTCGCTTTACCTTGAAGTTAATATAATTATCATTATGTATCATATGATCATGAGGATAGGGCTTGTAGAATATATGCAATGAGAACAGCTATTCATTAATCTCATTTTCACCTTTGTATCCTTCTTTTTTTTCCTTTTAGAACTGCTCCACTTGGTATCTTAGTAGTATTTGCTGATACTACCAGAATGAACCCATCCAGCTTTTCAAAGCTCCTAGTGTTTCGGCATTGTTCTCTTTTGGTTCAAACCTTGCTCTTTCCAAGAATATTGTTAGTTTTGTCCAATCCTCATCTTTGATTTCCACATTGCCTTGGTCTTCTAGCTTACCACACACCATTACTGTGTCA
This sequence comes from Lytechinus pictus, assembly GCF_037042905.1. Lineage (NCBI taxonomy): Eukaryota > Metazoa > Echinodermata > Echinoidea > Temnopleuroida > Toxopneustidae > Lytechinus > Lytechinus pictus. Next base: position 19,299,970 of record NC_087254.1, read on the forward strand.
GCAAGTTCAAATGTTAAAGGTTGTGACCTCTTGAATGCGTTCATCCTGGCCTCAAGGATCGTTGGTTTGCAATCACTAAAGTCATGAACAACTACTGCCACCTTCCTTTTACCTGGAGTGATAAAGAAGAATAAAAAGATTGAGACTTATCATTATACCCCGAAAGCAGGAACGGTTTAAGGGGACAGACGCACGTGTGACCCGACATTTGGCCATAAGTATCAGATTCCTGTATTTTCCTTTGCCATTGAGGATGGAAATGTATCCCCATATAGGGTTGCAAAGGGCTGGAAACTTTCCGGAAATTTTGGAAAATTTCCATGGAAAGTTTCGGGAATTTTCAGCTGTTGGGAATTTTGGGAATTTTCGGGAATTTTCATTTTTTCTCAAAAAGTGATAAATTGTGTTTTAAATACAAAATTATAAATTGATATCCTCAAATATCATACTTTCCATTTGTTTTTATACTATTCTTCATTCTTTAAATTGCCCAGGGTATAAAATATGCATCAAACTGTACATCAATACATTATAGTACATGTATATGTATATGCATCCAGTAACATGATTGAACATTATGTACAAAATGAAGCTTTTCAATTCAACATGAAAAAAATAAAACTTTGCATTAACTTGTTTTTCATTTTTCTTTAAATGTCAATGTTCTTTCTGTGAGAACCTGTCATTATATAATAACATGTTAAGAGAACATTGCCCCCTACATGTAGTCTGCATGCACAGACCCTTATTGAAACTTTGATCCACAAGTGGGACTTCACACAAGACTAGCACGAATACAACTTTCTGTTGAACAAAAGGACCTTCTGTACACAAGTCATTGGCAGAAACCTTAGGCTGCATATTCAGATCACTTTCCTCGAGTGAAGGGTTTGCACTTAGTCTGCTGTGTAAAGCCTTCACTCTAGTTAAAGGTCTGAATGTACAGGCTACTCATGCCTTTAATATGTACTGATTCTACAGAAGGCCCTTTCCCTCAGGAAACAGCAAGATTTTATGTGCTAGTCTTTGCCTGGAGACCCACTTTTCAATCATAGTTTCAATCAGGGTCTGTGCCTGCAGACTATTTTTACACAGTAGACTAATCCCACCAGCAGCTATGGCACTGGCTTGACTCTTTAAATGGGAAAAATCAGGTCCAAGAACGAAAAATGTTAAATTGCTAATTTATTTCTGAGATGCCCCCCTCCACCCCCAAACAAATGGGGGGGGGGGGGCAAGGAATAATAATATTATAATGGCTGACTCTGAAAACAATCAAGATGAATAATTTTTCACAAAGGGGAGAAAAAATGCACTATTAAAGTTTGTTGACCTCAAAAGACCTTTGACCTTGATTGAGATTGAAAAACTTGTTATCAATTTCATATCTTTTGTGATAATATTAAATGAAAATCTCATATCAGTTTCATTTGATTTGATCTAGTATTTTGAAAATAATGAACAAAATGTTTATTTCTAAGAGGGTTAATTGAACTGAAATTAACTTTAAGCTTGAACCAGAAAACTGTATTTATACTCATCAAATTAACGCTGCAAACAGCACCAAGTTCTCACTTCTGCTATGCAGAAATAAAATGAGAAATAAAGTAATGATAATATAATAATAATATAATGCTAATATCAACAATAATATAATTATTATTAATAATGATCCTCATCTGCAAAAAGATCAGAATATCCAAGAGGCATCAATCCATGAACAAAGTATGTGTAAAGCATTTGCAGTATACATGTACAGCCATCGCACATACCATTCAACCAGTTATAAAGTAAATCAACTTTTACATGAAATTCATTGAAATTCTGCCTTGTCTGACCGTATTAGCATATTTTGCTTGAAACTTCCCGACAAAGGACAATCAAGCATCATCTGCCAGGGAAATCCTTTCAATTCCTGTATATAAATATCAGAAAATTGCAACTTCTTTGAAAATTCCCAACATCTCTTGAAAATTCCCAACACTTCTTGAAAATTCCCAAAATTCCCAATAAATTCCCGTTTATTCCCATGGAAAGTTTCCACCTTGAAAATTACCGGGAATTTTGCAACCCTAGATACCATTTTCATAATCGTATGGAAATGAAATAAATAAATAAAGTAAGTACTAACTAAAAACAAGAAATCATAGCTTAACTGTTTCAAGAACCGGGGCCGAAGGAACATTTTACAAGTGATTCTGGTTCTTAAAGGTCAAGTCCACCTCAGAAAAATGTTGATTTGAATCAATAGAGAAAAATCAGACAAGCACAATGCTGAAAATTTCATCAAAATCGGATGTAAAATAAGAAAGTTATGACATTTCAAAGTTTCGCTTATTTTTAACAAAATAGTTATATGAACGAGCCAGTTACATCCAAATGAGAGAGTCGATGATGTCACGCACTCACTATTTCTTTTGTTTTTTATTGTTTGAATTATACAATATCTCAATTTTTAGGAATTTGACGATTAGGACCTCCTTGCCTGAACCACAAATTGTTAAAATAATGGAATTCCACGTGTTCAGGGAGGAATGAAACTTCATTTCACATGACAATGACGAGAAAATCAAAATATTTCATATTTCATATAATAAAATACAAAAGAAATAGTGAGTGAGTGATGTCATCAGTTCCCTCATTTGCATACTGACAGAGATGTGCATATAACTGTTTTGTGAAATGAAGCGAAACTTTAAAATGTCATAACTTTCTTATTTTACATCCGATTTTGATGATTTTTTCAGTGTTATGCTTGTTGAATTTTTCTCTTTTTATTCAAATAAAGTTTTTGTTGGGGTGGACTTGTCCTTTAAAACATCGAAGATTGTTGAAATTTACTATTTTCATTGGTGCAGCAGTTTTTAGCCCTAAAATCGGGTCCTCCGACAGAATTGGTCAGGATCCAATGTGTTCGTCCGAATCACTATATCTGGGAGTAAGCATGAACATTGGTTAGAAGACAAGTATAATCGTAAGGCCTATTCCCAAACCTCAAAGCTTACCAATCACTTCGTGACAATACTGAAGATATTTTCCGTAGAGAGCATTCACGACATCAGTGATTGAAAATCCTCTGTTATTAACTGAATGGCAGAGAACCATCACATCAACAGGGTCGTTTGAAGGAAACTTGAACGAGTCAATGTTGTTGTACGGTAAGCTTCGAAAACGGACATCAGAAATCATATGAGGCTGACTTGTTTTCAACTCATTGAGCTTGGTTATGAATCCTTGAACGTTGTGCTCATAGGCCGAAGAACAGACTGAAATTGAGATAGTACGGGGCGTTGATGTTGTGAATGAAACTGCTTCTTTTGAACTTTTTGTCATTGGTTGCGGACTTGGGGAGCCTTGAGGATGTGTCTTTGCCGTTGCGTTGCTTGAGTCTGGCATTTGTCCTTTGATAGATACACCCTTCCGTTCATCTATTCTAGTCTGACATGTCTGAGCTATCTGGTGAGAACCATCGGAACGACTTGTCTTCGACAAAAGGTTCGTCGCACCTTTTAACAGAAAATTAATCCAGTATGGACGATCAAACTAATGATATATATGTAGTACCGATATATATATATATATATGAATAAAAGTGCTCAATATTTCACGTTTCCTTGACGGATACATTCGGAGCTCAATTAAATCGGTAAAGAGACGAACCAAAAAGACAATATCATCTACGATTGAAAGTATCATTGATATTAATTTCATAATTGCTGCGTACTTCTAAAGGAAAAAAATAATATTCATTCATTTTTATGAAATTCGATTACTCTCTGGAAGCGAGCATCAAATAGAGTGAATAAATCCAGTTGCATCTGATCTAAATTTAAAAAAACACAGAGAAATGCGGTTCGTATTTGCCAACCCTTGGATACATGGAGCACTTTTGTCGAACGATATTGTCATTATTTATCGTCTTCAAGAACTACATTTATTTATTTTTAATTATGTAATTAAACAGCTAAAATCGTATACTGATGGGTTCAAACAATTATTCGCAAATTTGATATAGTTCCACATAGGCGGTAAGCCTATTTGCCAAACACTTAGATGAGGTGAGATTATTATTTTTGCCGTTGCTTCGGAACAAGGTTTACTCAACACAATTACTTACAAGTAGGCCCACATGAACGCTTAGCGTCATAACTTTGAGAATGGTCATCATCTGCCGGTCGTTTCGTCTTTCCATTCTGATCTTCACCAAGATCAGTCCATCCCTCGTCTTTTTGGGGGTCCACATTGGATCCTTCCCATGTGCTCTCTTTACTGCCAATTACTGACGATTTTGATCGTGTAAAGCTGGGAACTATGTAAAAGAGAGATATGAGATGTACATTATGATCAAGGGGAATTGAAGTTTTGATAATGGGAGGGACGCACAGATTTAATTGGCAATGTTTATTAGCACAGAAAAGCATGTTGCAGCTGCAATGAAGGACAGAGGAACTATCAAATAAATAGTAAACATTTTGAAAAGGAGATGAAATTACTAGGGATATGAAACGAGATAAGAATTACTAGGGATATAAAAGGAGGTAAAATTACTAGAGATATAAATACTTCTGATGTTTTGATAATGTTTTGATCTGACTTGTCAGCCGATGAATGCCTTTTGAAAAGAATTAAAGGGATGCTGATAGGCAAATACATGATAATTATACATAATTTCAATAATTAGCATGTCAAACAATAATCTGAGTTCGCTATCTGCATCGCTTACTTACATGACCATGGCCTCGTAAAAAAATTGCCCCTTGCAAATCGACTGTCATCAAGTTGTTCAGTTTTCATGTATTCTGGCCATTTTGACGCATCCTTGATGAAGTTAATCAGCTTGTCCTGGTCCGCTAGTTGCATTTGTTTCCTGACCTGCTCTTTCGTCTCGATATGTCCACATAATATCTGAAGGCTGGTAGTCTCGAAGGCAGTCGGTTGTTTGTATTCAAATGACCTCGTGCGAGATGACTGAACTGATTCTCTCATGTCATCAAAGTCATGGACGATGACTCCCATTTTCTTCTTTCCTATATATTCCGATTATGCATTTTATGAAAGCACAGTGAAATATTCAAATTATTAAACATCGGAGTTTTCTTACTAATATAATATATTATATCAATTTAACCAGATGAGCATAAAAGCGTATTCAAGCAATTTTATTGCCAACAATGATCTCTTCAAACTGTACAGGGATATTAACCACTTAATTACACACACGTTATGGAAAGAATTTAATATTGCTACAAATAAAGAATGTTGTGGTTATTTTTGGAGGCCGTATCAAACCCTCATCCCCCATGAAAATGTCTGATCAAAAGATGTGGTAGTTTTTTATGGAAAGATTTGTGAATGTTATTCCCCTCATAAAACACTAAAGGGGAAAAAATACCCTACATGAGATGTGGCATTGTTTGAAAATCTGAAATTTGTCGCGAGTCTTAATATGGATTTGATTAATATGGTCGTTAATGAATGATTTTAGATTAATTATATGATGTGAACATCTTTAGCAAGACCTACGTCATTGATATGGATTTCTCTTTCTTTAACAAAATTATCAATACCCTATAATTGGACAGTAATCACCTATGACCCTCTGGCAGTACGGAAGGTATTTATCGTAGAGGGCATCCATTACATCTGTGATGGCGAACCTTCGGTTGTTGATGGAGTGACACAGTATCATAACATCCACCGGGTTGTTTGCGGAGAATTCATAATTATCAAGGTTGTTGTATGGAAGTTCATGGACCTTGACGTCTTTGATCAGGTTATGGCCATCCTTGAGCATAACATTTTTCAAATCTCTCAAGAAGGTCAACAGACCTCGGACATTGAACTCATACGCCGATGTACAAAGAGAAATAGATACAGGACGTTCGGTGTCCTTCTTTGTTGGATCTTCGGAATGTTGAAAATCATGGCTTGCTGCACTGCCTTCATTAGCTGCAATGCCCTCAGTTTGAATCTTTTCTTCATTTGCTCTGTTTTCTTCTTTTCTCATTTCTTTTTCAGACTTTTCAACACACTTTTCCGTAGCCAGACGTCCATCCCTTGCGTCTGTGGATCCTGAAATTGGCTTTTTAGTAGATTGATCCATCTTTAGATCTTTGAGGACTGTGTGAAAATTTAAAATCATACACAGGGTTTTGAAGAATCAGTTTTTCTTTTATTATACGGGTCATAATATCGTTGAAACGATATGTCATTGCATTAGTTACTAAAAAACATCGATGCAATATATAAATGTATCTATAAATAATTGATATGATAACCAAAGACCGAAGTAGGCAGATAATGACGAATTTGGAAGATTCGCGAGAAAAAACCACTCTCGAATACAATGACTGTAAGTCCTAATATTTAAATACCAAAAAATGGTTTGTTGGTAGTTATGACTAACTAAATATGATTGACTAAAATATGACTGACTGTATATTCGTACTAATATGTGGGTTAATTTTAAAGCCAAAAGTTTTCCTTGTGTACATCAAACGAAAAATCTGTTATTCTTTAATTTTTGTATGCACTATACACATGGCCTCTGAACTAGGCAGTTCAACAGCTTAATGTCAGGAGATCTTACCATGATTGGCAGACGTTTCTGGTTTCTGTTGGGACCCATTTCCCTCTGTTCTTGTCTGTTGGCCACTCAAAATAGGATTGGTAGAAGTTTCACATTCACGCTGTGTCTCCCTTCCCTCTGTTCCTGTCTTTTTGGCACTCACAATAGGATTGGTAGAAGTTTCACCTTCACGTTGTGTCCCCCTTCTCTCTGTTCCTGTCTTTTTGGCACTCACAACAGGATTGGTAGAAGTTTCACCTTCACGCTGTGTCCCCATTCCCTCTGTCCCTGTCTGTTGGCCACTCACAATAGGATTGGTAGAAGTTTCACCTTCATGTTGTGTCCCCCTTCCCACTGTTCCTGTATGTTGGCCACTCACAATAGGATTGGTAGAAGTTTCACCTTCACGTTGTGTCCCCCTTCCCTCTGTTCCTGTCTTTTTGGCACTCACAATAGGATTGGTAGTAGTTTCACCTTCACGCCGTGTCCCTCTTCCCTCTGTTCCTGTCTGTTGGCCACTCACAATATGATTGGTAGAAGTTTCACCTTCACGCTGTGTCCCCATTCCCTCTGTTCCTGTCTTTTTGGCACTCACAATAGGATTGGTAGAAGTTTCACCTTCACGTTGTGTCCCCCTTCTCTCTGTTCCTGTCTTTTTGGCACTCACAACAGGATCGGTAGAAGTTTCACCTTCACGCTGTGTCCCCATTCCCTCTGTCCCTGTCTTTTTGGCACTCACAATAGGATTGGTAGTAGTTTCACCTTCACGCCGTGTCCCCCTTCCCTCTGTTCCTGCCTTTTTGGCACTCACAATAGGATTGGTAGAAGATTCACATTCACGCTGTGTCCCCCTTCCCTCTGTTCCTGTCTTTTTGGCACTCACAATAGGATTGGTAGTAGTTTCACCTTCACGTTGTGTCCCCCTTCCCTCTGTTCCTGTCTTTTTGGCACTCACAATAGGATTGGTAGAAGTTTCACCTTCACGTTGTGTACCCCTTCTCTCTGTTCCTGTCTTTTTGGTACTCACAACAGGATTGGTAGAAGTTTCACCTCCACGCTGTGTCCCCATTCCCTCTGTCCCTGTCTGTTGGCCACTCACAATAGGATTGCTAGAAGTTCCAGATTCACGTTTTGTCCCCCTTCCCTCTGTTCCTGTCTTTTTGGCACTTACAATAGGATTGGTAGAAGTTTCACCTTCACGCCGTGTCCCCCTTCCCTCTGTTCCTGTCTGTTGGCCATTCACAATAGGATTGGTAGAAGTTTCACCTTCACGTTGTGTCCCCCTTCCCTCTGTTCCTGTCTTTTTGGCACTCACAACAGGATTGGGAGAAGTTTCACCTTCACGCTGTGCCCCCATTCCCTCTGTCCCTGTCTGTTGGCCACTCACAACAGGATTGGTAGAAGTTTCACCTTCACGCCGTGTCCCCCTTCCCTCTGTTCCTGTCTGTTGGCCACTCACAATAGTATTGGTAGAAGTTTCACCTTCACGTTGTGTCCCCCTTCCCTCTGTTCCTGTCTTTTTGGCACTCACAATAGGATTGGTAGTAGTTTCACCTTCACGCCGTGTCCCCCTTCCCTCTGTTCCTGCCTTTTTGGCACTCACAATAGGATTGGTAGAAGTTCCACATTCACGCTGTGTCCCCCTTCCCTCTGTTCCTGTCTTTTTGGCACTCACAATAGGATTGGTAGTAGTTTCACCTTCACGCCGTGTCCCCCTTCCCTCTGTTCCTGTCTGTTGACCACTCACAATAGGATTGGTAGAAGTTTCACCTTCACGTTGTGTCCCCCTTCCCTCTGTTCCTGTCTTTTTGGCACTCACAATAGGATTGGTAGAAGTTTCACCTTCACGCCGTGTCCCCCTTCCCTCTGTTCCTGTCTGTTGGCCACTCACAATAGGATTGGAAGAAGTTTCACCTTCACGCCGTGTCCCCCTTCCCTCCGTTCCTGTCTGTTGGCCACTCACAATAGGATTGGTAAAAGTTTCACCTTCACGCTGTGTCCCCCTTCCCTCTGTTCCTGTCTGTTGGCCACTCACAATAGGATTGCTAGAAGTTCCAGATTCACGTTTTGTCCCCCTTCCCTCTGTTCCTGTCTGTTGGCTATTCTCAACGTAATTGGTAGAGGTTCTGAATTTCTGTAGAAGCCTACTTTCATCTGTTCCTCTCTGGTGGATACTGTCAGTAGGTTCAGTTTTTCGTGTGTGGCCATCTTCTAATAGATCTGAGAGTTGAGGTTTTTTAATGGAATCGGCTGATGATCGAGCAGTCGGTGATGTTTCACTTCCCTTCCCATCAGTTTCTTCAGATCCTACACCAGGATTATTTGCAGATTCTGTTTTCTGCTGATGTCCACTTTTCTCTTCATCTATAATTTGAGACCCTACACCAGTGCCAGCAAGGGATCCAGCATTCTTTCGTTGTTCTCTTTCTCCTGGATCCATCTTTTGAGCTTTTTCACTGGGAATAACAGACGATACATCAATCTGTGGGTTTACATTTCCTTCTTCTCTTGTATGTTGTAAACCCTGTCCGGCAGTCGAATGTTCAACTCTTCGTTGTTCCACAGAAACTTCTACAACTTTTTGTAAGGATTCTTTCATGCAAACATCTGCGGGATCAGCAGTATGTCCTGATAAGGTATTCCCTGAACATGCTGAAAGAAAGATTGAATGTAAAAGTTGTGGTTCTGTAAGATTCTGCATTCAATTTATATACAATCCTACCAGTAGGCGACCTAAACAAATGGTTGCTATGAACAGGGTTGGGCTTAATTACTCTCTTTAATTATAATTACAATAAAGTAAGTGAAGACATGTTCAATTGCATACTTTTTAATTCAATTGCTTTTTTTTTCAATTACGATTACCAATTACTTTTGTCAATTTCAATTTCAATTGTTCTCTAGAAAAGCAATAAATGAAACCAATTTTTAATTTTTGTACATAGTACCGCCTTTTCAACATAATTCTAAGTTACAGAGAAACTGACAAGATGAAGGTTTGGGTTAATGAGCACGGATTCTGCCTGTTACTCTCCTTGATGCTGAAGCAGTTGACATGAAAAAGATCATGAAATTAAATCATAAATTAGGTAAGTTCATTATAAAGTAATCGAAATTAATCATAAGTAATTGAAGTCAATTACATTTTTTCAATTACAATTACTCAAAAATGTAATTAATTACGTATCAATTACCTTGGAATTTACTCAATTCAATTGAGCCCAACCCTGGCTCTGACTTTAGGTACAAAAGCTCAAATAAAAACAAGTATGATGCTTTGTATATAAAAAATGATGCTTCTGTCATATGTTTTATTTCAATTGCCATGCAAATATGCCTTTAAAAAAACAGCAGGAAATCAGACTGAGTAGCCATCAATATCATCATCTTCAAATGAAGTACTACTAAAACTACATAGGATTATTTCAGATAAGAAATATTGTTGAACGCTTGCCATTTGATTTATGATTGCATGCAACTCACCCGAACTGGAATGTTTTTTAGTCATATTAGACGCTGAAGCTTCTCGTGTGATAGATTGAGATATTGGTTCGACGGGAGTCTCATTACCTGGTCCTTTGATCACTGAAGATGAAAAACGGAGAAAGCTATTGCTAAATAAGCTCAAGATTTGTCTTAGCGTTACTGACAATTCTAAGATGAAATCAAATCCTTCTATCATTTCTTTCACCTTAAAAAATGTAAGTTTAAAAGCACACAGGAAAACACCACGAGTTAAGACAAGTTATTGCCTCAAATTAATTCTACCACATGACCACCGACTAGCTTTTCGGAGGAATGAAGGAGGTAGAATAAGTGAAGAAATAAATTGTTAAAAATGCCGCTTTTATTAGGACGATGGAGTATCAATTTGGGGGATAATAATAATTACAGTTGTTTCCATGTTATTTTCTTTAATTCAAGATTTCCATATTACACCTCTAATACTTATTACAGTTATATAGAGATGTTATCCAAGAACTATTGCCTTTTGTTAGCTTAACCATTAAAATTTGAAGGTTGGGGAGAAAACTAATTATTACTATTGTTGAATTCAATTGTACAAATGTGCAGGATTGCAACATCAGCGCTCAAAGGGTTAAATCTAAAAAATTTTGTTTTTTCCTATAACTCACTTCTCAATCACGGAATAGGACGAACATTAATAAAAATCAATCAATAAAAGGTGATATGACTGTCACTATAGGTTTTATGAGAATAGAATAATATATTTCATATCAATGAACCTTTATCAACGCTTAAATATGTCATTTTTACCAAGGCAAATGATAATAGTAATTACCACAACTACCACCACCATACGACTACAACCACCTCAACCACTACTATACTATTACTGTCTATACCACTACTATTACTATACTACTACCACTGTTACTATAATTACTAATAATAATCCTTGTCATGTACCATTAACATCATTAATATTAATAATAATGTAAAGATGATAATAATATAATAATCATACGAAATTGAATATGAATTATTAGACTGTATCTATGAAATGTGCTTACCTTCAGAACTCTGGGGCTTTGTGTTTTTATCGATATTTTTTGGTACATCATTTTCCTTACTCTCTGACCCGTCTACTACTTCGTTCTTCTCCCCATCATCTTCATCAACACCACTGCGTAAGGAACGTCTGCTTTCTCTCTCCTCCGTGCCATTTTCTCCTTCTTTCTTTTGCCCTTCCTCATTGTTTCCTTCCATGCCAACCGAAATTAATTACCATGAGTTATGAGTTCTGAAATTCAAGAATAAAGATAACCTTTTCAGGCATATTATAGTGTTTTACTTTATGTTAGATTTACATTGAACAAGTTGAATAACATGTATACCCTAATTTGAAATCGTGTGTTATGCAATAGATCACGAACATATTTTGAGACTTGTAGAGCAAAGCAAAAAAAAATGGATTTCGTTGATCATGACTTGTGATACATTTAAAAACTGTCGATTTCCCAATTTGTGTTGTTATACATGTGCTTTAAAAAAAATCTAAATTAATCAGTTGGTGTTTATGGCTTTGTTTAGATTAAAAAAGACATGTTTATCGATCAGATTTTTCTGTCTAAGGACCGACCTTTAACGTCACCATCCGAAAGACATGATGAAGGACTTGGCTAGAACCATGTTCAGGTCGTAAGAGCAACAAGAGCATGCATGTTACAACAGGACAAAGATTTCAAAGATGGAAAATCAAATTTTCTGAACTACATAATGACTCGACTGTCTACTTATAGGGTATCATGCAGGAAAATATGCATTCATGCCAGCAATGGACTCTACATAGAGTAAAGAAATGGAGGTTGTGGTGTTCTATTTTTTTAGGGGAGTAATTTATCATATTCTTAGAGGTAAATAATTACTAGTATTGAAATAGTAGGTCTAAAAACTCTTTTGGGGAGAGTTCCCCTGGCCTACTCCCCGCAACTCGGCCATGGAAACATGTATTGCGTATTATGTCACTGTGCAATTGTCATAGGTTGTTCTAAAGCACACAAAAAGTTTATAAAAAATCATTTTATTTCTCTCTTAATTAAAAATAATAATGAAAAGAGACTGAACCAGTAGGAGGTAATTTAGCACTTGCATAAAAGTGAATATTTTTATAGTGCATGAACCATGTTTATTAATTAAGTTATCCATATTAACTGAAAGGTCGTTCCCGCGCATATTTCTGTATAGCCAACCGTCTTACATGTATATGTTACAATGACCATTTTGTAATAACAGGTAACGCATGTTTTTCCAAGGAATCTTCATTGACTTTAGAATATACATCACATGAATGTCAAATTCTAACAGATAATTGACAAAATTTAACAGGGGCCGCAGAACCGAAAAGGCAGGGGAGCTTCACCCACTCCCCCTCTGTTTCTTTCAATACACCTGACTACCATCTGACTGTATAATAATTATAATAACAACAACAACAATAATAATAATGATAATAATAATAACAACAATAATAATGATAATAATGATAACAATAACAATTACAATAATAATAATAATGCAACATTGATATAGCGCTTAATACAAATGTTTCTAAGCGCTGCATACTATTACCCCGGCTTTAGCACCGCTACCCTGATCGGGCACATTGAGCATTCAAGGTATTCCTTCCTAGCGGGTACCCATTTACTACACCAGGGTCGAGAGTGGCAAATGTGGATAAACGCCTTGCCACAGGACGCTAGTGCTGCGGTGGGATAAATTTTTCGTTGTTTTATTTTCATGATCAGATGCTCCCGCTATTTCACCAATATGCCTGAAGTTTAACCTTTGCTGTGGCCGTACGCTACCATGCCTAAAGATATAAGGATTATCTTTGACTGGGTATGGATTATGAAATCAATGCCATTTTTTAAATGTCATACATGTTATAAGCTGCTGAAAAGATCTTTTAGAGACGAGATCCCCTGAGTAGAAAATTCTAGGCCAAATCTTATTTTTATGCTTGCTTATAATTTTAAATAGCGATTAAAAATTACCTTTATCTGAAACTATTTTCTGAATATCACATTCCGAGAAGTTCCTGCAATAAATTTTGCAACATTAGCATACCCTGGCCTAGCTAAAGGCTTTTTAAATAGCCATACAGCATAATTTGTTTTTATGTAACCTGTTTTTAGTGTGTATCTTTTAAAACTCACCGTTCAATTGCCTTCGGTCAGCTGAGTATCGAAATCTATTATTTTCGTCGTCCCACAAGTTACCGATGTCGCACATGAACAACCCCTGTGAAGAATATTGCGGTAGATAATGCTTACGTGTAGCGAAAGCCGAACACATTCGTCTCCTGCGCAGTTTGGACGTACAGCTATGACATAAAGGGAATTCCCCGAAGATGAAAGGTCACTGGGAATTCCCAAATACGCCCTAGTCTTTGTCCAGTCCGCATTGTTTTTATATAAGGTGTTACGAAGTAAGCAGGGAAAGGGGCAATCAAGTAAGTCAGCCCTTAATGTAAAATAAATCTAAGAAACATTTCAATAAACGTTTCTCTCAAATCCGTTTACCAATATATTCATAAAGTTTTAATTTTGTCACATCTGCTCTCCCATATAGATTTCCATCAGGGCCTATCTGTAACCTGTTTGTATAGTTGCTCAACAAAGATTGCCGTGATAAGGAGTGGTCTCTCATGCACAAAAAATATTCAAATCCAACGTTTCATCATAGAGATAAACTTCTTGGGGGATGCATTTTAATTTTCACTCATTATCATCCGCATTAAATTGTTTTTCCTTCTCAGTCATTTTGGTAATCATAGAAATGAAAGAAAACTAGGCTACCCGGCCGGTCTCCCCATTGGCATGATGAGCCCCCCCAAAAAAAAAATTGAGGAGCCAGATATGGTGCATCAATATCTACAAAAAGTTGCAAGCGAGCAAAAATTTCGACATTGTTTTTTACAAAAATCCAATTCTGTGATAGATTTTGAAATAATATTTAGAAATTAACATAACCATAAAAAATAAACGAGCGCCTGGGAAGAGACATTTATGATCAACAAATATTAACTGCAGAATGATACGTCCCGTTCAAGCAAAAGCAACATCATCATCAACAACGAAGAGCAGAATTATATTCGCTCATGACATTTCGTATATTCATCATGCAAATCGTTTATTTTGGAATGCTAAACATTGACGACTGCATGACTGTAAGTAGTTTGATTATCCAATCCACCGTATCTGCACAAGCCATCACTTTTTGCTAACACTAAAAAAGTTATTAAGTTTACTACAGGCAGGTTTACTTCTGACATTGTTTAATCATGTTTTATTAGTTATCGATTTGTGTTAATGTGTGCGTTAAGGCGGAGTGCGCTAATATCATGGTCGATGCTGATGTAAAATGCATAACTTTAACAATAGTATCTCTATACTATATGACTTGCAGAAAAAAAAATCCCAAAGATCTTATAAATCAATGTCATGATACGCCCTTAAGTTGATAAATGAAGAGAAAATATGTGACTTTTGAGGACCCCCCTGCCACAACACACCCACAACCATTAAAAAATCGTAAGCAAATGTATAGCAAAACGACTCGACGTATCCCTTGCCTGTAAAGTAAATTCCACTCGGTATCCTAATTGAAAGATTTTGAAGAAAAAAACCGATCTGTTATTCAGTTCCTAACAGACTGTCCAGAGCTATACGCCGATTATTTTCATCTCTCATAATATCCTCTATGGCGGAAGACCTAAACTATGTCTCGGAAACTGCAGCAATTGAGGCGTCACTATTTAAAAGACATAATGGGTCTCAGAAATGTTCTGATGACAAAACTGACGGTCGCCCTACCAAGAAAGAAATGCTTACTGATGACACTCTCTCAAGCTCTTCAAAAATGTCTGCTGTCAAAGAAATCTACCCACGAGGACTCGAAACTTCATCATGTACACATTTAAAGACTTCCTCGCCAGTATTTCTAAGTCGTAAATCAACGATCATGCAACATGAAGATTTGGACCTTCACACTCTATCAATTGAAGATGAAATACCAGTACATGGTTGGTTTTTTTTTCTTAAATTTTATTTTCTTCTTTATTGGGGGGTATAACTATATTGAGCATATTCCTATATTTGTCAGAGGAATCGCACAATACCTAGGGATTAATTCCCCCCCTTCCATTTGTCAGTTGAGCAAGTTAAATTGATAATCAATTTCGACAAGAATTAAACAGCTATGTCAAATTCTAACCAAAAATATATTACCAATATTACAAAAAAAAATATGGTTCGATCAAGTTGGTCCTAATTGTCAAATCTGTAAAAATTGAAATATTGCATAATTCAAACAATAAAAAGCAAAAGAAATAGTAAGTGAGGGACATCATTGATTATCTCATTTGCATGCGACTAAATTGTGCTTCTCTATTTTGTGAAAAATGAGCGAAACCTTAAAACATCAATTTCTCTTTTTACATCCGATTTTGATGAAAGTTTGAACATTATACTTGTTTGATTTTTCTCTGTTGATTCCATCAACATTTTTCTGAGGTGGATTTAACCTATAACAGTGTATCGGAACACTAATTTACAAGTCTACATCCAAAGCCTGTATCATCGAGGATTTGTGAAGCAATGTAAACCCCTCAAAAAAGTTTGGAAATCTGAGTTTTGGCCATTAATTTCTCCCAACCCTCAATTCTACACAATGCATATTTGGTATCATTCAAAGGATCCTTTAATTCTCTTTAAAATGATACCATACTTGTTATGATCATGCCATTACGAAAAGAGCAGGATCAAAAGCGTTGGATGAGGTCTGAACTGAAAAGATGCAAAAACGAGCAGAAATAGTCATGAAGGGTCAATACAGAACATGATTCTTTTGTCTGTGTCAATAGACTGATAGAGATGAAAATCCATTCAAATCAAGCCCCTGCTTCTGGGGTTATAGTTCTGTGAGATAACATGGTTTGAGTCGTGGTTTGAAATACCCATGCATTTTTTTTTTTGTTATGTGTTTGCTTGTGCAGAGGTGTGTTTGATTCCATGTTAATGTTGATGTTAAGGTGCATGAAAACAATGAAAAGAAACCGCTGAGAAACTCACTCATCACCACGGAAAATGAACAGTTACTTTCAATATTGTGTCAGTTCGCAACTTTTGAAATCTGACCTTGCCCCACATTTCAAGGCACTGCACCTCAATGTGAACCATAATCATATCATGTAGCGTATCATTTTAAAGAAAAATGAATGTTTTATTTATTGATATTAATTATACACTGACATCTACGAAAAAGGAGGAGGGATTATCGATCAAAGTCAGATTTCCAAACTTTTTGGAGGAGTTTTCATTTTCACTTATCACTTCCGAAATTGATCTCTCTAAACGTATTCAAAGTCTAAAGCGATATTCAATCGTTTTAGTCTTGTAGGCCTACTGTAATCTCGTTTCACTAGAATATTTCAATTCAATGATTAGAATTAAAATTACAATCCGTAATACCCGTTGTACCGTTTTACCCGGTCATTCATTTGTGTTTTTACTGCAAACTAGGGCCAATTGAAGTTATGTGGAACTGTATTGGCCCTTTTCACGATAAATAAATTGGTTACGCCAACAGGATTTTATCCGATCATTTTTTTAGATATTATGCATCCATCGTTATCTCCGAGGGATGAAGAATTTCCAACGTCCTGCAAGACGGGTTCCGAAAAATCTCCCACGGATGGAAAGAGTGAAAAGTCACACGAGGTCCAACATAAAGAAAACGAACCTTCTTCTTGGTGGTTTGGTCGGTTGTGGCCTTTCTCACGCCGGAAGTCACATATCTATCTTTGTACCTCCATGGATCCCAGTACCATCTCAGGATTCAAGGAGCGTTTGAAGACGATGTGTGATCCATGCAGAAACATCCTCCAAGAGCAAGAACTCCCTCACTGTGGACTGGATGAGTTCAGGTTGCCATCAGAGGCCAGGCGCGTAGCCAGGGGGGGGCGGTGGGGGCGGTCGCCCCCCCAAAAAAAAAACGTCCCCAAAAAGAAAAAAAAGAAGGGAAAAAAGAGAGGGAAAAAAGAAAAGGGAAGGGAGGAAAGGGAGGAAAGGGAAGAAAGGTAGTTTGTCGTGTTTTTTTTCTTTTTATTCTTTTTTTTTCTCAAAAGAGAAACTCCTTCACTCTTGCTCTAAATTTATATATGAATTTTGCTTCCGCGCTGCGCGCGGTTAAATGACAATATTGATGTTTCTCCATTGTTTCCCCCACCCTTTCTCTAACCCTGCTTTTCCACCTCAGCTATATGTGTTTCTTGCCAGTTAAAGTTCAAATGTATAGAATAGGGCATGGAATTAGAGTAAGGTTAGGCCGAAGTATATGAAGTTATCTTTTTTTTTAATTGATCGCGCAACTTCTGGTCGGGTCGGCTCCGGGCGGGTAAAATCTTTATATAAATTTCTGCCGTCACCTCCATAAAGTCAACTTCTCCTGCTTTTCAGGTCATTACTAAACAACCATAATTTGGGGCAAACAGGTTCCTAATTTAAAAGGAGGAATGTATAAAATTCGTGTCGTATTAAATAAAAAAGTACAATATTTTTTTTTCAAATTCTATTAATCTTCATGTTATTTCCCTGCACATTCATCTCCTGTCCTGTTTTTTGCCCTCAGTATGAAATTTTGAATGACACTTAGGTTTCTTTATAATTCAAATGAAGCGCTTCAGGATAAGTCAAAGAAATTAGGCATCCTTTTTTGTATAATTTTAATAAATCACAGAAGTTTCAACTTTTTGCGCACTATTTCCCTTGTAATGAAGTTCAATAATCTAGGAAATCAATTGAATTAGAGCCGATGCATGGGGTATTAGATATATCTGCATTTGATGAAACGTCCGCCCTTTGAAATTTCAAAGTTTTATTGCTGTGCGCGGGGAGGAATATCTTCCTCCCTGCATATATACTTCTTTTCCTCTGTTTTGCGAGTTAAAGATATGCACTGTCGCTAAATTGTTTGTAATCAAATCTGATATTTCCAAGGGAAGTATTCAATATATCTTTGAGAATAGCCTTTTCTCGGGACCCTTTTCATGGCAAAAAAATTGATAAAACGCTTTAGCTTCCGCGCTTCGCGCGGGGTTATTATGATTTTAATTTCCTCCATTGTATTCCTTTTTGTGCGTTCACAATCACTTTTGAAAACAAGGTTCAAAATCACAATATAGTCAACTGAATTGGAGCTGATATAGGTACTAGAGACAAGAGAGACGGCTCGTTTTCATTTTAATTTACGAAACACCAAAAGCTTCGCGCTTCGCGCGGGAGGGGGAAACTCCCCCTCCCTGCACCCACCCCCTAGGGAGCGCGCTTCGCGCGCTCTATAAGTGTTGGCACGCTTCGCGTGCATTTACCGCCCCCTCCAAAATGAAATCCTGGCTACGCGGTTGTCAGAGGCTAACAGAAGGGATGCAGTGATTCTCTGCCATTCTGTGCAGAACCGAGGATTGGCCATCACGGATGTCGAAAACTCAATCTACGATGAGTTCCTCAAGCAATGCAATGCGGTCTGTGGTAAGTATTGAACCACGGGCGGATAAGAGGGGGGAGGCAGCGGTGCACATGTACTAAAATGATCCATTAATTTAAAGGTCAAGTCCATCCCCAACAAAAAGTTGATTTAAATAAACAGAGAAAAATCCAACAAGAAAATTTCAGCAAAATCGGATGTAAAATAAGAATGTTATGTGATATTTTAAAGTTTCATTTAATTTCACAAAATTATGCACATCCTGGCTGGTATGCAAATGAGGAGAGTATGGCATCATCCACTCACTATTTCTTTTGTACATGTATTTTATTATATGAAATATTCTAATTTTCTCCTCATTGTAAAGTGAAACAATGATTAATTCCTCCCTGAACATGTGGAACTAACATTGTTTAATACTGTATACTTCAGTCAAGTTGGTCCTTATTGTCAAATCTGTAAAAATTGAAATAATGTATAATTCAAACAATAAAAAACAGAAAAAGTGAGTGGGGGGACATCATCGACTGTCTCATTTGCATGTCACTGAGTTGTACATATCACTGTTTTGTGAAAAATAACCGAAACTTTAAAATGTCATAACTTTCTTATTTTCCATCCGGTTTTGATGAAATTTTCAGCACTATGCTAGTTTGATTTTTCTCTATTTATTCAAGTCAGCATTTTCCTGGGGTGGACTTGACCTTTAAGTAAAGAGAGAAGAGGTCAAAGGATACGAGCATTGCAGAAAGCACTTTACATACAAATACGTTTCGTATTACTTTATGCCTACTTCAAATGAATACATATAAAAAGAATTGAGACTGTAGCAAAAAAAAGAAGTTCCGGGGGCAAGACCCCCGGGTCGACACCTTGAAACAGACCCTGGTGTGAACTGAATGTGAATGTCAACACCTTTCAATTATTTTAAACATTTCTAATATATCTATGCCAATTGAAATTAATCGCTGATTTGTACCAGGAAAGAGGCAGGAGTGGGTTTTAAAAAAATTAAATATATTTTTTATCATTATTTTCGATGGTCAACTTCCTTTACATTGTGGTAATTATTATTATTCAAGTAAATTGGCTCGATGAAAGACCCGCAGCAATACGATATTGCAGCTGACTACTAGCAGTGTATTTTTACTTTTTTATCCTTAAGCATTTATTACTGTACTCTAACCTTGACCTCATCATTTCATGTTATACGTATTGTCATAATAAAACAAACAAACAAACAAATGGTCCTCTGTTGATAAGGCTTTATAGATGGCAGAATGGTTGTGTTTATCAATGACTTTTTATGTTCTTTAGACGTTTACATTCTCCTTGGTACTTTGTTGAAAAAGGGATAGGTATTATGATTGGAATTGAAAGCTACTATGTATTACATGTTAAACAATAGGTTAAACGATAAGATATGCAGCATATCCATTCCGATGTCCAGGGCTCCGTCTTACAAAGAGTAACGATTGATCCAATCAATCGTAACTCTATGGAAATCCATCAGTGTCATAATTTTTTCTACAGGAAATGTGCAAAATGTCCTTTGTAAACAAAGGAGAACACACCAAACTGTCAAGAATTCAATGAATTCATGGATATACATTCATATCTAGAAAGAATTTTGAGCAAACATACATTTTTTAAGTTGACTTTGCTGGTTTTCCATAGTTGCGATTGATCGGATCAATCGCAAGTCTTTGTAAGACGGCCCCTGATGTAACTTGGAAACATCAGGTCTGGATGTGATTCAGTGTGTTTCGTTTTGGGATATCATTTTGTCCAAACCATTCATAATTACTCCTGACCTCTGATAAAAGTGCCCCTTTCTAAACGATATTTTCGGAAGCTCTGAATGAAAATAAACGCTACAAGTTTAACTGTCCTCTTCTTCATTTTCAGGGAAAGGTCACGTGTGCGTTATCGTGCATGATTTTGAGTTCAATCCAGGAGCATTAGAGGGGAGTAGGGAGACACTACAAACAAGACAACCGATGACTTTCAAGATGGCCGGTCTCATTATTCTCGCGGGAAAGCTTGTTGATGGAGAACCGCAGATCAGTCCAGACGACGTTAAACAACTGGGAAACTTTATCACGGGGATTCGTTAAACATATCTCTCGTATCAGGGCCGTAGCTAGAGGGGGGGGGGTATGGGGGGTGTGACACCCCCCCAACATTCATGGCAGTCGGCAAAATCATGTACCAGTTGGCAAAATGGAGGATAGGGGAGAAAAAGCAAGAGGGAAAGAAAGGAAGAGAGAAAAAGAAAGGAGAGAGGGGGAGAGAGAGAAAGAAAGAAAGGAAGGAAGAAAGAAAGAAAGAAAAAGAGGAAAGAAAAAAAATAGAGGTATCAACTTCGAACAGGGTTACAACTTATGGAGTAAAGACAACCAGTTGGCAAATCCAAGTCCATGTAACATGCAGGCTTAGAGCCCTACTAGTCAGCAAAATACAAAGGACAAAACAGATGGAGCTATAATAACGCACGAAGTAAGCCCCCGGTCCTCCCCCAATGTAAACAAGCTTGTGAGTTTGCAAATTATACCACAATTATTGACGATTTAACAAATACATTAGTTTTGTAAAATTAGAGGCAAGACAAAGTGATGTACAAGTACTGCCCCGTTTCAGAACTGAAAAGAACAGAACACAAGACTTAAAAAAATAGTGACTCTGCAGTTGGCAAATTCATGAAGACAAGTGTACAACTTGTAGACTTGTCTACAAGTTTGCAGTTGGCAAAAAAAAAAACAAGTTATTATTGTTTTATGTTATTATGTAGTGATATATGCTTTTTTCATGACTATATACTTAAAGTGATTGCCCCCTTTTAAGGCCTTAATATATAAAACATTTCCAGTCTGTGTTTACGTTTGCACTGGTGTGGACCGATATACATGTAGGTACCGGGCTGGTGTTAAATCAACACCGGCGTTTTTTTTGCAGTGCATGAATTCCCGCTAGACAGTCCTTAAAAATGTCCCTTTTTCTGATCTAATTATAACAAATTTTCAGCTCGCGCTCCGCGCTCGCATCACTTGATTAGTGAAATAGTAAATTCCTACAAACAAGCCATAGAATGCCCCTCTTCAGGTCTGAATTTCAAAAATTGTCAGCTTGCGCTTCTCGCCCGCAATATTTCATTATTAAAATGCGTATCATGTTCATGATTAAAAAGTGCTTCATGTGCTTAGGTGTAATTATAACAAAATGATGAGATACGTACGCACTTCATGAATTCCAAAAGATAGTCCTTAAAATTTCCCTTTTTAGGGTCAAGTTATACACACAAAAATCCGCTCGCGCTTCGCGCTCGCATTGTTTGTTTTGTGAGACAGGTACATATCATGATTAAAAACTTTGCTTATAATGTCCCTTTTTAGGACTGAATATCAAACATTTTCAGCTCGCGCTTCGCGCTCGCATTATTTGATCACTAAGATACATATCCGTTTAATTGCACATGCAGCCCTTAAAATGTCTCTATTAGGTCAGTATACCTGGCAATTGAGCGCGCTTCACGCGCTCACTTAATGACTCAAATTTTTTGCTGGTCCCCCCAAATGCCGCGACCCACGGTACGCCACTGTTAGCAGTAGCACTCTTGAAATTTTAGGTGAGACATCTTGCACAGAAGGTCAATTAAAAATTAACAAATCTTTGATTTTGATATTATTAATGCATAGGGTATATCATTATACTGCAAGTTAGCAACTACGGCACACTAGCCTTTCTATTTTGCTCCAAAATGTTTATTTTTACAGTGCAAATATCTTAAGTTTGTATATCTTTGTATAATTTACCTTAAAGTATTCACCAAATGCCACTAATTTAATTCTAAAAATTCAAAATCTTTTGGCATGTGATTATTGTAGGGGGGCACATCCCCCATCAGACTCCCCCTGTGCTCACGTTGGCGCTGTCACGCCAAATTTAGTTGGCAAATTTAGCTGGTACACCCCCCCCCCCCCCAACAAAATGCTTCTGGCTACGGCCCTGTCTCGTATCAAAGGGAAATTAATATTAAAAAAAAGGCTGCACAAAACAAAGACTGAGAGTGTTAGCAATTACAAACTATAAGGCTTCATATAAACAAAGATTAAACGCCTTAACAATAACTATTCAAAAGAGAATGACTACTAAAACCTTTTTAAAGGCTGAAATAACTAAGGAGAACTCCTCAAAGGAAATATTTGAAACATACATCCTCCCTTTTCGCAATGGAAGGAGAGGATGGCAAAACTAGCCCCCTATTTCTATGTCTAATAGCGTTTCGCCACCACTGTTTTGGGGCTGTTTTATTATCATTATTATTTATGTTTGTGTGACTGTGTGTGGATCGGAGAAGTGCATAGAGTCAGTGTGAAAATGTATGGTGCTTATGTTTTGAAATTTAATGTAAATTGTTTTATTTTTATACAAAGTTTGTGATTTAGAAACAATATCTTACATTACAATATGTGCAACGTAGCTTTGGCAATCATCAACTGATTGTGTTTAGATCATAATTTCATATTTTTTATACGGCAAGTCTCATCGTCTCATCATCTCATCTACAGAAATGGGAAATTTCATTGTAAGGACTGGGCTGGAAAAACTGCATTAGATGGTCCCCCTACACTGTAAAAACGCTGTTTGATGTAAAACACTATTTTAAGCCCGTCACTCTAACAGCTGTTGTTTAAACTTAAAAAAAAATAAACAAGCTGCTTTAAAAATTTAAACAATTACAAAAAAGATTAAATAATTGCAATTTTTTTTAACAATTACAATTTTTTTAAACAACTTGTTGTTAGAGTGACAGGCTTAAAGGGATGGTCCGGGCTCAAAGTATGTATAGCTTAATAAATAGAGTAGAATTCACTGAGTAAAATGCTGAAAATTTCATCAAAATCGGATAACAAATAACAAAGTTATTGAATTTCAAAGTTTAGCAATATTTTGTGAAAACAGTCGTCATGAATATTCATTAGGTGGGCTGATGATGTCACATCCCCACTTGTTCTTTTGTATTTTATTATATGAAATTAGGTTTATTCAATTTTTTTCCTCCAAGAACTAGAAAAATTGGATTGACAACTGATTAGTGCATTAGATATTTATTGCTGCAACTTATATCATTATAAGGGAGACATATTATTCACACATGTATGAGATAACGAAAAATGATGATTTTATGTGATAACATAACAAAACGGAAAGTGGAGATGTGACATCATCAGCCCACCTAATGAATATTCATGACGGCTGTTTTCACAAAATATTGATAAATTTTAAACTTCAATAACTTTATTATTTGTTATCCGATTTTGATGAATTTTTCAGCATTTTGCTCAGTGAATTCTACCGTATGTATTAAGATATAAATATTTTCAGCCTGGACCATCCCTTTAACAATGTGCTAACTTTTTTTTACTTTGTACAGGACCACACCGTAAGATATTATATTAACTCTTTATAGGGTTTTAACATAATAAGACCCAACATTTTGAAGTAACAACCGTAGGTGTTGCAACATCAACACCAATGTGTTTTGACCCTATACACCGGAGTAAAATTACTGGTGTGGTCCTGGTGTGTACACCATATCAATACTATCAGATACATGTTCTTCAAGTGTTTGTAGCTCATTGTTGATTGACCAATGCCGTGGGCGGGGCCTAGATGTTCAGATACCAAGACGAGCAGTGACGTCATACTTTTGCTCAGTTGAATAACAGGGAAATATAGAGTGACGTGATTTAGACCTCACATTTTATACTCTTCTTATTTACCCCTCCCCTTTTTTAACTACTTGGAAAATCATAAGGGGTTTTCGCACCTGTGATGCCACCCATTATCAACGATAAGAATATGACGTGAACAAAACAACTCTTATGTCGACAAGCATGTACAACACCATGCACACATCTGATTATTGTAGAGGTGGAATTTATCCGGCATAACATCATGAATTGTAGTTTGTATAATATTTGTTTATATGATATATTTACTTTTTTGGTACATATTGATACTGGTTTATTTTAAGGCAAGTGTTACTGTAGGTCAGTGCCGACCACACAGAAACGCTGTTAGCCTTACAGAGCGCCAACAGTATACTTTATATAAGCTCGGTCACATCTTTCGGATTGTTACGTCAAAACATTTATTTCAATGTTAAACAATGCACTGTTGTAACATTAGGCATCGCTGCCAAATTATAGGTTGTAACAGGGCCTCTGTTAGTGCACTGTTAGCGCTTACAAAGTTTCTGTGCGGTCAGTACAGAGCTTTTATCTGCATTCTTTTTTTAGCAATAATAATGTAGGTCTAGATAATGTAGATTAGTCCCTACTGCTGATCTGTGAACCTTTGTACATTTTATTTGTTTAAATGATTGGCGGAAAGGGTGACTTATTTTTAAATAAGTGGTAATTATTAATGCTTATCTTTTGACAGGTTATCAGTTACTCTCAATCTATGCATAAAAACCAGAAGAAAGTGTGAGCTAATTATTACTCAATATCGCATGTTTTTTGTACATCATATATCATTTTCATGAACATTGATAAAATCAATTTTGTCGTTACCTGTTTTTAATCTATTTTCGTTGAAATGTATACACAACCAAAAAAATAAGTCCCCCCTAAATCAAATTGCTGTAAATTTTGAACAGAGTTATTTTGAGATATGATATTTCGTAGGTGGTTTACTACACTCATTAAGCAACTCCTGGGGAAAAATGAGATTGATCGGTTGAGTCATGCATGAGTAATTAAAGATTGAATTAAAAATGACCATTTTTGAAAGTCACAAGAGTCGTTTTTCAGATTATGCAAATACAAAGTTGGGCAAAAGTTGTTTTTAGGTGAATTCTATGGTGTTATGCTGTTTTACTATCCATCATTTAGCCACCCCACACACAATTTTGATATCGTATGTTCATGGTTGAGTGAGCACAATATCGCAGGGGCCGCGGAAGCGGGGTGGGGGGCCCACTTTTTTTCCAAAAGCATGTTCAGAAATGTAAAATGACCATACGATTGTGATTTTTTGCATGGTCAGCCCCCCCCCCCCCCCCCACTTTTGGCTCAGCACCTCCCCCACACTTTGAAAACTGTTCCGCGGCCCCTGTATTGTGACGTATCATCATAGAGGTTTTTGGTAGTATCCTCTACAACTTGTGAGGTCATATTAAAATTTGAAAATGTTGGTGGCTCCCCCGATTATAGGCCCCTCCCCCATTTTTAAATTCTGGATCCACCACTGATTTGTACATAAATTAAACTGATTAAACTGAAATTGTTAGGAAAGGAATACATTTATGCAGTATGAAGAGTATTCATTCCTAGTTTTCGAATGTGCTCGCTCAACCATGAAAATAATAAAAGTTCGGAAAGTGTGTGGTGATAGAAATGATGGATGATAAAACCAACAGCAATTAAAGTCACATTTGAAACCGAATTTGCCCCAAATATTCACCTTATTACCCTTTAAAATGAGTCTGTGACATTGAAAATACCTATTTTCCCACTTTGATGCGTGCTCACTCATCCGTAAATAAAAAAAATCGATTTCTTTTTTGCACAGGATTCTGCCCATAGGTTGATAAACATTACTGCCAAATGACATTGCTAAAGACAGCCTTGAAAAAAAGTTCCACCATATTAAATAAGGGGTTACTTATTCTTAAACATATGCACCCATAATGTACACAAGTCTATGAGAGAGGATGTCAACATTTTAACAAATATGAAATAAGGGGTTTGTTTCATGGACGATTTTTGTTACTTCTGCCAACAGTTATTTCATAAAACTTCGCACATGGCTTCAGTGTAACACTATCCAAAAGGCGCGCACTCCAAAATAACGATTCGATACGGCACAGAGTGGGGCCAAGGCCTTGAACTTTCTGCTCATTTGCATAATTTTCGAATATTGTGTGCTCACTGATCAGGGGCGGATCCAGCTTTTTATAAAGGGGGGGTTGGGGTGGTATGCGAGGGAGCGTAGCGACCGAGTCCAAGCGAGCGGAGCGAGCGAGGGGGGAGGGTGTGGGAGGGGGGAGGGTGTGGGAGGGGGGTGTCCCCCCTCCCACAGTAGGGAAAATTTTTGAAAATCTGTGTGTGAAAATGGCGTTTTCTTGCATCTAAAACACCACTCTTTTTGGTATGGAGGTCATAATAATAATAATAATAATAATAAATGAAATAAATACATAGAAATAGAATAAAATTAAATTACAAGTTTTAAAAAAAAGATAAGATTTAAAAAAATGGTCCCCGGATTTTTTTTTTTGGGGGGTTGCAACCCCCCCAACCCCCCCTCTAGATCCGCTTCTGCTGATGCATTAAACATCGGGATTTTCATAAAAATCAAATCAAATGAATCATGCAAGGATGAGTTTGTGACAGATATCCATAGTTATAAATTGCATTTTTTTCAATAACTTAAAAAAAGAGCTAATCACATTCCACATGTTCATTCAAGCGTGAATGTTTTATAATTAAACGCCTTTGGATCATTGAAGCATGTTAATTGGTCATGAACATAACGAAAAAGTTGATAAAAGAGCAGTTTCAGTTACCAAAATGAAACAATACTTGCCTATGATATTTGAAAATCGTATTTTTTGTTTTCAATAAATGTTCATTGAACCGTGAAACGATAAATATTGTTGAAAGATACTCTTCCCAAAAATAACTGTCATCATATTCTATCATTTTATTGATGAAAATGTGTAAAAAATCCAATTATAGCAAATTTGGACTTGTGTTTATTCAACCGTGAAATTTAATCAAAAAATTGTATCGTCTTTTAGAAAGTACCTTTTACAAGCCTTCTGACTATTTTTCATGATGAGAATGTGGAATCAGTTCCAATAAAATGGAATCAAAGTCATGATTTTTGGCTTGTGACTTTTGAAAAGTGACATTTTTTCCTTCTGACGGTGCTCACTGAAGCATGACACAAAATACATCCATAACATTTACTCAGAGGGTAGCTTATAAAAGTACTTACACGCTCATGTAAAAATATATCAAAAACTCGCATTGGTTCGGAAATTATTGATGTTTGTTTAAGGGGGGACTTACTTTTTTTTTGTGTATATATACTGATTTGCATTGATTTTAATGTTTTTAACATGTGGTTGGTGTACAGCCATATATAGGCAACAGGCTTGAAATTCAATTATTATTGACTGATTGACTGATTGATTGATTGATTGATTGATTGATTGATTGATTGATTGATTGATTGATTGATTGATTGATTGATTGATTGATTGATTGACTGATTGATTGATTGATTGATAACGAATTAATTTCATTCCAAAATTTCAACAAAGTAAAGTCAAGTATAATATAACGTTATGAAATGAAATAGAAACCTTCTGAAAAGCAAATCTTGTTAATGAAGGTTTCCTTCAATAAATAATGCATATTAATTCAACATATAAAGTTCAATATATTATATATATATATATATATATATATATATATATATATATATATATATATATATATATATATATATATATATATATATAAATATATATATATATATATTTATATATTTATATATATATATATATAATATGCAAATCATATCTTTTTTGTAGAAGTTCAAAATATGTATAATACACAAATCATATAATTATAATAGGGGGCTTGTTTAATAACCCTTTTACAGTCAAGAACTATAGGTTACCCTGGTAACCAACTAGGTGTCACCCGGGCAGAGGCGCGATCAGCCAAAAATTTGGAGGGGTCGGTTATGGCAAATCGGGCATAATTTCTTAAAACTTGCGAGCGAAACGATTGAGCAATATAGAAAATCGCATTTTTTTTATTACGAAAATCCAATTTTATGATAGCTTTTGACAAAATACACAGAAATAATATATTTTATACTTTTCTTTTTTCTTTGTGTTTCTCCTTTTTCTTTGTTGTTATCCACGAGAAAAATGAGTAATGGCACGGATCCAGGATTCCATAAATGCAAATAAAAATTACACGATTTTGTTTTTTTATTATAAACTGATCGGTTATTGTTGATAAGTTTAAACGATGTTTTAAAATTAAAACAGCAAGTTTGATTTAAAAACTGGGCATTGCTGCTGTGACAAATTGTATGAAAATCAGGTTGATGATACATATGAGACCTTTCATTTCTCTAACGCACGGTACTTGTGATGTACAGGCATTATCGACCCGGGGTAATCGATCAATATTTGAACTCACAAATTCTCGTTTTCATTTTGTGTTGACCATGCACTATCAAAGCATTGAGCTGTTATACTGTAGCTCTACGATCGAAGTGAGCGCGCGAGAGCGTGCGTAGAGAAAAAGGGGGAATCCCGCTTGGGAGGTCACTGGGTGTGTGTGTGTGTGTGTATTTGAGTTTTGTCAGACGTGTATCAATCATATATGATTATTTACGTCTGGGACCGACCTTTAACGTCACCATCCGAAAGACGTGACCAGGGCTCGAACCTCGAACCTTTGCATCAATTTGTAACTTCCCCACAGCTTGGATTACAGGCGCACGCCACAACGCCTAGAGATTCTGGGAATTCCCAGCTGTCTAGTCTTACATTCAGGCGCTTTTGGGTTTTGAGTTCTTACAAAATTGATTAATTTCGCTTTGGATCGTTTTAAGTTTTGCCCGACTTGCAATTTACAGCTACAAGCTTATACAGGTGGCTAATTTAACCTGACAAGCCCATAACATCCAGTGAAGGTGGAGTGAGCTTTTGATAGGACCCGGATAGGACAACACTGTCTAACGTTAAATCGCACCAACTGACGAAGCTACATGTATATACGGATAGCGTACTGGTATTGATAAATGGTACGTGTATGTTGCCAGGACGTGCACAATAATTTGCTCTCCAACAAAACACTGCTCTACGCGACTCCAATTTGAGGTCAAGTGCACAACATTGATTGGGTTGTGGGGTTGTTCCTCGGCAGTAAAACCGGAAGTGTATCATTTTAGATATTAGTAAGTAATTCGAAATCTCATATCTTCTTCATTCCCAATTCAATTTTTTTTACTATTAATGGCAAGCCAGCGGGTTTTTTTTTCTGGATCTGGATGTACAGTCGGGTGTACAGTATACACTGCTAGACCAATTTTTCTTCTTTTTATTTTGACAGCGATTTAATTCCCTTGGCTTGGTTCAATTAAATTGGCGGAACCTGTGTAAATTTGACTGAAGTATTCGCAGTGACATTGCTTGTAGATCTGGGAGTATTATAGATAAAATTTCCCGGCAATATCCTACCAATTTTGTTGGATCCTCCAATTCTTATCTTATTTTACAATAATTCTGCCCAATATTTAATATATCAATTAGCATTCAGTTTTATGATTGCTGGGTATAAATAATTATTGTATCCCCCTTTGTTTCGGGATCGGTAAATTGAGTTTAATGTTCTTGACTAAACAGTGTCACCGTAAAAAAATCATTCCACTGATCGGATTGGTGGATTGACTCGGGCAGGTATGTGGAAGGCTGTACAGATCTATTCTCATTTAGTTCTGAACTTTGTTTATCAATTACCTCAAATATATGACCTTAATAGGGCCTCTATGCTTTTATTATTGTACCCCGAGTGGGGTCAAGAGGGAAAATTAAATAAAAGAAAAGAAAACAAACTGTCCTTGTAATTAATGTTTATACTACTATACTGCTGATAAAAGCCACCAACACGTAGCAGCTAGTAATTAGAAGTAGTAGCATTAGCAGTAGTATAATTAGTGGCAGTAGTATAGCAGTATTAGTAGTAGCAGTAGTAGAGAGAAGTAGTAGTAGTAGTAGTAGTAGTAGAAGTAGTAGCAGTAGTAGTAGTAGTAGTAGTAGCAGTCGTAGTAGTAGAAGTAATAGTAAAATTTGTAGTAGTAGTAGTAGTAGTAGTAGCCTTTTTTAGTAGTGGGTATATTTATGTATATTTATTTTATTGATATATTTATATTATATGTATGTATTATTTTGATGCATTTATAGTTTGTTTCAGTGCACTTTTTGTTAAAAAGAGTCTGATGACAGTTCTTGTGTTTTTTAATCATTGAACACGACAATAAAATAATTGAATTGAATTTTGAATTGAATTGAGGTATAGTAGTAATAGCAGTAGTATTAGTAGTACTATTAGCAGTACGAGTATTATTATTAGTAGTAAAATAAGTAGTAGTAGTAATAGAATTAGTAGTAGTATAAGTAGTAGTAGTAGTAATAGTAGTAGTAGTATTAGTAGTAGTAGTAGAAGTAGTAGTAGTAGAATAGAAGTAGTAGTAGTAGTTAGTAGAATAGAAGTAGTAGTAGTAGTAGTAGTAGTAGTTGTAGTAGTAGAATTAGTAATAGAAGCAGTGGTAGTAGTATTAGTAGTAATAGTAGTAGTAGTAGTAGTAGTGGTAGTAGTAGTAGTAGTAGTAGGTTTAGTAATAGTTAAAGTAGTAATATCAGTAGTAGTAGTGGTTGTAGCAGTAGTAGTATTGTTAGTAGTAGTAAAAGTAGTAGTAATAGAATTAGTAGTAGTAGAAGTAGTAATAGTAGTAGTAGTAGTAGTAGTAGTAGTAATAGAAGTAGTATAGCAGTGGCGTACCTGGCATATTTCGTCAGGGGGGCAAGCGACAAGGATGAGCAAGGTGGGGGTAGTAGGCATGGACATAGCTAGCCACATTTTTTTCAAGGGTGGGGGTAATCATTGCCCAAATATCAACTTCTTTAATTGCAAAGCGAGCGAAAAATTTTTTCAATTATGATTTAGCCTTTTTACATGATGTGAAACGTGCAGAAATTATACATTTGGTCATAAAATTACCAATACACGGATATTTGGTCACCTCGCAGTCCTCGTTGCCCTGCATTTTGCAGCCCCCATCCCTTACACGTTTGGATGTGTAGGTCTGGCAGTGGAACTGAAGATGGGAAAGATTACCCAGGGGGTGCCCAATAAAACGGTTGGGATCTTGCTACTACTGATATGTGCTATTGGGCGATTGCACTTTATTGTCGAAATTAATACTTTGTTTTTGTATATCATTCCAGAAATGAAATGTATTGTATTGTGATCGATATATTTCTAATCTAGTGGTAATTGCAATGTTTATATTAAAATACTTCTTTTATTACTCTTTGAAGGTGTTTATATTATGTTCCCAATTCTCCTTATTTGGAGACGTTATAAAAGAGGTATTTGACATTGTAATCAGTTAAAAAAAAATAATATAAAAATAATCATTGCGAGCGCGAAGCGCGAGCTGAATTTTTTCTAAAAATTCAGACCTAAAACAATACATTGTGTGCACTAATTATGAATAGGGTGGGTATCTTCCTTAATAAATCATGCGAGCGCGAAGCGCGAGCTCAAAATTTTATTATCCCTAACTGGACACTAGACGTTCTAAGCAATTTTACAGGATGGGTTTCTAAACAGTCGTGCGGGCGCGAAGTGCGAGCTAAAACTTTTAATATTCTGACTTAAGAACTGGACATTCTGAGCACTTTTAGTAACCATGAACAAATTGGTTTCTAACTGAATAATTAATTGATGCGAGCGCGAAGAGCGAGCTGAAAATTTGAGATATTCCCCCCTGAGAAGTGGACATTCTAAGCACTTTTTTTAAAACTATGAACAAAATGGTAGTAAAAACAATTAATTGGTGTGAGCGCGAAGCGCGTGCTATTTTTTTTTATATTTCGACCTGAAAACTTTACATTCTGAGCACTTCATTTAATAATGAACAGGATGGAATTTTATGTGAGTGCGAAGCTCGAGCTAAAATTTTTGATATTCCGACCTAAGAACTTGATATTCTAAGCAATTTTTGTAACCGTGAAGAACTTGGTTTCTAATGATATATTTTTTATTTTTCATATTCCTACCTGAAGCCGGACATTCTAAGCACTTCATTTAACTATGAACAGGATGGATATATCTTAACAGTATAATATGTGAGCACGAAGCGCGAGCTGAAATTTTTTATATTCTGGCCTAAGAACTGGATATTACAAGCACTTTTTGTAACCGTGAACAAATTGGTTTCTAACTAATCAATTGACGCGGGCGCGAAGTGCGAGCTGGAATTTTGTTATATTTCGACCAGAAAACTAGACATTTATCATACAATATCCAACTAAAAAATTGATGCGAGCCCTACGCGCGAAATGTTTATTGTTATAATTATATTACCTTAAAGTTGTTATCTAACTTTTTCCTGTCCCTGGTCAACCCAGTCCGTCCTCGATACCGGTACAGAGAGCTCTAAAAGTCGCATTGCGTAAAAATCACAATTTACCGATAAAAGTGTACAGATTAATTGACATTTACCGACAAAGATGGTGGAACTAAAAAAACGAATCAGTTGGAACAGCCCTGTGTGCCTGACAGTTTATCAATTTTTTTCCGACAGTCTGCAGTCCAGTTTCTGTTTTCCCCTTTCTCTTAAACTCTTTGTTCTTTTTAACCTTCCCCCTTTTTTCTCTCTTTCCTTTTTTCTTTCCCTTTTTCGCTTTTTTTTCGCTTGTGACTCGTCAGGGGGGCAGTCTGCCCCCCCCCTTTAGGTATGCTAGTGAGTAGTGGTAGTAGTAGTAGTAGCAGGGTTGGCACGTTTTAAACGATGTGTTTTAAAACATGTTTTAAAACGCGTTTTAAAACACCGCATAGACTTGTGTGTTATAAATTTGCATGGATGTGATTTTATATAAATGTTTTTTTTTTATACTGTTATTTCTGAAGTGGTGTATTATGTTCTTCTAACTAACTTAAACTCTTTTTCAACATCACTCGTTTTCTCCTCTTTCTCTTTCCCCCTTTATTCTTTCTTTCTCCATTGCTTTGTCATGTTCCTCTTCTCCCTGTTCAATTGTGCAGGTCAATCCATATTAAGAATATTCTCATTTTAACTAACATCTGAGTGTTTGCTCACTTTTTGGACAGGTAAAGAAACACTATTCAAATAAGCTAAAATACATGTACATGTAATAGAAGTACTTGAATGAAATGGAAGTGTTGCACAAGCACAATAATATTTTACAAATTCTGTAAACCTGACATCATACTCTTGAGGTACACACAAAAGACTCGAAAAAGAAAAGTCTGTGAGTGACGCGGTAAAAAACATTTGCGCAGTGGATTTATCGCAAAAAAATGACGAGGGGGCTGAATTAACCCCCCCCCCCCCTCCCAGTCGTATTAGGGTTAAAAAAAAACATTCTATAGGCCTACTGATTGTTTTTAATAAACATCAGATTTCCTGAATTAAAATAGTTTAAGGGCTTTATTTATAGATTTGAATTGAATTTTGATTTACCGGTAATGAAATTAAGCTTTGAAACCTCATGTACGTCAATTTCTTCCATCGTGCAAACTCTCCCCCCCCCCCCCCCCTCGGTTGACATGTACATGTTCATGGCCTAGGAATAAAATGTCAAATTACTTATAAAGTGATCTTTTTCGTAGGCATTCAATTTCCATGATTTAGTAATTTGGGGGGAAATTTTTTTGTTGGAAATTCATTAACAAAATTGTGGTCATCTCTTATTTAAAACATCAAGAGCTTAAATCATATTGTATTTAGTGTATAGTTTAATTGATTTACAGAAAATTGCATCATTCGTTGGAAAAAAAAAACGTTTTAAAACGATTTGAAACGTTTTTAAACAATAAAAAACGTTTTAATTGTTTTTTTAATAAGAAAACGTTTTTTATTACAACCCTGAGTAGTAGTAGTTGTTCTAGTAGTAGTAATAGAAGTAGTAGTAGTAGTAATAGACTAATAGTAGCAGTAGTAGTAGGAGTAGTAGTAGTAGTAGTAGTAGTGGTAGAAGTAGTAGTAGTAGTAGAAGTAGTAGTAGTAGTAGAAGTAGTAATATTTGTAGTACTACTACTAGTAGTAGTAATAGTAGTAGTAATAGTAGTAATATAAGTAGTAGTAGCAGCAGTAGTAATGTTAGTAATAGAAGTAGTACTAGTAGTAGTAGTAATAGTAGGGGGAGGAGGAGGAGAGTATAAGTAGTAGTAGTAGTAGTATTAGTAGTAATAGTAAAAGTAGTAGTAGTAGTAATAGTAGTAACAGTAATGAAAGTACGTAGTACTAATAGTTCACTGTAAAAAATGAAGTGCTAATTTAGCGCTTACAGTGCTTGTAAACTGACTGCACTATGAGTGCTGATTTTCTAGTGCTAAATTAGCACTTTATTTTTTACAGTGTAGTGGTAGTAGTAGTAGTAGTAGTAGTAGTAGTAGTAGTAGTAGAAGTAGTTATAGTAGTAGTAACAACAGTAGAAGTAGTAGTAGTATTAGTAGTAGTAGTAGTAGTAGTAGTAGTAGTAGTAGTAGTAGTAGTAGTAGTAGTATAGGGGTATCAGTAATACACATTTATTCTCTTATTATTCATTATTTTATTGTTTCAACCTTCCTTCTTCGTTATGAATGGTCAACATCTCAGATGCCCCCCCCCCCCCTTCCTCACTGTGAAAGCACCCTTGTATCGACTACTAACCTGTGTGATGTTTCTCTATGAATAATATTGTATCCACTTGTATCATCCACTGAGATATTATTTTTTTCTGTTTGATGCAGGTTCGTATTTTGGTAATTCTCTTGTAATCGATTCCAGTCCATACATCACCAGATGAGCATATCGTTTCCTAGGTATCTACTAACCAACTGGTTCATCAATGTCAGGAATAGTACGAAGTTTTAAAAAGAGGTTAGGAAAACCATCTACAAAACGCAGGAAATTAGGAAAAGATGAGGAAGAGTGGTGTGATGCCCTGAATAATTTGTCAGTGGACAGCAGCAGCGACGACGATGATGATGATGTTTACTACGACGCACCGGTAGAACCGATTGATGTCTCAACAACGTTGAAGAGAAAACGAAAACACAAAAAACAGGCGGAAAAAAAGTCAAATAAAAAACAAGCAACAATGAATTATCATTTCAATACCCAATCCGCAGGGAGATTGAGACTGGGGTCCAATAATGGAACATCTGAACAACCCCGGGTGAGTAATGGTATTGTGCAATGTCATGTCAAGATGATTCCATTCAATTCAATATATTTCCAAAGGTTAAGCATACAATATAATCGGATGTGAAAACTCAGTAAGCAAAGCTTGCAACGAGTGCACCGTAGAAATGTAAAGTGAATAATATTGAAGATTTAAACAAAAAATACTTTCATACAAAAGTGCAGTACATATAAGAAAGGAAAAAAACAGACAACAAATAAAAAAACGGGACAACTCAAACATAGTATGGCAAATGAAACAGTCCATAATTAATAAATTGATGTTTTAATTAATCTCGTGATATTGGTATGACTCCTAATTCATAAGGAACATCAACCTAACCGATCCTTTAAATGATTTATACTTGATCTTTGTCATCTTTGTCATTTTCCATTTTCATGTGTTTTATAGCTAAATGCCTCAAGTTTTTTGACATCGGTTTATCTATATTTTAAACATTTTTTTTTCAATACGGTTAAAAAAAACATGCTATCAGCCGACAAGGTTATTTCTCAGCAAGTCCGTAATAATCAGAGTTATAAAATATATAAATTTAAAACAAAAAAAACAAATTCATAAATTTTTAATAAATTCATTACACGCACATACATAAGCACATACACACTCACGCAAAACATACACACACAAAATACAGCATCTCAATGTGCTTAAATCACCATGGGAAATACGTTTGATATGCCTCTGATAAAAGAGGACAGATTTACTTTATTCTGAATCTGTTGAGGAAGTTCATTAAAAATCTGCGATGCGTTATAAAAAGTGCTTGATTTCAAAATGTTTGTATTTAGTTTATCTAAAACTAAGGTCTTTCTACATGTATATGTCTTAATGAGTATGAACTAGTTTCTGTACATAACCTGGAGCATATAAGATCAGGTGCTAGATGATTTAACAGTTTGAACATGAGAGTTACTACATCCTTCTAATATTTAGAACGCTCCTAGTCACTCGCGAGAAACCGGTTTTAAATATGAGAAGGATGCATCGGATCCCCCCATTGGCACTCAGACCAGAACAGGTAATGTGTTTCGCTTTGTTGCTGGAGGACCGTCTAGCTCAACAACGTCAGAACGGGACACAACACGACCGTCTGCCCTGAACTCGGACCGGCCGCAAACCATCGGCACCCGACCATCAACCATCGGAGCCCGACCACCAACCATCGGCACCCGACCACCAACCATCGGCACCCGACCACCAACTATCGGAACCCGATCATCACCCAGCGCCTTCCGACTACAGTCAAATATTCCTGAAATGGGTCATCAGTATAAAGGTGTGAAAGTTTTCTTTTTTACATTAACTTTTATCTTATAATTGGATTGTAACATGTGGTAAATTTTAAAGTAAAATTAGCCCCTTATTAAATCATATCCTAAATTGTGAATATCACAACGGTTCACAAAAGAGAAAACATTATATAATAGGTCTATAAAAAAAAAGAATAGTACAACGTCAGGGTCGCGTTTCATGAAGATTCGTTATAATAACAAACGCACAATTTATATAACAAGTTTATGTTAGCCAATCAGATTGAGGGATTTTTGGTAGCATTTAAATGTTATTGCAAATTTGTTATTTTAAAAGGTTTTACCGTATCCGATTCTTGTCTTTTCTTCAAATCATATCTAGGGGGGAAATAGCTAATGCAATATAGGGCCTATATTCTCTAAGAAGAAATTGAAAGTTGCAAATTTTCAATCATTCTGTTTTCTATTTGTGTTGATAAAAGACATATGATAAAACAAAGGAATGATGAAAATATAGACATAGAAGGTGAATTGCTGGACAGGAAACAAAGAACACTGAAGTCTTCTCGACTTTCTTTTAAGGGGACAAGTATAACATTTACCTATTAATTCTTCACATGGCCTTTATTTTCATGATCATCTATAAAAAGCCCCAGGATCCCCTCATTAGAAAATGAGATTCTTTGAACAATATAATGGGTTATGGACTTCCTAAATAAAATGGTCAAAATTCAAAAAAAAAATATTTTGGTCAGAAGTTTGTTACATTATAGTTATCAATGAAATTAAGTAACATCATCAGTCCCTGTGCACATTATCAACGAACAGTTAAACACATTTCGCCGTTTGGTTGCCTTTCTCTCAAACCCATTTCCTTTACAGACCCGGCTACGTTTAAACATGGATTTTGGAGTACTTCCTTCTTTAAGGGAAGGAAGGTGACAGTGACCCTGATGACATCCTCTGAGCCTTTCATCATAGAGGGGTTGAGGATAAAGCTGAAAGCGTTACAGAGTAGTCGTCCCAACCTCATTGAAGCCGTTAAGGTCTACCAGCTACCGTACAGTGGGCTAGAACACCACACCTTCAAGGAGGATGTTGATATCATGGTACTCTGTCATTCAATCGAAAACAGGAGATTTTCCATCACCAACGTGACTGACTCCCTCTACGACGAGTTCCTCGAATACAGCAATGAGAAAATTGGTATGTGAAATGGATAAGAAGAATGCTGGTGTCGAGCAATAGGACTACAGATTTGTTTTAAAGTGATTTGTGAGGTTTACATAAAAATAATTGTATTAGTTTCAAATTAGTCGTAAACTATCTCTTGGAAAAAAAAGTTATCAGAGCCATAATATAAAGAGAATAACATTGTAACTAACACGTATGGACTTTAAAAAATCCACAACATAATGCGTGTACTTTCATTGAGAACGAATATTTTCTATGCAATCATTATTTGAAAACGAGTTATTGTTGCATGGCCTGTAAATCATAAATTTTTGCAGCACAACTTGTAGCTATTTCATGTAGACTAATGAAGGCAAAGTAAATATTGTTGCATGATTTTTTTTCTCGAATATCCACCAAAAAAAAGCATCTCTTTCTTATATTATGTTCTTATCAGGAAAAGATAGAATCGTTGTCATGGCTCACGACTTCGCACCAGAAGCGGAAGAGGTAAGGGCGGTTAAAATGACTTCTTTCCGTCATAGCCAATACTCCACCTTCGAAAACGCAGGTCTGGTCATGATTTGTGGAAGGATGGATAAGAGAGAGCCTGAGATTAGAGATCAAGATTGGGACAGCTTTGTGAAGTTCTTGGAGAATGCCTCCAAGAAACCCCTTCCTTCCAAGTCTCCTGCAGGTGAGAAACAGGAAATCCCTGAAGAGTGCTTCTTCAACATTTTTGTCCAAAAAGTTGTCAGATAATTTCCTTGATTTTGATTGGCTGAGAAGCTCTGTGAGTGTGGTGACTGTTGGATAAAACAAGACGTAATGATAAAACATCCGACAAGGCTTTCTATGGAATGCTCCCTTGATTCTATCATTTTATATTTTTGGATGATGGTTATCAGTGATGTACAGATGGGGTGCTATGGGGCGCTTGTCCCCCCCCCCCCCAGAAAAAAAAATCATGCCAAGAAAAAAGGAAAGAGAGAAGTGTAAAATATGACATAATTTTCTTAATATTGTGTCAAAACATATCACAAAATTGGAAATTTCACAAAAATTGACATTTTCCTTGCTCGCTTTGCTCGCTCGAAAATTTTCAATAAATGTTGCCGGATCTTGCCCCCTCAATTTTTTTCTTTTTGCTCGTTACACCACTGATGATTGTATTCATGTGACACTCTTATTCTACCTGTAAAAGCATAAAAGGAGTGTCATATTAAACATGAGCTGTCGTGAAATTTACCTCAAGAGCACTTTGGCCTAGTAAACTGCAAAAGAATTTGTCATATACCCTTATCAGTTTCGTTCTGATCAGAAATAGTTGAAACTTTTTAATTATCAGGTAATTCATTAATATTGGAGAGTCCTCCCTGTTACATAAACTGATGATTGGTGGTAACCACGTGATTTACGTTTGATTACCATACAAAAAATCGTAAAACGCGACTGTCATATTCGGTGAAATCAATATCTCTGACAGTGCATTTTGCAGTACATAATCATGATAAGTATACACTTTCTTTCCACATTTCCGTTAACATCACATACAGCTCAAACATCAGTTCATAAAGATGTCGCCCCCAACACCAAACAAACGTCTAAATTAGAGGAGCGAAAAATCAAGCCATGTACAGTCTCTTCAAGTCGCTCCGTTAGGATGCAAACGAGATCATCCAAGCCCGTCATCTATATCTGTACATCCTATGGACTCCACAGTATCAAAGGACTCATTGAAATGGTTCAGAATTCGCTGAAACAACGTTACTCTTCTTGTGAGATCAAGGAGACGGAGCTGCCTTACAGTAGATTAGACGACTTTAAGTTTCCTTCAGAGGCAAGCAAAAGAGATGCCATGATTCTCTGCCATTCGGTGAATAACAGAGGTTTCTCCATCACCGATGTTCCCAACTCACTCTACAACGTTTTTCTAAAGTACTGCAATGAGCTTTTTGGTAAGCAATAATTGCGAAACGTGGTGTTTTCTGTGCCCACTTAAGGTAGAGGGAGATCACTTCGGTGTTCTTTCCAACAAAAACATGAAACCCATTTCTATGAAATCCAGGGGCCCGTTTCATAAAGGACTTGCAACTGTTGTAACTTTGACATTATGGCAACTACCATGGAAACCTTGATTCTGATTGGCTGCTGAGCCCTGTTACCATGGTAGTTACCATTATGTCAAAGTTACAACCGTTGCAAGTCCTTTATGAAACAGGCCCCAGTACCACACATCTTTGCTACCACCTTATATAAATAATCCCGCCCACCATCCCTAACAAATTAAAAAGGGAAAGTTGGGACAGGATTCTACTGAAACTTTAAAGCGCCAATTGACTTACCGAGATGGAGAGATATTTTTTTTTCTTGCCAAGTTGCCTTACTAGCCTTGTTATTTTTACACGAAGAGATACGTTATTATCCCAAGTCAAAATATTATTCGTGGTGTGCCAACATAGCGAGATACTTTGTAGACATCTTGTCATGTCGACATCATGGTGTGCCTAACGTTTTTTAAGTTGACTTGGTAGGATAGGATATCACGCCATGTCAACATATTGGCTTTCAGGTCGACGTGGCAATATACGTATCTCATCATAATTATGTATGTTAGCAGGGGCGGCGATCCTTGGGGCCGGGGGGGGGGCACAGTGCCACTTTCCTTTTGAAGAACAAAAAAGTGACCTTTTTACTCAAGAAAAATGCCCTCTCACGAACGTCTGCTGTGCCCTTTCAACTGAAGACCCGTTTTAGGTGTTACCAAGTGCCCTTTCTCGTGTAAGTGCCTGTCTTTACCAAAATTACCCACTTTCGAACGTGTTCTGTGCCCTTATATCTGAGAAGGACCTGCTTTATGTGGTAGCAAGTGTCATTCTCGTATTAGTGCCTATTTTCACTAAAGAATGCCCCCTTATGAACATGTTCTGTGGCTCTTTCACCCCTGAGAAACTTTGACCGTGTTGGGGGTATTTGTGAAATTGTTATCATAACTTAAAAATTCTATAGATTTAGGTCATGAAACGTGGGCATAACAGCAACCATGTATCCCTGTATATCCTGTGCGCGTTTCAGGAACTTGTCCAAGATCAAAGGTCAGTTAGGTCAAGAAGTCTGGCCGTGTTAGGGGTATTTGTTGAATTGGCACCTTAACTTAGACAGTTTATGGTTCTAGTTCATGAAACATAGACATAAGGGTAATGAAGTATAAATGATTGATTTGCACACACCTTAGGTCACATGATCATGGTCAAAGGTCATTTTGTGTCAATGGACATTAATATTTTCTTTTGTGAATAATTATTTAATAGCTGTTTTCAAAGTCAGCACTGCTGCTATATCGAGTCGCGTAATGCAGGCGAGACTGCCAGAGGCGTTCCACTTGTTACTTTTGAAGGAAAAAAACTTGTAAGAATAATCATACGAGCCGTAAGTTTCATGAGTCATGTGAGAGGGGTAGATAATTCAGTTTTTTCTGTTTTTTAGATAGTACCCTTTTTCCCTCCGCCCCCCCCCCCCCCTCCCACTTTCAAATTCGCTCCGCCGCCCCTGTATGTAAGATAAAAATATCTCGCTATCTCGCCATCAAGTCGATGGCACCTGAAAGTTGCCATCGGATTCTTTGACGGCATCTACTGATTTGGCGAACGTGTAAACTGACTGCAAATCCATATCGAGCCTATATCACACCAGGGGACCGTTTCATAAAGCTGTTCGTAAGCTAAGAGCGACCTTAAGAACGACTGGTGATCCTTTTTCAACCACATTTATGCTTAACCATCGCCAGTGAATATATCATTTACCACAAGAAAGGATCACCAGTCGATCTTAAAGTCGCCAACGAACAGCTTTATGAAACGTCCCCATACAGATGTACAAAATACGTGAATTTCTCTCCAGGCAATAATTTCATTTTCCTTATTTATGAAAATAAGACACTTATAATCCCGAATGTGAGCAGTTGTCTGATATTAAAAGTAAATGTTGAACCATTGATTCCTCTTCAATTTAATAAGGTTAATCATTCACGAGGTTGAATTGATTTACTGACACGATTGATAATCCTCAATTCATTGGTTGCATTATCAAAATTGTTTCTATTCTTAAATTCAGTACTTAATAAAAAAAAAAATCAAAGGTGCGATTATCTTTAAACTCTATTTCAACATCGTATATTTTTATTACAGGTAAGGATCGCGTGGCTGTGATCGTACACGACTTCGATTGGAGTCAGGAAATTCTGAAAATCAATCTCCAGCAATTCGAACGAACGCAGCCGACTGCTTATGAATTGGCGGGCTTCGTCGCTCTTGCGGGAGATCTCAACATATCCGATGCCAAACTCTGCTACTATCCAGAAAGTCTTGGCCTAGATTCTTTTGTCAGAAAATTACGCTGAATGCGATTTGATATTGAATGAATTGTATATGGACATTCTTCACCACAAAGGGCAACTGTTAGTTTAAGAGTGGTGAATTTGCGAGAGTGAAAACCCTGTCAAACCCTTGGAATGATAGTCAGTTCATTGCTTTTGTTTTGTTTCGTGCGTTACCGCTTATGGCGCGCCGTTTGACCAATAATTCAGATAAACACTGTTTATCGCCGATAAACAGTGTTTATCGCCGAAAAACACTGTTTATCGAGCGATAAACACTGTTTATCAAGCGATAAACACTGTTTATCGAGAGAAACTATGTTTATCGACTGAAAAACACAGTTTCTCTCGATAAACAGTGTTTATCGCCGAAAAACACTGTTTATCGAGAGAAACTGTGTTTATCAGTCGAAAAACATAGTTTCTTTCGATAAACAGTGTTTATCGCCGATAAACACTGGTTTTCGGCGATAAACAATGTTTATCAAGCGATAAACACTGTTTATCGAGAGAAAATGTGTTTTTCAGTCGATAAACATAGTTTCCCTCGATAAACAGTGTTTATCGCTTGATAAACATTGTTTATCGCCGATAAACAGTGTTTTTCGGCGATAAACACTGTTTATCGAGAGAAACTATGTTTTTCGACTGATAAACACAGTTTCTCTCGATAAACAGTGTTTATCGGCGATAAACACTGTTTTTCGGCGATAAACACTGTTTATCTGATTTATTGGGCAAATGGCGCGCACTTATGGCGCGCCGTTTGACCAATAATTCAGATAAACACTGTTTATCGCCGATAAACAGTGTTTATCGCCGAAAAACACTGTTTATCGAGCGATAAACACTGTTTATCAAGCGATAAACACTGTTTATCGAGAGAAACTATGTTTATCGACTGAAAAACACAGTTTCTCTCGATAAACAGTGTTTATCGCCGAAAAACACTGTTTATCGCCGATAAACACTGTTTATCGCCGATAAACACTGTTTATCGCCGATAAACACTGTTTTTCGGCGATAAACAATGTTTATCAAGCGATAAACACTGTTTATCGGTTAAAAACTGTGTTTTTCAGTCGATAAACATAGTTTCTCTCGATAAACAGTGTTTATCGCTTGATAAACATTGTTTATCGCCGATAAACAGTGTTTTTCGGCGATAAACACTGTTTATCGAGAGAAACTGTGTTTTTCAGTCGATAAACATAGTTTCTCTCGATAAACAGTGTTTATCGCTTGATAAACAGTGTTTATCGCTCGATAAACAGTGTTTTTCG
Source organism: Lytechinus pictus (assembly GCF_037042905.1). Classification (NCBI taxonomy): domain Eukaryota; kingdom Metazoa; phylum Echinodermata; class Echinoidea; order Temnopleuroida; family Toxopneustidae; genus Lytechinus; species Lytechinus pictus. The sequence goes on from NC_087254.1 coordinate 19,343,663, forward strand.
GCGATAAACAGTGTTTATCTGAATTATTGGTCAAACGGCGCGCCATAACCGCTTCTCTCTACATGACACCAATGTTAATATTAACCAACTAACCATTCGAAATACCTGCTTTATAATTATTTGATTGTTCTTTTCGGATATTTTTCATCAAAGGAGATCCATAACTACTTTAGACTTAATTTTTGTTATGTGTACAAAAATTGATGTGTTACTTATTAAAGTCACTTTGAATCTGCTTTGATGAAGCTTAGGAGGTGACGTCATTATAAGAGCTTCTGTTTTGCCCGTCGGATGTTTCATTCACATTCTCAGAAAATGAAAAAGCGATTTGTTCCAAAATCGGACCGTCGACCAGTCGTAAGGTGTGCGGCGGCCTTTACGCATACAAGTTGATTGTGGAATGTCTTTTCTGGGAACACGATACGAATGAATATTGTTCATCTCAAGAAATGGACGAATTACATTTATGTACATAGACCTCCATGTTTTGCAGGGTGGGAGGGGGGGGGTTAACGGTCTTGATTGAATTGGTGCTGGAGTATGAAAATCGTCTCGATATTGAAAATTATAGTCCACATGCAACCATTATGTGACCCAATGACATGACTGCATTTGGCATGTCGCTTGGTTTACTTAAAATAATATTTTCTCCTGTTTTGTTGTTGTTGTCAACTTGGCACTTTGTAAAGAGTTTGGATCAGCGTTGATATTTCCAAAAACGCCAAACGTATTATGGTATTTCTCATCGGTTTGAAAAAAAAGAAGATTGTAGTTATTTGTTCGGTAAATAAAGCATGTATCTAGCACCGCCCCTAATGTGAAAACAATAGTGTTGGATACATTATCGCAGAGCCGCATCTAATGTTTGGTGGATTCGGACTCGATCAAATTTTCGATTTAAGTATCTCACAATCTGAAGAAGGCTTCTGACAATTCATTCTAAAACTTCGTTTTGAAAATGCAAGAAGTTGACAGGACAGGACAAATAACACAAA